>NC_139218.1:356393371-356993371 GCF_055691185.1 Crinia signifera | reverse complement strand
AATTGGCCTATTAAAAAACAAAACAAAAGGGTGTTTAGCCTAATAACTAGATACAGTACTTTTCTTCACAGGGTCATGTGAGAGCAGTCCAGCTGCCATGTTTTTTCTACAGCGTCTTATTTTAAGAATGAAAAAAAAAAAAAATATTATACCTAAATATACACACACACTGATTTAGCATTTTCAATTTAAATCAAGTTATAAATTAATTGGCGATGTTAACGTATACCGAGGTTCGCAGAATTTAAATATGCCATTAACAAGTAAGACAATTGCTGTAATAAAATAAAGCTACACAGCGTTATTACTAGGCAGAAGCTATAAAAGCAGTGTTCTCCTCAGTGCTGTTTTTTCGGGCGCTCCGCCCGACAAGGTGCACCATGCTGCCCAGGCAGATTGGTGCGCTTGACCGGGCAGAGTGGACAAGCCAGGAGACAGGTCCGCAGTGTTACTAAGATGTGCTCAGCACCTGTCTCCAGAGCGTCAGCATCAGCCTGCTTGTTCCTCCACGCTCTCCATTCCTTAAGGTGGGCGGTCCCCATGCGCAGTAACACTTCGAGTGACAGGGTCAGTGAGTGCGCCTTCTCATTAAGTGCGTTTCACGCTGTGCTGAGGTGACTCAGGGTAAGATTTATTAAGCTTGGTGAAGTGATAAAGTGTCTGATTTTACCCCCTGCCAATTAGCTCCTACCTGTCATTTTTCAAACCAAGCCTGTAACTTCAGTTAGGAGCTGACTGGCCGGTGATAAAAACCAGACACTTTATCACTTCACCGAGCTTAATAAATCTGCCCCTGAGATCGATCTGCTTGCACGGAGAGGACGCCGCTTTAACCCCACAGCAGAAGCATCCTGGGTGCTGACAGCTATCCCCGCCGGATGGAGCTGCAAATCACCGCCTAACAGTGTTCCTGTATGTAGCGCCAAAGCACTAGCCCCGCTGTTGCCCTCACAGACCACAGCGCTAAGTCTGCACGGCTGTGCAGACTTCTACTGCAGAGAGACCTCCATACTGCCAATCCAGCTACAAGATATGATACGTACCTGCACAATACACTGTGTACACCTGCCTGTTATATACTACTATATTGCATACCAGCACGTAATCCCTTGTCTAACAACACCACAAGCACCGCTATATATTCTGCCAACACGTGGCCATTTCCAAACGTGTGCTGGCTCAGTCACGATCCTATCAGCGCTCGTGGTCCTGCAGCTAAGGAGCGGCAGTGGTGGCTCCTGATTGGCTTGCGAGACTGCACAAGCTTTAAATAGCCCCTGACCTGCCGGTTGGGTTGTCCACCACACTGCCTGGCTCCCTCTCTTACCGCGGCTCCATTTCTCAGGCACGATGTCTCCCATCTCACCTAGCCAGGGCTACCTCCATCTGGCGCCATGTCTCCCATCTCACCTGGCCAGAGCTCCTTCTCCCTGGTGCAGTGTGTCCCATCTCACTTGGCCGAGACTCCCTCCCTCCGTCACGGTGAGGGGGTAATCTCCCATGGCAAAGAGCCTGCAACCCCTGGTATCATGCATGTAGTTGAAAGCACTTATGTGGCATAATGTGTAATGGGCATTATGGCATGTAATGAGTGTGTGACGTGTAGTAGACATTACAGTGTAAAATTTGAGGATTTTTTTTTTACTGAAATGAGTGCCAATAGGCGGTGCTAAACATGCCCCTCTGACAGTGCAGTGCCCCACTTTTTTATTGCATAGACCCCCACCCGGCTACTTCTTGATGCCACCCAGCTGGAAACATTTTCTGGGGCGAACACTGAAAAGGTAACTTGTGTACAAGGAGGGATCATGGCAATAGACACTGTAGTAATATGCACCCCTAAATCTGTGCCACTGCAATGAAGGACACCTTACCAATTTTAGGTTCTGGATACGGGATGGTAGCAGGATCAGAATAAAAGGCTTCCAGCTGAAATGGGTTTTTCCGGTAGAAGGTGAGGACTTTAGAGAATGGAGCTGCGTGGTTTCTGTTGAAGACTTCATGGATCCTAGACAAGGAGCAGGTTAAAATATTTTACTTAATATTAAAATGCAAAGTATCACTAGTGTGAGCCTGTGGGCCGAATAGAATAGCTTGCACTTTGCTGGAGCCGGCATGATTCTGGAGTCATTAGATATAAAGCGTCAATTACTTTAAAGGGCAAATTCAGTTTGGTCGTTAAACTAATTGCTGCACTTTAAATCTAATGACTATTACAGGTGTCAAAAAAGGGATTTATGGCTTAACTGTAAAATCTTTTACTACAAGTCCATAGGTCACACATTCTTTAAACCGTAGGGTACAGGGTGATGAGCTGAGCAGCCTCGGATACCTCTGCCCATTCCCAGCCTCTGGACATCAGTTAGGATGACAAGCCCAAGTGTGAACACACAAGGTAGGAAACAAGCGAGTGAACAGCATGGCAACACAACCCCACATGCCAGGTGTGTCAGTCTTCCGTTGACTTGAGGAAATTGGCAAAAATCCCTGCTTGCTTCTCTTTCATGGGGAGAGAGACTTTAAACCATAAGATGCCCCAAAGCTTGCTCCCTAAGGGATGAGACACTTCAGAGCTGCACTAAGGACCCATTGCCCAAATGCAACATCCACAGAGGCAAAGATTGCCTGACCCCTGGAGCGCCACCACAGCTCCTGGGTGTTACAGAAGCTCTGGCAGAGATCACTGACCCTTTCATTAGCGCTCCAGCCACTGGTGCTGGGTGACGGGAGCAGTGGCTCAGACGGCATCCGGACAAGGGATCTAAAGCAAAAAGATAGAACACCATTAGGTCGACAAGCAAAAAGGTCGACATGGGGTTTTCACAATTTTTTGAGCCGACAGGCGGTATTTCATTCCCCACCATCCACTAGGGCGTGGAGGGAGAATAAAATAGTGTGCCGAGTGTAGCGAGGCACTGTGCCCGAAGCATTGCGAGCGCTGTGAGGGGATGCGGTGCACCTCAAACTGTGTCCATGTCGACAAATCGGGTAAAAAAAAAAAAATGAAAATCCCATGTCGACCTAATGGTGTTCTATCTTTTTGCTTTAGATCCCTTGTCCCAGTTCCGCTCAGACTAAGATAAAGTGAAAGAAAAATAGAAAAATAAAGGAAGTGTGTTTGTGAGAGGGTGGAGAGGGGGGGCACACGCAAACCAACACAACCGAGGCATAGGAGGGGAAGGAGCCAGAAAGTTTGGTGCCCGGCTTATCTCGCTACCCTACATCCCATGGTCTAAAGCAGGCATATCCAAACTGTGGCCCTCCAGCTGTTGTGAAACCACATCCCAGCATGCCTTGCCAAAATTTTAGCATGCCCTAATACACTGGTTCCCAAACTGTGTGCCTAGGCACCCTGGGGTGACTCAGGACACTTGCAGAGGTGCCTTGGGTTGATGGACCAGGATCAATTCATATTATTTATGGTCAATGTACCAGGCAAAACTAGTTCTTGTGGCTGCCAATCATAATATATGTGGACAAATAGAAGCAAATCCTGTCCCTCACCAGATAACTGTCACATATAAACACAATGCACTTAATTGAATATATTTTTTCTGAATTGCTCAATAAGAAGCATTTGGCCTAGGGGTGCCTTGAAAATATTTTGATGCTCTAGGGCGCCGTGATTCAAAAAAGTTTGGGAACCCCTGCCCTAATAACAAAACTGTTGCAAGGCATGATGGGACTTGTAGTTTCACAACAGCTGGAGGGCCATAGTTTGGACATGCATGGTCTAAAGCATGCGTCCCTAATGGAATGTAGAAAGCTTATTTAGAAGTAATGCTTGATAGCTATTCCCTGTGTCTGGGACACAGTTGAGGGGGACCAATGATACAATTCACATCGGTAGTCCTGGCCATGGAGACACAGATCACAATAACCTACCCTGCACTTGCTGTTGGATCTCACCGATGAGGGAGCCCTAAGTTAGTCAGCAATGTTGTACTATTATGGGCAGAACATAGAAATCGGTTACAGTTTGCACCGCCTAGCCGGTCCTGTGGCTATAGTTGTCCATTAAACCTTAAACACTTTGGCAATACAGTTCTACAATGAAACAACATTGCTTCACATTAAACTAATGGAGGTTGCAGATTTTAGCATTAAATATAATTACAGCATCATGTTTATAAGGACCTACCCTTCAGCCTCATCAGCCTCTGTGCTCCATCTCAGTGAGATAGGGTAAGGGACCACGTCTGTGACTGAAAACTCTCGCACTTTGAAGGCCGGTGATAGAATGGCGCACTGCACAGAAAAGACACAACGTAAAACTCTCCTACATAATTATCAGAATTGCGGTTAGGACAATAATGAAACACTCAGTATATCTTCTGGGCTGCCAGGGACTAGTTTCCTCTTTGAAAGCGACCAAAAGACAGCTATAACACAGGCCACAACTCAAAGAGTGTGTGTATGTGTAGGTGTGCGTGCTCATAAACCTCATGCAAATGTTAAACGTACAGCATCACTACAGTTTGATGCAAAAACGGCTCTGACAGAATACGCCGTTCATGATAAATTCTGAACAATACATAGTCGGCAGAAGTGCGTGATATTATATGAGAGAGTTTCAAATGTAGTCACCTTTAACAATGACTTATTTGCCCAACAGTATGTATATATATATATATATATATATATATATATATATATATATATATATATATATATATATATATATATATATATATATATATATATATATATATATATATATATATATATATAAATAATAATTTTAGTTTAGCATGAATAGCTTTTACTGTTACAGGTAATTGGATATAAATGAATCCATTTATAGGAGACGTATGTAGTGTTCCCGCTAGGCTGTTTTAGCGGGGCGCTGCACTCTGCCCGATTTTTAAAGGGCAAAATGCACCCTGCCCCTCTGGCAGTGCCCCGCTAAAACAGCCTGCCTCCTACTCCTATGGTGGTACCGGGGCCGCAGTAGATAGCGGTGCCCGGCGCTTCCCCGGCAGTGAAGAGCCTTCGGGGCGGCCGGGCTCGCCCCTTTTCATCACGGCACGGCCCGGGCACGCCCCTTTTCATCACGGCCCGGGCACGCCCCTTTTGTGACGTCGGCGGGCCCGGTCCGCCCCCTTGACGCTGCCCCGTGCAGCGGCGCCCTGCCCGCCCCTGTTCCTAGAAAGAACACTAGTATGTATATATGTATCCAATAAAGTGTAGTCCTCCTGCATGCTCTGCTTAGTGATGCATCAAACCTGACACCCTCAGCAGGAGGATGAATGCAGTTCCTTATGAAGTCAATGCAGATACCTGGAGAGCACAGCCCCTCGCAACTGCTTCATCGGCATTTAAAGTGGTGCTGACATCTTTCCCAAAGAACTTGGCAATCCTTTCCTTCACAGCCGGGATACGAGTAGCTCCCCCAACAACCTCCACAGAACTGATGTCTTCTGCTCGAAGCTGAATCTGCTCCATTAATGAGCGCAATGGGGCATCGATTCTTTGTAGAAGGTCAGCACAAAGCGTTTCAAACTGTGACCTGTAAGAGACCACATCAGATAACGTGGACATGCTCCAGGCTCATTACAGAAACACTGTGTTTGGCTAAGACATAGCGCTCACCTGTTCATACGTCCCGACACATCTAGATCATTCATGAAGCACTCAATATTCAGAGGGATATCGGTGCTGTTGCTGCTCATTAGTTTTTTCAGCTTCTCACACTCCTGGTACAGACGAAGAAGAGCTCGGATTTTGGACGTTACATCCAGTTTGTATTTGGTCTTAAACTCTCCACAAAAGTATTCAACCAATTTCTCATCAAAGTTCCTTCCTCCCAAATATGGGTCAAAGGCCGTTCCTAAAACCTACAGAAGAGTATTTGGATTAATTTCTAGATTAGACCATAATTTTAGACACAGGTATACATTGATGCTCAGGAGTTGCAATGGTTGTACCTTTAATTTGCCTTTGTTGAAGGCACATGCGGAGATTTGAAAAGACGAGTGTCCCATGTCAACGAAAACCACTATCTTGGGTTTCTCTTCTGGAGCTGGGAGGTCTTGCTTATAAATCCCATAGTTCAATGCAACTTAAAATAAAAATAATTAGAGGTTATTAAATAAAAATCACTGGCTTTATGAAAGTTGCAGTTTAATGTGCAATAAAACTTTGAATAGAATAACAAAAGAATAAGAAGTACAATGCTGGTGTCACACCTCTGGCTTATACACCATACATTCTCAGACAGTCCTCAAGGCATCCGAATAATCCAAGGGTTTTTTGAATCCATGTTTGGCCCGTAGCGATAGAATCAGAACTACAGTCAATTTGCTTTAACCATTTGTACTGAGACATTGATATACTTGGACTGTCGGTGTGCCTTAAGAACCACATTTGAGAACCATCTTTGTACAAGCATGAATATAAAAGGGTCAATATCATTATAAGAATAAATCTCAATAGGAGCACATATTATTTAAAATTAGGGTTACCCTATCTCCCTTAGGTGCTAGGGTTGAAGAAAGAGGGACCTTAACCTTCTCATATCTAGTGCCAAGCTAAATACTCTGGGATCGGAGCAGTTGCCATGGATACCCCATAGAGGATTAGTGCCAGTAGGGAGAAGGCAAGTAACCCAGGGGCACTTTAAATTGTAGTAAATATATAAAACATATGGATATCCAGACCCATTAATATTTGGATGTCTAGCAATGTCTGAGGGGAGCAGACCTCAAAGGGGATCACTTAGCAAACACCCCAAAATATTTTCTACCAGTTACCACCTGCAACTAATTTAGTCTACACAGAGAAAAAAATAAAAAATAAAAGGATGTGCACCCGTATTCATAACGCGTCAGTTTACCTGCAGTCATATCATTCATCAATTTCAGACAGTTCAACCCAACTATCTGAGCTGCATCCAGCAATGATCTCCTGTTTGCATCGGTGAAGAATGAGGGAACCTGCCAAACACATACCAGCCTAAGTACAATACATGACCAATGTCTTACATAGTACATCTTACATGCAACACGTAGGGCCAAATGCATGTGTGACAATGACAGACATCACTTACCGATATGACGCAGTCAGTCACCGGCTTCTTCAGGTTATACTCAGCAGTCTCCTTTAGTTTAGTCAAGAGCATGGCTGTTATCTGTTCTACACTAAACACGTGTCCTTCTTCCATGTACATCACCTGCACGTAATATACATAGAGTTTGGTAAGAATTCACGATAGAAATTTAAATTCTGAAAAGCAATAAATAAGAACACCTACAGATGATAAATCCATACCTTAACACCAACTCCGCCATTGTTGGTTGGAACCAGCTCATAGGCCAAATTATTCCTCTCCTTCTGAACAAAAGGATCACTAAACGATCGACCATGAAGCGTCTTGAAGTTGTATACGGTGTTGGTAGCGTTTGTTATTAGCTGTAGAAAGGCAAAAATTAGTTGAGGAAAAACAAAAAGGGAACGAGTTCCACTCAATTATTGTTTTTTGTAATGTACTTGGGTGGGAATCAACTGTCTTGTGGGAGCCCAAGTGAAATTTAACTATCCCACCTCCCAACATGTGCACACCCATTAGTACCAGGTTTAGCCATGGTACTAGGTGGCTAAAATAGTCTGAAGGCAGTTTGAGCACCCTAACCAGCACCCCCGAGCGGCCACACATGAAAACTGGGAGCTGAGGTGTGTGTGTGTGTGTGTGTGTGTGTGTGTGTGTGTGTGTGTGTGCACAAATGGAGCAACAACTGAATTGTGCCACCAGCCACCATCAAATTTCATCTATGGTGGTGTGTGGGGGGGGGGGGGGGGGGGGGGGGGGGGGGGGGGAATGAATTTTCCACTAGAAGACTGTAAAAAGAAATGCACACTTAGTCAGGAAATAATTTACCGTGTAGCAGGAGTTTGCATGAAGCGTACCTGATTCTTGGCTGCAACGCCGATTGTTCTGTTCTTTGTGCCAAAAGAAACCACAGCCCTAATTAGAACAATCAGACATGAAAGGAAAATAAAATAAACGGACGACAATAATAAAAAATAAACTATGTACAACATATCTGAAAACTACTAAGTCGTTTCTGAACGATATTGTGACCAATATCGCCCAGTGTGTATGGGCCTTTATTCACATCACAGACAGACTACTCGGATTAAAGATATGCAGCATGTCTATTTTCTGCATGCAAATGCAGCTATACCAGCATACGAAAGGCTATGTTCTGATGTTAGCCAGGAAACCACTAACCTAGCCTTTCCTCTGCAGATACAGCTGTACCCAGAATATATGGAATGCATACCATTGTAATCAGCAGAGTCTGCTCATGCAAGATGCATTTTTTTCGGAGGGAAAATATGCCCCAAAATACACACAGTATTAGTAAACGCACTACAGACTAGGCACGACTACAAATGCTATTAAATATGACTGGAGGGCACATCTGTTTATCACAATCCACATTTTTAATGCAGATGTTATTTTACACGTAAATTCGCAAAGTTATAATTAATGTTTTTACACAAATTTACTAACAATCTCTTGTCAAGAGACAGATTCCAATTAAGAGCCCATCCTGCTGATTAACTGGAAGCAGTTTTTACGGTACTCTTTACTTAGCACGGCGCCCATCGCATGCACTAAAAAAACGGGTGCGATGCGACCGACGCGATGCCCGCGATTTCCCATAGGGAACAATGTTAAATGTCCAATGGACGCGATTTTCCTGTTCAATGCCTCAATGGACCCGATTTTTCCATAGGAAACAATGTTAAATGGGCCACAGAGGCCAAATAGGCACCCTGAAGTGTGAAATGGGCCCCGCAATTGTTAACGCCACCCCACGATCAACGTGAACCCGAAGCGTGGCGAGCGCAGCGAGCCAGCGAGGGGCGGCGGTACGCGTCCTCCGACCTTTTCATACCCCCACTATCCACGTCGGCGTGGAGTTGAGAATAGAATAGCGTGGCGAGCGCAGCGAGCACCGAGCCCGAAGCGTGGCGAGCGCAGCGTGACCCGCGAGGGGACGCGGATACCTTCACAGGTAAACGCGTCCCTTCGCGGGCTTCACAGGTATCCGCGTCCGCTCGCCACGCTTCGGGCTCGGTGGCTCGCCACACTATTCTATTCTCAACTCCACGCCGACGCCCGCGATTTTTTTACCCCCGATGACCACGCTCAGAATCGTAAGTAAAGAGTACCGTTTTTACACTGCAGGCTGGGGCCAGGTTAACTATGCTAGCCAGATCTGCCAGCGCTTGCAGATGACAATATCACCAAGCAAAGCTGATCAACTTCTGTTCTGTCAGATAGCATGGGTCGCACCTTTACACTGCAACCTACTAAGGTTGGTCCCAGGTTTGAATCTTGTCGCAACCCGGTACACCCTTTCACACCGTCAGGGCCCATGTTGCCCCAACAATATCCCAGCTCTGGAGCTTGGTGTGAAAGGCATCTTAAGGCCCCCTTATACTAGTGCGATTTGGCCCGATTTCACCCAATTCCAACAGATCAGGCAGAGAAATTGGGACAAATCGCATGTTGACACCCGCATGGTCCTTTGCCCATTGGGTCGGAGGTTGGACATGCTGCACATAAGATAAACTGTATGTGCAGCTGTCAGCGATGCATAGCATCCGATTTCCCTTGAACTCCTCCTGTAGCTCCTAGGGAGTCCTTTTACATGCGATAAATCGGACTAATGTATGGGGCCTTTAGTCTTCAACCCCAGTCCTAACCTTTCACATTTTGCAGACCACCTAGCAGGAGCACAGGTGTATGACTAACTGTCCCATGTAAAAGATCCACAAGTGACCTGAAAAATATAAACTACAGTATTTGGGGTTCTAGCAAGCGGTTTTGAGAACCACTACCATAACTGTATAGAAGAACAGGATCGGTGCACCTTACTCTACCTTCCTGCCCTAACCGGACTCTCCACCTGGACTATATATTGCACATGTGTCACCAAGCACACACCTAGGAGCTTAAAGCTCCGTAAGAGTATAAGAAATGCATAGTTATTTGCAGTATTAACAGGTCACATCTCAGAAATGTGTAAAGCAAACCACAGCATGTACAATCACAGATGAAGTACTGCTCACATAATTATCCCACTTACACACAAATAACAGCCAGGTAAGAGTTAAGCTTCAGATCATTTCACTGTAACTAAAAATAAACTACTGAAAATAACATTATTCAACAGCAATCAATACTATGGCTCTGACAATATAGTCACTGGGCAGCTCACAAACCAGATACACAATCTGTGGAATGGGATCATTCGTCAGACTGCATTTAGGTCTACAGTCATTAGGTCGACCCCACTAGGTCGACTGGCAGGAAGGTCGACCAGACTTAAGGTCGACATGGGCCAAGGTCGACTTGACTTAAGGTCGAATTTGCATAAAGGTCGACATGAGGAAGGTCGACTGGTCATAAGGTCGACATGGGATTTTAACTGTTTTTTGATCCGAATGTCGACACAGTCGACATGGACACAGTTGGCAATGAGAATTGGACCCTCGCATCGCTCGCTTCGCTCGCAATGCTTCGGGCACGGTGCCTCGCTGCGCTCGGCACACTATTTTATTCTCCCACCACGCCCTAGTGGATGGTAGGGCATGAAATACCGCCTGTCGGCACATGTCGGCTCAAAAAACAGTGAAAAACCCACGTCGACCTTATGACCAGTCGACCTTCCTCATGTCGACCTTTATGCAATTTCGACCTTAAGTCATGTCGACCTTGGCCCATGTCGACCTTAAGTCAGGTCGACCTTCCTTCCAGTCGACCTAGTGGGGTCGACCTAATAACTGTAGACCTAAATGCAGTCTGACGAATGACCGCATCCCCAATCGGTACAGTAGTAAAAAATACATCAGAGAAAACAGACCTGTGCTATCTATGGCTTATATTTTACAATCATTAACATTTATCATAAGTGATCAACACACATACAGTTTCCAGGTAACATCAGTAGGCCATTACTGCAAGGAACATTAACCAACCATAAACACATTGCTGAGCATTTACTGTAGGAGGGACATGTCGCAGAGGGATTCTAGAAGATTCCAGATACTTCATTTTACATTACATTGATGGGAGTCTTGACGTCAGAAGATAAGGACCACACACTTACGGTGTATTGTGGAAAATATTTCACACCACAAGTCAGGCAGCATGTCCCAACAATATATTACATGCTTCAGGCAGTAACATTGTACATGTCAGAAAGTATGTTCTTGCATTATCACACATCAGTATGTTACTATACTAACTCACACCAGGCAGCAACATATACACATCAAGCAGTATCAAAGTATAATATTGTACGCCAGGCAGTATCCCGCATGTGAATCAGAAGGTTACTGCAAACATCATGTATCAGGCGGAAAGTTACTATAATATTACACACAAGGCCGCATTATACACACCAAGCAGCATCAAATACTATAATATTACACACCAGACAGTAACAGCATAAGGGGTAAATTAAAGGGTTTAAAAATGAAGTGATGTTGCCCATAGCAACCAATAAGATTATTATTTATTTTTAGAATCTTTAGTAAAAGTACCCCTACATACAAGTCAGTGTGTTGCTGTAATATCAGAAGTGTAATGTATATAACCACTGCAGCCAGGTAACATTTCACGGGCAGGAGGTGATGTATGACACGGAACACTACATTGCTACTTACGGAGTGCATCGGTCACTAAATTCATTGGCGATGGTCTCAATACCACCGGCTCTGGCGATAGCGACATGACAGTTCTGGAACCCGAGGTCGAACCCGACCACCGACATCGTGATGGCGAGCGGTGAGAGCGCTGATGTACTGATATCCCGGTGCTGGGAGCCCGTCTGACGGCGAGAGGGGGCGGATCCGCTTCATATAACTCCTGTGGAAGATTCCAGAAGATGCTGAAGCTTCTCCAAGCCGGCTCCACGTGCCGCTTCCGCTTCCGCGTTCTAGAGTCTTCTCGAGAGCTCGCTCAGGGCCGGCCAATGGGAGAGCGGCATAGGGTCGTGACGCAGCCGGTCTCCAGGGCAACGAGAATGCTGCGGTTACTAGGACACGGTGGTACCTGGGCAGCAGGGAGCTGTTTATCTGTGCAATGTATGAGCAAACGGTGGCACTGCAGCTGTGCAGCTGGTGTGGAACTAAATGTCTCCCAACATGAGCCATTCCTGCAGGGACACAGTGCTCTGCTCCTGGACTTAACTTACCACATGTGATTACAATCATACATTAAAAGGGAAGTCCAGGAACAGAGAATTTTGTCACTCCTGGAATGTGTCATGTTGGGAGATATGGAACCTCAAGACACATTATACCATCAGTTTCCACAACACTTGGGTAAATTGGAGAGCCACAGTTTACTCAAGCCAGGTCCTATTTAATAAAAGGCTAATGCTGCTCCTCACCTCTATGGGGTGTATTCAAGTGGCAACTAGATGGCGCCGTCGCCGAACAGAAAAATTCAAGTGTTGCGCCATTTTGTGCTGATATTATGGTTATGTTCTGTTATTTTGCCAGGCTGGTAACCAGTTTGTTATAAAGGAACAAAAATTATATACTGGGATATTCAATCTACTACTGTTCTGCTGGACACCGCTGTGATGCCCACTTCACACGTAACAGATAGGTATAGTAGCCCAGCATTGCATGTTTCCATGTGTACCTCTGCAAGTGACCTAGCATAGATAGAAGCAATTCAATTCCACTGTTAAGCCCCCATACACACTAGGTGACCCATGGCACCACTGATATCATTAACGATATCGTTGGTGCTGTGGGTGGACAATATAGTGCATACACATTGAATGATATTCTTCTGTTATGTCACCGGGACCCAGCTGAACATGCAGGTCATGGGCTACATGGAGGACCAGAGTCTCTGAAAGCATTAGAGACCCAGCGCCCTCCGAAGATGGTCGCCACAAGAAAGGGGACAACCGTTGTCGGTGCAGGCGTACTTCTAGCGCAGGGGTGTCAAACACAAGGCCCGCGAGCCAAATCCGGCCCGCCAGACCTCTTCATGTGGCCCGCGCAGCCGCCGCCAGCCTTCACCTTTTATTCTTGATTTTTTTTTTAAACAAGAAAGCCGCCTCTTCAGCGCATGCGTGGCAGCCTACAAGCCAGAGAACGTCTGCCCTCTAGCGCAGTGCCGCCGGTCGTCAACCCCTCCTCCGCTCCCACCTGCTGTATAGGAGCCAGAGAGAGGAAAGAGCAGGTCCGTCGTGGTGAATGGTGCTGCTGTTGCTGTGCGCTCCAGGTCACTTACTGCTGAGTGTGCACTGCACAGTGACCGGGAGCACGCTGCCCCCCACTCCTGGATAGATAGTGCGAGGAGCGCTACTCACAGAAGGGAGGGGGAAATGCGCCTGTGTGAGAGCGCAGCTGTGTCCTTAGTGGTGGAGCAGCTCAGACTGGAGTGGACGCATCAGAGCGTGTAAGTGTCAAACTCTCTGCCTATGTGTGTGTGTGTGTGCACTGGCACATTGCAGCCCATCATTAATTGCTGTGTCCCATGATAATAAGCAGGACATATGCCCTAAGACTGAGTGCTGCCCCCCTGTGCAGGCAGCGTGTGCCCTAATGCACTGCAGTTCACAGCAATAGCAGGAGGGAAATGCTACTGCTGTGTATACAATAATTGAATGCAGTGACAATAATTTATGATAATAAAGAGTGGACACATAGTCCTACAGATACAACCGGCCCTATGAGGGTGACCAAACTGCTGATGAGGCCCCCGATGAATTTGAGTTTGACACCCCTGTTCTAGCGTGTCTTCTCAATGGCAGCAAAACATTATAATAGCAAAGCTATTATAATGGTGGATGGTGCCCAGGGAGGGTTACATGTAGGCAGGGGGATGGTGCCCAGGGAGGGTTACTTGTAGGCAGGGGGATGGTGCCCGGGGAGGGTTACATGTAGGCAGGAGGATGGTGCCCAGGGAGGGTTACTTGTAGGCAGAAGGATGGTGCGTCACGCAGCCGGCGGACCCTCCTGCACTGGAGATTCTGAAGGGCGATCCACTGAACAGCATACATGGTGATGGAGCATTTATTTGTATATGTGTGTGTATATATATATATATATATATATATATATATATATATATATATAGCGATCCAAATGACAGGCACATCTACAGCGCCGACGCTAGCTGTTACTCACTGGGTGCCTTCACTGACAGCAATTACAGCAGAGCAGGGGGGAAGCGCGGCACTCGCAGCTCAAGAAGTACACTGTACACCAAAGGTATTAGCTACTAATACCTTTGGTGTACAGCACGGGTGTCAAACTCAAGGCCCGCGGGCCGAATCCGGCCCGCCGGACCTCTTCAAGTGGCCCCCTGCCTCCGCCCACCCCCCCCCTCGCCGCTGCCCATCCGCCCCCGCTGCCCGCCCCCCCGCGCCTCTCCGTCCTTGCACACAGAATGTTCAGTGTCTGACAGGAAGCACAGCTCTGCGACTTCCTGGTGACGTGCAGAGCTGCTCTTCCTGTCAGACGCTGAACATTCTGTGCGCAGGTAAAGGCAGCAGTAACTGTGGGGTGGGTGGGCAAGCACATATTAACCCCTGGCAACGGACATTAACACCCCCTGGCAACGAGCAAGAACCCATGAAAACGGACATTAACCCCTGGGCAACGAGCTGAAACCCCTGTCAACGGACATTAACCCCTTGGCAACGAGCTGGAACCCCTGGTAATGGACATTAACCCCATGGCAATTAGCAAGAACCCCTGGCAACAGACATTAACCCCCCCTTGGCAACGAGCAAGAACCCCTGAAAATGTACATTAACCCCTTGGCAACGAGCTGGAATCCCTGGCAACAGACATTAACCCCTGGCAGCCACCACCAGCAAAAAGACAAATCATGCAGGAGACAGTTTGAAGAGCAGCTCTCCCTCTCCCTGTCCTGGTTGGACACAGGTAGGCAGCCTACTACTCACCATGATACTTGTAGTAGTACACATTCGGAAAGGGGACGTGGTAACGCCCTTTTTGCCCATGGCCACTCCCATTTGTTCATGGCCACGCCCCCTTTCTGAATGTGTACCGGCCCTTTGCGGGTGACCAATGTGCTGATGCGGCCCCCGATGAATTTGAGTTTGACACCCCTGGTGTACAGTGTACTTCTTGAGCTGCTAGTGCCGCGCTTCCCCCCCCTGCTCTGCTATATATATATATATATATATATATATCCCGTCCCGAAACATGTCGGCTTCTCAATTAAAGTTTTTTCTCTTGCAAAGAGAAGTCTTCAGAGTGCCGCTCATTTGAGGAATCTATATATATATATAAATATATATATATATATATATATATATATATATATAGAGAAAGCAGGAATTAGAGAGCGCTTGAGCCACCAGCTCAGACTTCCACCAATGGCAGTTAAATACAGTGCAATACAATTAGTAATCGTAAAACCAGAGTGTATTTTATAAAAAAATAAATTTTCTCAAGTATCACATCTGGAGATGGTATTTCTTTTGGAAACGTATAATCAACAACCCAACGCGTTTCGTCTTTACAAAGACTTCATCAGGGGTTTAACAATATTCATAATTATAACGCTTGTACCGGCGTGTAATTTCTTCAGTACTCCATAAGTCATAATATTCCCCTCATTGGGGTATCAAAGGAAACGCAAGCAATGGAGCGTAATTTCTTCCAAAAAAAGGGAGGGCTGGAATAACTTTCCCCTCAAAAGTGGAATACTTTTTGTATCAGAATGTCCCTGTGTAGGGCTTAAGAGTACAAAGTGTCAATCACCTTCTTCAACCAATCAATTAGGGCACGGACAAATGTTTAACTGATACATTGGTCCAATTTAAAACGGCTGTCCAATATAGTTTATCCAGTCCAACCAAGCGATTTTACATGTCTACTGATCCGCTGGTTTAAATGAATATGAGACAGTGTGGAGTGGAGAATCAATCACAGTTCAAATTCTGATCCGTGTGGAGCATATAGGGACAGAACGGTCCTTGTGGTCCCCCCGGATTCCATGAATGTAACCTCTTTATCTACGCTCTCACAATTTAAAATAAATACCCAACAAATTAAATACTTAGGGATAAATATACCCAGTAAACTATCCCAGTTATACAAGAAAAACTTTGACCCTATAATCACGGGGATTTTAAGACAGCTGGAGATGTGGAAATCCCTTCCATTGTCACTAATGGGGAGGGCGGCTGTTTTGCAGTCTATCATATTTCCAAAGCTATCCTATTGCATGCAGATGATCCCCATTAGACTGTCCAATTCTGACATAAAGAGGGTGACGTCAGCTTTTTTCAAATTCCTATGGGCAGAGAAGAAGCCTTAAATCTCTAGAGATAAACTGTTTTTCAGGAAGGCGGAGGGGGGCCTGGGGGTGCCTCATTTGGCGGCCTTCACCCAATCGGTGTTTATGAGGTACATAATTGATTGGATGAGGGGTACAGATCAATACACTCACAAGATACTAGATTCGGAGATGTTCCCTCTGTCAACGGCAGCATTGCTGCATGTTACAAGGTCATCCTTACCACCTTTGGCAATGCAGAATATAATGTTTGCAGACACATATCTGGTCTGGCGGGCTATCAATAAAAGGTTAGGCCGTAGAAGCGAGGTATCAAAATACGCTACTTTTTGGGGTAACCCCAGTTTTCTCCCGGGATCACTCAACTCCACATACCTACTGTGGGCTAACAAAGGAATCTCAGCTATCCGGGACGTGTTTGACCCTGGGGGACAGTTAATGACCTTCCAAGACTTGGTCGCTAAGTAGTCCATTGACAATAAAGACTTTTTTATGTACTTACAGATTAGGCACTACATACAGACCATGCCCCCCCCCCTATGGAAGCAGAAGGGGCCCAGGATCCCTTACATACCATCTTTGTATTAAGTTCAACTGGCCCATACCGACTTAAGTACTTATACCCGAGGTTATTGCCATCGGACCCTGAAACTAAATGGGAAGGGGTAGCGACTAAATGGAAATCTGATATACCCACGGTGACTTCTCAGGAAATTTTGACTAAACACCTAGAAAAGTCTATGAAAATCTTACAATCAGCTATGCTGCAGGAGGTACATTTAAAAACTCTGCACAGAGCCTATTTGTCCCAGGCACAGCGCAAGCATTTTGTTCCGGGGGAATTGGGCCTCTGTCTGAAATGCAGAGGCTCACAGTCTACCTTCTTCCACAGTATGTGGGAGTGCAGCAAGATACGTAGGTTCTGGATAAGGTTATGGGGCTAGGTTATGGGGCTAATTAATAAGGTGTGTGGTCTGAACCTAGTAAAGGATTTATTGGCTATGCTGGTGGCAAATTTTGGTAATTGGAACCTGGAGGGCAGGAAGAAGGTCTTGCACCCATTCCAGACAATGACGATTACGGTGGCGAAGAAAGTGGTGCTGCGTTCCTGGACGTCACCTAGGGCACCAATGTTATCATCTGTTAAGATGGAACTAACTAAATTGATGTATTTCGATAGACGTTCCACATTGCCAGACATTGAGAATGGGGTACAACGCTTCCATAGAAAATGGGGGGTCTATATTGACTCATTGGACCAGACTACAAAAACACATGTTTTCAAGTTATTTGAGGGCACCACATGGTATTTGCTGAGGACATTGTAGTAAGCTTCACTGGAATATTTTCTGCAGGGAAGGGAAGGGGTGGGGGGAGGGAGGGAGTTAAATTAGAGGTTAATTTAGAAGTTGCAATGAGTCAATAGGATAATGGTTGTAAACAAGAGACTCACGCAAATAAATAACTCACACTAGAATGCCTTTATAGTCTTTATAATATGCTTTATTGAATTATTCATTGCAACTATATTTTCTGTGATAAAAAAAAAATTGGCAGATTGTGATGCATGATAAATTGCCGTTTGTATATGACAGCTGGACTGTTACTGTTATTGTATTTTCACAACTGCTCAATAAAATAGTTTTGAAAAAAAAATCAATATCCAAATCACTGAGCAATTTTATCAGTTGATGAATACCTGCCCGGTAATTTAATGTAATGAATAATGAATTAGTAGCACCTCCAACTCTAGGGAACTGGTGTCAACAATGTGAACATTTCTATATTGAACACTGAGCAGGGCCACCGATGGTGTTGTGGCTGCAGAAAGACTACGGCTTGATATGCATAACTGGGCGTACTATAAAAAATGCGATAAACCTGCATGTTCGTTTAGACCCCTAGGAGCTAGGGTGTCCAAATGGAAAATCCAACGGCTCTCCAATTGGAGTAGCCGCAATGATCTGTCACCCCCTCTGGTTAGTGAGGGGGCATGGTCAATTATACGATATCTTACTGTTGTTAAATTATGTCAGGCCTCTAAAAAATGTCTGGCGACCGGTTGGTCGCTCTGACCAGAATTGATGGCAATCTTGATGGCCGATCGATGGGCCACGGCTCTTTCTTTAAAAGTGCGGTCAGTTTTCCCCACATAGTGGAGTCCACAGGGACAACTAATCAGGTAAATGACGAATTTAGTGGTACAACCCACTCTGTGTCCTATTTTAAACCTTCCCGAATATGGATGATGAAAGGAATCCCCAGGAATCATAAAGCTACAGGTGGTGCAACCGCAGCACCTATTGCATCCTACTTTGGGCGTCCCTAGATTTTTTGGAAGGATTTTTTGGAAGTGGGAATGTGACGTTGTTTTTTACCAAATAATCTTTTACATTTTTACCACGGGTGAAGGAATTCATGACCTTCTTATTTTGTAAAGCAGGAAGACTGGAATCCGATGTGACAATTGGCCAATGGGTATTAATTTTTAATCTTAGAACTAGCAGGGTGAAATTTATTGACCCAGATGATCTTATCATCAATTTGTCTTTTATGGGTCCGAGGGGACAAGGCCTCACCTCGGGTCATTTTTAACACTCTGTTTTTCGTGGTAAGCAGTTCACTGGCTGAGTAACCCCTATCTTCAAATTTGGTGCACATCTTAGTAAGGGTTTCCTCCAAATCTTCTTGGTTACTGCAGATGCGGTGAGCCCGCAGCATCTGTGAAAAAGGGAGTCCCTTTTTGAGGGGTGTAGGGGGAAAACTATTGGCCAAAAGGGTGTTGTTTCTGTCTGTGGTTTTAGTAAATAAGGCCGTGGTGATAATACCATCCTGGATGCCAATGTCGACATCCAGATTTTGTACCAAATCCGAGCTCAGTGAGTAAGTTAATTTAACTGGAGATTCGGTTGCATTATGGGCCATAATGTGATTTTCCAGCTCAAAGACCAGGAGGTCGTCAATGTATCTCAAATATACTATGAGATGGTCTTTGACAAATGCGTTTTGGGTAAATAATTTTTGTTCGACTCCAAACATGTAGGAGTTGGCGAGCGATGGGGCCACTGAGGACCCCATCGCGCACCCCCTAAGTAGTAAAAATAATTTCCTGTTGAAACGGAAATAATTCCTTTTTAGGGTTAGTTCTAAAAGTTTACATACAGATAGTGGTAGATGCTCAATTAGTTCAGTAGCATTTCCCAGGTGCATGAGGGAGGGGTTAAATACTGGGTAAGTAAAACAAGACATTTTTTCCCTCAGCACACTGAGCAATGCTAGTAACCAATCTAGAACACTACATGATAATAGAATTCAGAGATATTGGTTACATATACCTGCGCAGGTGTATGCTATGCCCCCAAGCCGCGTCAAGGCTTCTCTGTATATTGGGGGTCCCTAGCGCTATATCTAGGTGCAGGGTGCGGCACCCCAAAAAAACCAGTGCGGCATGCCAGTGATATACTAAGTGTTAATAATTAGTGATAGGAAGCCGAAGCTATATAAAAAGAGAGAGATAAATGAATGTAATTAAAATAGAATAGAGATAGTGTTAGTGAGGGAAAAGTGTTAATAGAATGTAAGGGCAAGCCGCACTAAAGCCACCCAGCCCATCCAGTCCAGGAGCACCGCACCCCACACCACCATTACCCTAAATTGGGTCTACGATTAACCAGCAAGGAGATACATGATAATGGCTCCTTACTTGATATATCCAAACTAAGAGATACCTACCTTGGAGCAACCCCAGACTACTCCATGTGGCATATCAGGACCCACATCTCCTCCTAATATGGGCTCCCTTCTGCCTCTAACAGCATACATACAGATAGTGGTAGATGCTCAATTAGTTCAGTAGCATTTCCCAGGTGCATGAGGGAGGGGTTAAATACTGGGTAAGTAAAACAAGACATTTTTTCCCTCAGCACACTGAGCAATGCTAGTAACCAATCTAAAACACTACATGCCGCACTGGGCTTCCCAGCTTATGATGGTTTTTTGGGGTGCCGCACCCTGCACCTAGATATAGCGCTAGGGACCCCCAATATACAGAGATGCCTTGACGCGGCTTGGGGGCATAGCATACACCTGCGCAGGTATATGTAACCAATATTTTTGAATTCTATTATCATGTAGTGTTCTAGATTGGTTACTAGCATTGCTCAGTGTGCTGAGGGAAAAAATGTCTTGTTTTACTTACCCAGTATTTAACCCCTCCCTCATGCACCTGGGAAATGCTACTGAACTAATTGAGCATCTACCACTATCTGTATGTATGCTGTTAGAGGCAGAAGGGAGCCCATATTAGGAGGAGATGTGGGTCCTGATATGCCACATGGAGTAGTCTGGGGTTGCTCCAAGGTAGGTATCTCTTAGTTTGGATATATCAAGTAAGGAGCCATTATCATGTGGCTCCTTGCTGGTTAATCGTAGACCCAATTTAGGGTAACGGTGGTGTGGGGTGCGGTGCTCCTGGACTGGATGGGCTGGGTGGCTTTAGTGCGGCATGCCCTTACATTCTATTAACACTTTTCCCTCACTAACACTATCTCTATTCTATTTTAATTACATTCATTTATCTCTCTCTTTTTATATAGCTTCGGCTTTCTATCACTAATTATTAACACTTAGTATATCACTGGCATGCCGCACTGGGCTTCCCAGCTTATGATGGTTTTTTGGGGTGCCGCACCCTGCACCTAGATATAGCGCTAGGGACCCCCAATATACAGAGAAGCCTTGACGCAGCTTGGGGGCATAGCATACACCTGCGCAGGTATATGTAAGGTAAAGGTCTTTCCTGATTGGCCGCTAGGCGGCTAGGCGGCTCCTGATTGGCCAGAATTCATTCTGAGCCCAGACGCCGACCAGGAAGGTTCTCTCTCCGGCTCTGAAAGCCGGGGAGCGTCGCGGAAGATGCCGACAGCTGCTGGAAGTCGCCAGCAGCTGTCAGAAGACCGGGATGTCGACGGATGAAGAACGAAGACCATCCATGCAGGACCTGGGTGAGTAGGATTTCCTTCCACAGGTCCAACATGGATTATCTTCGGACAGGACGCCGACGACCCCGGAGCCGCCGACACGGAGCCGCCGACAACGGAGCCGCCGACACGGAGCCGCCGACACCGGAGCCAGCGACCTACCAACGGGATCAAGCTAGGTAAGTATCAGTATGTGTGTTTTGTATGTATTAAACTTTTATTTAAAATGTGTGTCAGTGTGTTTTATTTAACTATTTTTTTTACTGTGGCACTACAAGACCCAGCGGGCCCTTTAATGCCCAGCAGGCTGGGACTTGTGGTTCTCCAAGTCCCAGCTTGCTGGGGAGGCTTGCTGGCACTTGTAGTGCCACAGTAAAAAACAATGGTTTCTTCTATTTTTTACACAACTATCAGCTCGATGCCCACCGCCCAGGGGCATCGAGGACAGCACCAGGCTTCAGCCTGGTCAGGTAAGTCCTGGAGGGGGGGGACCCCTTTATTGGGGGGGTCCCCACTCCCCCAGGGCCCCTGGCCAGGCTGACTGGTCGGTAGTGTTAATGCTTTGGCCGGGGGGACTTGCATAAAAAGTCTCCCCCCGGCTGTGGCATTAGCCTGCTGGCTGGTTTTGCCTGGGGCTGGTTCTTAAAATACGGGGGACCCCTAGTCATTTTGTCCCCCGTATTTTGGGAACCAGCCCCAGAGCAGGAGCCTGGGGCTGGTTGTTAAAAATCGGGGAACCCCTATTTGTCGGGTTCCCTGATTTTTAATTACCGGCTCCAGGCTCTGTCAGCCTGGTGCTGGTTTCGGCTGTGGGGGGGACCCCACGCCGGTTTTTTTTTTATTTATTTATTTTTTCTATTTTTTTACACTGAAGCCTGCACGGATCTGACTGATCCGTGCAGGCTAAAACGCAAATACGACATGAAAATGGTGTTCTATTTTCCTGTCGTATTTGCGTGGGTGTTTTACACCACTAAGCAGCCGTATTATCAGTACGGCTGCTTAGTAAATCAGAAACCACCATTCTTTTGAATGGTGATTTCTGTCGTATTCTATCGATGGTGTAGACATTCGTATTTGTAAATACAAATACGAATGTTCCATCTTTAGGACTACGAATTTTTGTATTTTTGGGATTGTAAATCCCGAAAATACAAATTCGTAAAAAAAAGGTGTATTTCTCCCTACGAATACACCTTTTTTCTACGAATCCATTTTGGTAAATGTCCCCCAATGGGTCTGCCCGTGGGTTTCTTTGCATCTTTGTGCACTTTGGGGATATAATACATAATTTGCACAATGGGAAAATTCACAGTTAGTGCTTCCTTGGTATATGCATCAATGATACCATCAACGCATGCTTTATTCAAGATGTTGTCCAATTCGGACTTGTAACCCATAGTGGGGTCATTAGGTAATGAACGTTAAGTTTCACTGTCCTGTAGTTGTGAGTTAAGCTCTTGGACATAATCTACTGTGTCCATAATGACTGTGCCCCTGCCTTTGTCGGCGGGGTGGATTACAATAGAGCGATCATTACTCAAGTTCTTTAGGGCCTGCCATTCCAATTTATAGAGGTTTGACCTAGATGGAGACTGATTGTCCAAAACTGTACCAATGTCCTGTTCCACTAGTCGTGCGAATGTCTTTAAGGAAGGGTTCAAAGTTTGTGGCTCAAACTTTGATTTCTTTTTCAATGCTTTCGGAAATGGTAAGGGTGTTGATGATGTAAGGGATTCTGAGGGTTTGGATTGAAAAAATTCCCTCAGTTTAAGCTGCCGATTTAATCTAAACTGTTCTACTTTGACCATGAAAGGATCAGTTTTAGTTGTTGGAACGAATTTAAGTCCCATGGATAGTACCTGCATTTCCGTGTCGGACAGAGAACGGGAAGATAAATTGAAAGTTATTTCTTTGGTTGGCGGAGGGGTTGGAACGGGGTCTTTGCGCCCCGACCTCTTGTTCTGCCCCCCGCAGCGAGTGAACCTCCGGGATCTGAATTTGGGTGTGATGCCTTGCATGCCCCTAAAGGGGGAAGATCTTGATTGGAGTTGGGATGTTCAATTTCACTGTTAGAGGAATTATCGTCCCTTGATGACTCCGAATCTGCTCCTCTTCTGTTGTAGCGAACATATGACCGCTTTTTAAAGGGGCGTGTGGATACATCTCCACCTGTCAGCCATGGATATATCATATGCTTCTCGTAATCCAAGTTGACTCTGTCTTTTTTATTCTTTTTGTAGGCTAATAGATATTTTTTGTACTTATCCACCTGGGAGGTGAGTTTCTCCATCCAATTGGTCTCTGTGTCATTTACCAATGACTGTCGGTGCAGACTCTCAAAGTCTGTCAATTCAGAACGGATGGATGTCAGTTCTCTAGTCACCTCCTCTATGACGGCCACCATTAGACCAAAAGAACATTTGTTCAGGATGGCCGTCCAAGTCTTGCAAAAATGGTATACTATGTCGTCCGATGGTGGGGACATTTTTTACCCTGAATCCCCGGGGTATCTTCTTTTCCCGGATATATATGGAGTGTTGGGAGCGTATATATATATATATATATATATATATATATACTACACAATAGTGGAGTGGCGCCTTTCACACAAATGTAAGATAGTCCTGATATAATATCCAATTTTCAGATCCAAAGAAGCAAGAAGGGAATTCTTCCAATATTCATTTATTATTCTTCAGTGGATAAGAGTATAAAACAACGAGTAGAAAACATCCCAACGAGTAGAAAACATCCCAACGCGTTTCGTCTCACAGAGACTTCATCAGGGGAATATGTTGTATCAATCTTCTATAGGTGAATTCTACTGCTTAACTGCGTAACTCCTATTAAAGTATATGATAACGATGGTTTTAAGAGATAATCTCCTTGATCCTGTTTAATTTAAGGATTTCCCATATATATTGCGGATAATTTTTAGTTAGAAATGCCTAAGTGTCCATTGAAAAAAGGAAATTCTGATGGCCTCCCAGGTTGATCAGAAAATAGTGACCGGATTGTGATAAAATATCTTCCAGAAGAATAGAAATAGAATATGCCCTCCAGAGAGCTTCCTTTTCCTTCTGAAGAGACCAGCACAATCTCTTCAGAAGGAAAAGGAAGCTCTCTGGAGGGCATATTCTATTTCTATTCTTCTGGAAGATATTTTATCACAATCCGGTCACCATTTTCTGATCAACCTGGGAGGCCATCAGAATTTCCTTTTTTCAATGGACACTTAGGCATTTCTAACTAAAAATTATCCGCAATATATATGGGAAATCCTTAAATTAAACAGGATCAAGGAGATTATCTCTTAAAACCATCGTTATCATATACTTTAATAGGAGTTACGCAGTTAAGCAGTAGAATTCACCTATAGAAGATTGATACAACATATTCCCCTGATGAAGTCTCTGTGAGACGAAACGCGTTGGAATGTTTTCTACTCGTTGTTTTATACTCTTATCCACTGAAGAATAATAAATGAATATTGGAAGAATTCCCTTCTTGCTTCTTTGGATCTGAAAATTGGATATTATATCAGGACTATCTTACATTTGTGTGAAAGGCGCCACTCCACTACTGTGTAGTATCTTGGTTGTTTTATTCCCTTCCCTCAGGGAATTCAGTGGAAAGGCTGCCATAAGTCAAGTCATTACTAACATTTCTACTTTGTGTCATATATCTGAGCATAGCGCGTGTTGGAATATTGGGATTATATATATATATATATATATATATACAGCAGATTTGCCCGGCACTCCCTCCAAACATCAAGTGTAGTGCTGCGGTGCCCTATATATAAAATGGCCAGTACGCATTCGGAAAAGGGTGTGTGGACACGCTCCCTTTACCATTGGTCACGCCCTCTTTCCAAATGTGTACCGATTTCTAACATTCATATGTTGGAGGGTATGATCTAATTCTGTCTGCACATGTTACATCTGTCCCACCTGCAGTGCACATGGTTTTGTCCATTAGAGAGTGATTGTGCCTTTCTGAGTGAATCAGAATAAACCCCTTTGTTCACTTCACTTATCAATTTTTGTTTTACTGATAAGAAATCTGAAACAAAACATCAGACTTTTGCTACAAACACTGTTATTCAGTCTGAAGAGTAAAGGTCTATTTATAGTGTTTCCCATAATACCAAAGCTTTCATAACTATTGAAATTTATTGAGTAATTCTTTTTTTTTTTTTTGTTCCATTGAAAATCAAAATGGGTCATGCACACTGTGAAAACACAGATATTAAGAATCCAAGCAAGAGGTTACCTTAGCAACAAATCCCATGTGACAACATTTGCTTTTCACCTCTGATTCCTTTAATTTGTATTGTAGTCCTGCTGCTGGGGGAATCTAATTTTAAAAATGAAATCTAACTACTAAGCTCAAATGTAGCAAACACACCAGAACCTTAATATTGTCGACATGCATATATTATAAAGCATATATAAGGAGTATGCGAATGTCTTACCAAGGTTGAGTGGATCCTTAGAAGTTGATATGAGGCATTTAACCCCTTCCCGACAATTGACGTACATTTACGTCATGGTCGGGAAGTACTTCCCGACACATGGCGTAAATGTACGTCATGGCATTTAACTGTCACCGCGTCTATAGACGCGGTGACAGTTTCAACATGTCTGCTGTCCCTGACAGCAGACATGTCCGTGCATGCCCAGGGGGGGCTGCGATGCCACCCCCCCGTCGGCGATCGCTGGGATTGGCTGTTCAGTGTGAACAGCCAATTACAGCGTTTTCTGTGTCACCGGCGAATAACGTTCGCCGGTGACACGCGATCGGAGGTGATTGGTGCTGTAAAGTACAGCACCAATCACCGCGGGGTGTAAGGGTGACACTGGTGTCACCCCACCTCACCCCGCCCGCCCCCAAAGGCCGTGATTGGTCCGTCGGACCGACGGACCAATCACAGCCATGGTAGGGGGTTTAAACTAACGGTGACTGCACTGCAGACGCCATTCCGGTCTGGAATTGCGTGCAGTGCGGTCACCGTGCCAATCTGCCGCGATATACTGACCAGAACCTTGCAAAATACTTACCTAATCCTTGCAAATATCTTGGCTGCTTCATCTGTGCTTGTAGTGTGCTGGATGCTTCCTGGATCCTGTTACTTGTGACTTCCTGTGAACTTGTGCTGCTGCAGTGTAATAGCGTTAGTTAGATAGAGAGAGATAGAGAGAGATAGTGTCAGAGAGTGCTGTATTTTGTGCTGCTGCAGTGTGATATAGTTATAGAGAGAGATAGAGAGAGATAGAGAGAGATAGAGAGAGATAGAGAGAGATAGAGAGAGATAGAGAGAGATAGAGAGATATAGAGAGAGATAGAGAGAGAGAGATAGAGAGGCCTAGTGACAGAGAGTGCTATATTTTGTGCTGCTGCAGTGTGATAGTTATAGATAGATAGAGAGAGATAGAGAGAGATAGAGAGAGAGAGATAGAGATAGTGACAGATTGTGCTATATATTTTTTATATAACTGACTGCTGCCCCCCCTTTTGTGCTGATCAGTATAAATTAACTGATCAGCAACTTTTTGGGGGCGCAGGGTATTTTTATATATATATATACCTGTCACTGCTGCTGCTGCAGTGTCATAGAGTGTTAGATAGTGAGAGATAGAGAGATAGAGAGAGATAGCGACAGAGAGTGATAGAGAGTGCTAAATTTTGTGTCTGCTGCCCCCGCCTTTTGTGCTGATCACTATATCTGAGGTGATCAGCAACTTTTTAGGGGTGCAGAGGTTTTTTTTTTTTTTTATATATACCTGCCAGTTGCACTGTCAGTTGCACCTGCTGCCCCTCACTGGTAATCAGTGTCGCATCACTGATCACCTTTTTTTTTTTTTGTGTGTGCTGTGGGGTCTTTTTTTAATTTTTTTTTTTACACACACTGTGATTTTGTGGGTGTCCTGTGGCCGCTGTGCGCGGATCAGTGACGTACATCACTGATCATCTTTTTCGGCACAGGGTTGATCTATTTTTTTTTTTTTTGATCAAATTCCTGTTGCCTTTCAGCGCTGTTCAGTGACGGACGTTACTGACCAACATCTGTGCTCAATTTTTGGCGCAGGACCTTTTTTTTTTTTTTTTTAACCCCTTCAATTTTTTTTTTTTAACCCCTTCAATTTTTTTTTTAACCCCTTCAATTTTTTTTTTTTTTTAACCCCTCCATTTTTTTTTTTGTATAAAGTATTTTTTTTTTCTGCACACTACATACACACTACACACTACATACCCCCCGGGTTGAAATAAAGTTTGTACCCCCCCCTACACTATACACGTGTTGAAACATTTCACTACCAGTAACACAAAAATAAAAATGGCATCCCAAATGTCATCCCAAATGTCATCCCAGTCATCCAGAAGAATGTATTCAGCGGAGGAGGCATATGCCCTGCTTGCTTCTGACTCTGACACAGCCAGTGATGCAAGCGGGGAATTTGAAGGATTCGCCTTAAGCTCCTCTTCCTCCTCTGGTGATGAGGGACCCCCTCAAAGACGCCCCCGTAGAGCAGCTGAGACCCCCCCCCCAATAATTGATCTTGTATGGACCCCACCACCAGACAATTTTGAGCCCCAGGTTCCTGAGTTTTTGGCCATGCCAGGAATCCAATTTGATTCCACAGGTCTCAGAGAAATTGACTTTTTCAAATTATTTTTCTCTGATGATTTTATAAATTTAATGGTGGACCAAACTAATTTATATGCCCAGCAGTTTATTGCTATCAACCCCACGTTTCATCCATTGCTAGGTGGACCCCTGTAGATGCAGTAGAGATGATGACGTTTTGGGGTCTGGTGTTTCATATGGGCATAGTAAAAAAGCCAGAAATTAGGCAATATTGGAGTACAGATGTTCTGTACAGCACCCCATTTTACCGTATGGCCATGCCCCGGGCTCGATTTGAGACGATCCTTAAATTTTTGCATTACAACGATAATGCACAGTGCCCACCCAGAGATGATCCCACCTTTGACCGGCTATTCAAAGTCAGGCCGGTCATTGATCATTTCAGTGCCAAATTTGAAGACATGTACATCCCAGATAAATTCATTTGCATAGACGAGTCCCTTATACATTTTAAAGGAAGGGTTAAATTCCGCCAGTACCTTCCCAGTAAGAGGGCAAGGTATGGCATAAAAATGTATAAGTTGTGTGAAAGCACCTCAGGGTACACCCACAGGTTTAGGGTATATGAAGGGAAGGATTCAAGAATTGAACCGCCAGAATGCCCCCCCTCCCTCGTAGGTGTTAGTGGAAAAATTGTCTGGGATTTAGTGCACCCCTTCCTGGATAAAGGTTATCACCTCTATGTGGATAACTTTTACACCAGCATCCCCCTGTTTAAGGCCCTTGGTTCAAGAGGTACAGCAGCTTGCGGTACTGTGCGCAAGAACCAAAGAGGCCTCCCAAAAACGCACATTGCCCAAGTAATGAGAAGGGGTGAAAGCAGGGGAATATGCACTGAAAATATGTTGTTGGTCAAATATAAGGACAAGAGGGATGTCCTTATACTGACAACAATTCACGGAGACAGTACCACCTCCGTCCCTGTACGAGGTACCAGTACCCACACCTCAAAACCTAATTGTATCCTGGATTACAATAGGTACATGGGCGGAGTGGATCTTTCAGATCAGGTACTGAAGCCGTACAGTGCCCTGCGGAAAACAAAAATCTGGTACAAGAAGCTGGCCGTGTATATCATCCAGATGGCACTGTATAACGCTTACGTGCTATTCCGTTCTACCGGCCAGAGGGGGACATTTATGCACTTTCAAGAGGAAGTCATAAAGGGCCTAATATTTGGGAACCAGCAGGCTGAGGGCCCCAGTACTTCTAGTACTGGCCCCCGTATTGTACCAGGGCAGCATTTTCCTGATGAAATCCCCTCCACTGGAAAAAAGGGCAGGACACAAAAAAGGTGCAAAGTTTGCTATAAAAAGGGAATAAGAAAGCAAACTATTTTCCAGTGTGACACTTGCCCCGACAAACCCGGCCTATGTATAAAGGAGTGTTTTAAAATATACCACACATCTATGGATTATTAGGTTCATAATTTCACCGTGCTTCGGGGGTCTTGCTAATGCCACATACCACCCACCATTCATTCCACCATAATCTGAGCCGCAAAATCCAAAAATCACTCCTTCCCTTCTGAGTCCTGCCATGCACCCAACTGGTATTTTTTGGTCACATGTGAGGCATTGCCGTACTCGGGAGAAATTGGGGCACAGATTTTGGGGTGCTTTTTCTCCTTCATACCTTCTGCAAATGAAAAATTTTGAGCCAGAACTGCATTTTTGTGTAAAAAAATGTAATTTTTCATTTTCACTGCCCACTTGTATCAAAATTGGTGAAACCCCTGGGGGTTTGAAATGTACACTATACCCCTAGATGAATTCCCTGAGGGGTGTAGTTTGCAAAATGGGGTCACTTGTGGGGGGGTTCCACTGTATTGGTGCTTTGGGGTCTTGCTAATGCGACATAGCACCCACCATCATTCCACCAGAATTTGTGCTGCAAAATCCAAATATCACTCCTTCCCTTCTGAGTCCTGCAACTTTTTGGTCACACATGAGGCATTGCCGTACTCGGGAGAAATTGGGGCACAGATTTTGGGGTGCTTTTTCTCCTTCATACCTTCTGAAAATGAAAAATTTTGAGCCAGAACTGCATTTTTGTGTAAAAAAATGTAATTTTTCATTTTCACTGCCCACTTGTATCAAAATTGGTGAAACCCCTGGGGGTTTGAAATGTACACTATACCCCTAGATGAATTCCCTGAGGGGTGTAGTTTGCAAAATGGGGTCACTTGTGGGGGGGTTCCACTGTATTGGTGCTTTGGGGGTCTTGCTAATGCGACATAGCACCCACCATCATTCCACCAGAATTTGTGCTGCAAAATCCAAATATCACTCCTTCCCTTCTGAGTCCTGCAACTTTTTGGTCACACATGAGGCATTGCCGTACTCGGGAGAAATTGGGGCACAGATTTTGGGGTGCTTTTTCTCCTTCATACCTTCTGAAAATGAAAAATTTTGAGCCAGAACTGCATTTTTGTGTAAAAAAATGTAATTTTTCATTTTCACTGCCCACTTGTATCAAAATTGGTGAAACCCCTGGGGGTTTGAAATGTACACTATACCCCTAGATGAATTCCCTGAGGGGTGTACTTTGCAAAATGGGGTGACTTGTGGGGGGGTTCCACTGTATTGGTGCAACATAGCACCCACCATTCATTCCACCAGAATCTGTGCTGCAAAATCCAAAAATCACTCCTTCCCTTCTGAGTCCTGCCATGCACCCAACTGGTATTTTTTGGAAACATGTGAGGCATTGCCGTACTCGGGAGAAATTGGGGCACAGATTTTGGGGTGCTTTGTCTCCTTCATACCTTCTGAAAATGACAAATTTGGAGCCAGAACTGCATTTTTGTGTAAAAAAATGTAATTTTTCATTTTCACTGCCCACTTGTATCAAAATTGGTGAAACCCCTGGGGGTTTGAAATGTACACTATACCCCTAGATGAATTCCCTGAGGGGTGTAGTTTGCAAAATGGGGTCACTTGTGGGGGGGTTCCACTGTATTGGTGCTTTGGGGGTCTTGCTAATGCGACATAGCACCCACCAAAATTCCACCAGAATCTGAGCTGCAAAATCCAAAAATCACTCCTTCCCTTCTGAGTCCTGCCATGCACCCAAATGGTATTTTTTGGTCACATGTGAGGCATTGCCGTACTCGGGAGAAATTGGGGCACAGATTTTGGGGTGCTTTGTCTCCTTCATACCTTCTGAAAATGACAAATTTGGAGCCAGAACTGCATTTTTGTGTAAAAAAAATAATTTTTCATTTTCACTGCCCAGTTGTACCACAATTGGTGAAACCCCTGGGGGTTTGAAATGTACACTATACCCCTAGATGAATTCCCTGAGGGGTGTAGTTTGCAAAATGGGGTCACTTGTGGGGGGTTCCTAACTTTTAGCATCTTATGGTGCCTAGAAACCTACATGGTGCCTAAAAAATAATCTCATAAAAAGGAGGCTCCAAAATCAAGTAGGTGCTCCTTCTATTATGAAGCCTGTGGTTTGGTCACCGTGCACACTAGGGCCACATATAGGATATTTATGAAAACAAAAGAATTGGGGGAATCAATTTTCAGTCACATTTCTCTAGTAAAATGTACTGTGTTCCTTAGAAAAATGTATTAAAATTGCAAATCTGCAAAAAAAAAGAAATTTTGAAATTTCACCTACACTTTGTTTTAATTCCTGTGAAACACCTAAAGGGTTAACAAACTTCCAAAATGCTGTTTTGAATACTGTGAGGGGTGCAGTTTTTGAAATGGCATCATTTATGGGGGTGTCTCACATACAAGTCCCTCAAAGTCACATCAGAACTGAACTGGTCCCTAAAAAAATCAGTGTTTGAAATTTTCTTGAAAATTTGAGAATTTGCTATTCATATTGTAAGCCTCCTAGTGTCCCAAAAAATTAAAAGGAAGTTGAAATAATGATGTCAACATAAAGTAGACATATGGTCTTTGTTAGTTATTAACTATTTTGAGTGGTATGATTATTTGTCTCACAAGCAGAAAATTTAACATTTTGCAAATTGCTAAATTTTCCATTTTTTTACGACATTTTGGTATTTTTCACAAAAAAACACAGACTGCATCGACCCAAATTTACCACTAACTTGAAGTACAATGTGTCACGAAAAAACAATCTCAAAATCACTGGGATAAGTAAAAGCAAAAAAAAGTTATCCCCACTTAAGTGAGACATGTCAGATTTGAAAAAAAGGGCTCTGTCAGGAACGCAAAAACTGGCTCTGTCAGGAAGGGGTTAAAATCATTTTCCGCACATCAAAAATTGCTTTTCTATTTTGAGCTTGTAGAGTATCTGATTTCCCTACAATGAGGCTGTACAGCATGTACATCGCATAATCATTTAGGGCCATAGCTGCCTACCGTCCTGCATTCTGCAGGAGACTCCCTGAAATAACAGCAATCTCCCTCTCTCCCTCATTAGTCTAGCAATCTCCCTCATGTCACCTAGCCCACATTACACTGTTACATTTTTTGTGGGGAAAAAGGAATGAGTGACAGGTACATTTCCATTGGAATCATCAGCACCATTTCCCAGCACTTTACCAAGTATAGTAGCTCTTACTAACTGCTTTGGGGCTCATCTACATTTGGATATAAGCAGGGCTATTTTTCAGCAGGCTCCAGCAGGAACTGGGGCCCTTATTCTAGTTCACTCTTTCTGACAAAATATTTCTTAGATGGACAAAACCATGTGCACTGCAGGTGAGGCAGGTGTAAAAACCCCACCCAAATCTAATTATTTTTGCACAAGTAACACCTGCCTCACCTGCAGTGCACATGGTTTTGTCCATCTAAGAAATATTTTGTCAGAAAGAGTTAACTAGAATAAGGTCCTCAGTTCCTGCTGGAGACTGCTGAAAAATAGCCCTGGATATAAGTCATTTTAAAAGATTCCTCGCAGATGTAGCAGTACACACCCACGCTTCTAGGTGCCACATTCATAATCTCTCTTACCAATCTCTCCATATATATGGAACTAGACACGCCCTTTGGGAGGAGCTGCATGACACGCCCCCTCAATGGGGCACTGTGCAAAATTATACTACCAACTATAATCTCCCTAAGACTAGTTTTCAAAAGTAGGCAAGTATGATTTAGGGCCTGAGTCGTACACTTTGCAGATGTTTTTGTAATGGATCGATTATCAGCAGCTGGAGGTAGCAGCCACGGCCGCCCCGCTCTGGTACCTGTAGGCTGATGGGGCAGACAGCCGCCCGCAGCCCAGTCTCAGCCGCCCGTCCCCGCTCACCTCCAGCAGTAGCAGCGGCCCCCCCACTCTCGACACTTGTCCGAGAGATGCGGGGGATGCTGCTAGGGATCCTGCACGACCAGAGGCGCTGGGTGTACTACAGGGCAGCTATGAGAACTACTAGTTCCCACTCCCTGTAGGGACCCCGCCACTAATATAATATACACTGCAGGGACCCCCTCCCCCCAGCGCGATCATTCCCTTCCCTGCGCTGGGGGCAGGGGGGGGGGGGGGAATACCATTTCAGACCCGTTCTAGACACCAAATAAACGGGTCTGAAACAGGTAGGACCCTCCTTTTTTACCGTTTCCAAAAGCCGTTTTTTTGGAAACGGTAAAATCACTCTGCACCTTTCAGACCGCACATATTACCGTTTTGAAACTGTAAAAAGGGCAATATAACGGTTAATATGTGCGGTCTGAAAGGGGTATAAGATACTGTAGGAGTTCTATTGAAGATGGGATGTTTCCAACAGCAGCCAGTCAGATTCTATTATTTTCTAGAATCTGACTCCAAAGTGACCTCAGCCATAGACCTCGAGCAGTCAGTTTTCCCCATTTTGGCATTTGAGCTGTGAATGTGTACCCAGTTGCGAATGCGTTATGATAGCTGCGGTGGTACTTTTGTATCAAAAGTGTTAGGGAAAAAACAAGGAAAGGGAAGCCACAGTGGCATGCCAAAGAAGAGGCAAATATTGGGAAACCCCAAAATGGCCTTCAGGAGACATAAGCAGACTGAAAATAATGAAGACAGGGTTGTATCTCGGTAGACAGAAGGAGACTTAAGAACACAATTGGATATGCAAAGGCACAAGATGAGGAGAAAATGGACCAGTCAGTGGAAAAATGGGACAAAACGATTTTTAGGTATGAAAGCAAATGGAGATAAACAAAAGGCAGAATAATAAGACTGGGGGGGCTGGCGCTCTGGGGTCACGGTATTGCGTGTGTAATGTCCAAATGGTCCTGGGTGTATAGTCTGTAGCTGGGAGCGATAACTGTGGGCTGGGTGTTGGGAAGGATGTAAAAAAAATGCTTCACAGTGAATGGTAGTATGAGATGCGATGTCCCACAAAGAGGGGTGTTCTGCTCAGGGGGACTTGAGGCTGGGAGTTCAGTAATGCAGTTCCCTTGCTTCTGAGTTGGGGTGTCCGTACCTCAGATGTAAGTGCATGCATCAGTGTAAGTGAATTAGAGATGGGATAATCTTGTAGTAACTTACCCTTAGGATTTGCAGTATCAGCGTGCAGGTTAGAGGGCAGGAGGTGTGAATGAACATGAATGACTAAAGACTTGTGCTGACGTAAAAGCACATTTTTATTTTGACACTGTTTCCAAAATGACAGTAGTACAAAATTTAAGATGAGCAATAAATAATAAGTAAATGAGGGTGGGTAAATAATTAATAAATGATTAGTTTTACTCAGTATTCACTGCTGAAAAAGACAGGGATATAGGCCCTTATTCAAATCTGATCGCAGAACAAATTTGTTCTGAAAATGGACAAAACCCTGTGCGCTGCAGGTGGGGCAGATGGAACATGTGCAGAGAGAGTTAAATATGGGTGGGGTGTGTTGAAACTGAAATCTAAATTGCAGTGTAAAAATAATGCAGCCAGTATTTACCCTGCACAGAAACAAAATAACTCACACAAATCTAACTCTCTCTGCACATGTTACATCTGCCCCACCTGCAGTGCACATGGTTTTGCCCATTTTGAGAACAAATTTGTACTGCGATCAGATCTGAATAAGGACCATAGCCACAGTTAATTTGCAGGTATATTCATTCAGAAAAATGAAGTAGAAAGAAGTACATTTACAGAGACGGTCCTAACAAAACTCTCAAAATTGAAAGTGAATAAGTCAAGGGGTCCAGATAGGATACTTCCAAGGATACTAAAATAGCTTAAAGGGGTGCTGGCAAAACCATTAACCAGTCATTAAATACAGGAGTAATTTGAAAGGACTGGAAAAGTGTAAATGTTTTCCCACTGCACAAAAGTGAAAGCAAGGAAGAGGCAAGCAAGTACCGACCAGTGAGCCTCACATCAGTAGTAGCTATAGATTGTAAGCTTGCGAGCAGGGCCCTCCTACCTCCATGTCGGTTTGTATCTACCCAGTTTGTTTAATCACTGTTGTTTCAATTGTAAAGCGCAACGGAATATGCTGCGCTATATAAGAAACTGTAAATAAAGAAATAATTGATGGAAACTCTTAAAGGAAAGAGTTGTAGATTATCTGAAATTTAGCAATTTACAGGATCCCAAACAGCATGGATTTACTGGGAGATCATGTCAAAAAGAACTTATTAACTTTTTGGAACGGAAGAATAAAGTAATAGATAAAGGACCTGATTGAAATTGTTATTATGCAAATTTGCAATCCGGTCAATTATGGAATAACTGCGTTTGCGTACGGATCGTAGCCAAAATAGTGGCAAAAATAGCACAAATATATAATTGCAATCCCAGCAGAAATTGAGGGAAAGGAAATCAGTATTGGGGGGTCCAGATCTGGGAGAGCTACTGAAATAGAGCTACCGAATTAGCCCCAGTTTCCAGACCACCCAGCAGGTCACATGTTCCGGGTCACCCAGCAAGGTGCAGAATAAGAGTTCACCAACTGTTACATTGTCCAGAGCACAATAGTGATGCAAAAATGACAGACAGACATTTTGCTACATTATTCTGAAATGAAGCAACCAATTACAGCATTTTTATGCATATCTATAGACCAAGGCTTTTAATTTGGTATATGATGTGCCCTGCTCAGATCAGCATCACAGAAATAGGTCACTCATAAAAGTCATCCTTGTACTATTAATATATAGATGTACAAAACCTTGGCGTGGAGACATAGAAGCATCCAGTGGAGTTGTAAAGAAAATCTATGTAGCTATTCACTGACTCAAGCGTAGATGTCAAAGGTTTACCATTCGCTCAACACATAAACAAAGAGATTTTGACTTCAAAGTGTCATTTTTTAAGTTTAAAGCTTAGAGATTTTTTATCAAACAAGGTAAAATAGATAACTCACAGCAGCAGTAAATCGCCGTTTATGTGACTAGTACTTCTGACTCCCCAAGCTAATAATCTATCAAATGAAACATTTATGCATGTCATTAAAATCATGCTTTACCATTTTTGGAAAAACAAAAGATGTTATTTTCTAACATTTTTACAAAATGAGCAAAAGCCTTAAATACTCACTCTAATAGGCATATCAAACAAATGGTAAAATGTCTACGTATTGTCATTTAAAACTGAAAAGACTAGGGGTGGGATGTTTTAACATCCGCTGCCCTGTATCGCCGGGCATTGCATTATTAATAACGGCATATGCTCTAATATATGCGGTTATTAAGGCAAGGGACAGCTCTTGCGATAAGAGCTGTCCCTTGCGATGTGGCGCCGGTGCTGGACTTCCAGGGCTGTGACCCAGGAGTCCATCTGCGCATGTGCAGAGCACGGCGCCGGCCGCAGGGCATGCTGGGAGGGATCCGTGATGGATCCCTCACACAGCGCTGCAGTAAGAAGCCCATAGGCTTTTGCTGGCGATTCCCTCCGCAGCAGTGACATTGCGAAGGGGGGACAGAACATACAGAAATGCGGTAAAAACCCCGATAACGGGTTTTACCGCATTTCTGTGTTAAAAAATCGCCCCCTATGGGAGAAATGCAATAGGAATAGAAAATCAGAAAGTGAGAGATTTGGTATAAAAAAAATCACCATTTTTTTTTTAAAGCGGCAATCATTTACACTGCAAAACAAGTTTGATTTTGCAGTGTAAATGATTGCCGCTTTAAAAAAACCTGGAGATTTCTTACCAAATCTCTCAATTTCTGAATCTCTCATCCTATTACATTTCCCCCTATATGTCACCAGTCATCAGACAATTGAATGAATGTACTTATTATTACTAAGTGTCATTTACTTTCTAACTCCGGGGCTTTAAGTGTAAAATTGATGGCATAATTCAGTTGGGTTGTTCTACAGGACAACACTGCCAAATTCCTCAAACAAGAGTTTATCAGAATCCCAATCTGTAAATTCTACCTAAATACATAAATGACCAATGCCTGATTAACCAACAGGCTAATTAGGCTGCAGCCTGGGGCACCAGGACTGGCAAGTGACAGCAAACGAATAAAGTGAAGGCCTAATTTAATCCTTGCTTCTTATCTATCACCCGTCCTGATGCACTGTGGGGGGTAATATTCTTAAGGTGACTGTACCAATGTTACTTACTGATGGAACCATTACATTATGTACATTGTGCTACAGTGCCAGGTAGGTAGCCTAAAGCCAAAGTCTTCTTCACACATTATGGTGCCCATACACTAGGGCGATTGAGTGTGATTCGATATCGCGCTTTGATTTCCCTTGAAGCTCTCCTGCGATAAATCTCATCTGAAGTGCTTTTTCCCTCATTCGATGTGCATACAATCATGCGATAAATCGCATGCCCCATGTGCAGTGCCTCACCTGGCTACCTTTTGTGCACATCTGTTATCATCTCAGTAATTCTCAAGTAGAACATACTGCTGCACATGTGTATAATGCCGGCATGTACCCCTGGGCTCATACTATATATTGTGTGTAAAGCTGGCTCTGGTACTTGCCAGGGACCAGGGCCGGCGCTACCCGCTCAGCAGAGCCTGCAAAGCAGGGAGGCGCCAGACTATGTAGGCGCAGCGCTCTCCCTGCTCTGCGACTCTGCCACTGTGTGCAGCTGCCGGCTGCTGCTGTCACTGTATGACACACAGCAGCGCTGACAGCAGAGGGGAGAGAGAGAGAGAGCCTAGGACTTACAGCTGATGTAGAAAAAGTAGCAGCAGGGGACGTCCCTGCACTTCCCTCACTGAGGTGCCGAGACCCTCCCCTCATCTCAGCATCAGGGGTCAGGACAGCATGTGCCGAGCTGTGAGTGGAGGAGCTCGGCACATGCCTTCCAATCAGGAGCCCCTGATTGGAAGAGTGTATCACATTCGGCGACTCCAGGGGCGTAACTACCATAGGTGCAGGGGGTGCAGCTGCTATGGGGCCCAGAGCTGAAGGGGGCCCATCTTTGCTGTCAAACTAATATGTTTTGCATACATTTATCACCATCAGTTGTTAAACAGGGGGCCCTTACAAACTTTTGCTATGGGGCCTACAAATATCTAGTTACGCCTCTGGGCGACTCCCTCAGTCTTTTATGGGATCCGTTCAAAAGACCCGCTTCGTTCGCGGACGACCCATCTCTACACATGCTCCTTGGTCCCTGAAACACAGAGGAATGGATCTCACAGCATGCCATGGATTCCTCTGTGAGTATACACTCTGCCTTCCCTGTAGCTCCTGCCTCTCCCTGCAGATTCTCCCTCTTTCTTTCTTTCTCTCTCTGTCTCTGCCCATCATCTGTCCTACCCCCTCTATTCTCAGGATCTGCCTTCCTCTCCCTGTCCATCATCTGTCTTCCTCTCCCTGTCCATCATCTGTCCCCCTCTCCCTGCCCATCATCTGTCCCCTCTCCCTGTCCATCATCTGTCCCCTCTCCCTGTCCATCATCTGTTCCCTCTCCCTGTCCATCATCTGTCCCCTCTCCCTGCTCATCATCTGTCCCCTCTCCCTGCTCATCATCTGTCCCACCCCCTCCCTGCCCAGTATCTGCCTTTCTCTCCCTGCTCAGCATCTGTCCTGTCCCCTCTCCTGCCCACCACATGTCCCCCTCTCTCTGCCCAGTATCTGCCCCCTCTCCATGACCAGCACCTGTTTTGTCCCCCCCTCCTGTCTACCATATTTCCCCCTCTCCCTGCCCAATATCTACCCCCCCTCCTGCCCACCATCTGTCCCCCCCTCCTGCCCAGTATCTGTCCCTTCTCCCTGCCCATCATCTGTCCCACCCCCTCCCTGCCCAGTATCTGCCTTCCTCTCCCTGCACAGCACCTGCCCTGTCCCCCTACTGCCCACCACCGGTCCCCTCTCCCTGCCCAGTATCTGCCCCCTATCTGTCCCAACCCCTCCCTGCCCAGTATCTACCCCCCCCTCTTGCCCACCATCTGCCCCCCTCTGCCTGCCCAGTGTCTGTCCCTTCTACCGGCCATCATCTGTCCCACCCCCTCCCTGCCCAGTATCTGCCTTCCTCACCCTGCCCAGCATCTGTCCTGTCTCAACTCTTGCCCACCATCTATCCCCTCTCCCTGCTCAGTATCTTCCCCCTCTACCTGCCAATTATCTGTCCCTCCCTGCCCAGTATCTGCCTTCCTGTCCCTGCCCACCATCTGACTCCCCTCCCTTTGCCCACCATTTGTCCCCCCTTTCCCTGCCCACCATCTCTCCCCCTCTCTGCCCATCATTTCTAACCCTCTCTCTGCCCATCATCTCTCCCCCTCTGTTTGCCCAGCATCTGTCCCCCTCTCTCTGTCCATCTTCTGCCCCCCCCCCCCCCCCCACACACACTTTTCCTGGCCATCATCTTTTCACCCTATTCCTTGCTGCCCAGGAACTGTCCCCCTCTCCCCCCCCTCTACAAACCTTTTATTCATGTGTGCTGTCCCTTTATTAAATATGTGATGGTGGGTGCAAATATAGAGTTTGCAGGAGGGCGCCGGACACCCTAGCACCGGCCCTGCCAGGGACTCCTCAGCCATTTACCTCACCGCACGTCCTGAATGTGTCCTGAAATCAGGTGATGTAATGAGGGTTGGGTTATCTGGGGGTATATAAACTGACAGAATGCACATCGCAAAATCACATGTGTTTAAAAACCACATGGGATCCCACTGCGATGCAATAAATATTATGTGTAGAACATAATATCTTGAGATGCAAGATTCGACCAGCGTGGCCAGGCATTACACCAGGGGACACATTTTATGTGCATACAATCATGCGATTTATCGCACCGATGTCATTGAAATCGATTGATTGTATGCAATATCGCCCTAGAGTATGGGCACTATTACAAGCATTAGATCCTACATATTGGTGTATAACCCAGGGTTGCCGACTTTATCAGCCTCCTCTCCGGGAGAAGCCCGGAGAGGAGACTTCCAGCTGCAGTTCTGGGGGCGGGGCTTGAGTGTGACATCATTAAGCCCCACCCCAGATTGTAAAATACCCCAATTCACGGATCTCCGTGGAGGGGGCGGGGCTAAAATGACGCGATTGTGTACATTTTAGCTCCGCCCCTCCTCTGAGAGACCCGCAGAAACGGCGCAGATTGCTGCATTTAAATCAGGTCAGGGGTAAGACGCTGCAATCGGGGGGTGGCGTGGGGGTCCCCCAGAATCCGGGAGGGTTACCCACCTTTCCGGGGGGCCGGGAGGGTAGGCAACCCTGGTATAACCTTACATGCACATGGGCAGTATGAATGCCGAGTCCCTGAGGCCCATACACGAGTTTAGCAGCAATACAAGGGGTGCTACATGAGTATTAGCCCAGGGCACCAGGAACCTTTAATCAGGCCTTGTAAATTACCAAGTCCCCAGTGAGACCCATTATCACATCTTGTGGTTTTCTTCCCTGAAATTTATAGTTAAAAACACATAATTATTCTTAGGGGATACTTTGTTGAAGGAGTTATTTTTTTCCTTCGTTTAAGGGATGATTGTTAATGGAAGTTGTCCAAATTTGGTATTCACCAGAGACAGGTCTCACCTTGGACATTTAAACTCTATACATGAATATGCCACAGGAAGGGGGGATGATTGCATTATGTGAGATTTTTACCACCAGCCCAATTATACCCCTTTCAGATCGCACAAAATTACTGGGTTAATGCTGGTTTCTTGCCGGTTTGACACGGTAATTGGTGCAATATGAAACAGGTTACCGGTTACAGCTAACCGGTAGATACACAGCAAAACGAAACAGGCAAAAAGAAGGGTTCTTACCTTTTCATTGCCATGTTGCTGTGCAATGTGAAAGTGTTAATCGGATTGAGCGACCCATTTCCCGTTCACACTATGGAGGAGGCAGCGCCTGGAGCAGCGCCAGCAATAAGCGCTGCCTCCTCCCCCGCCCCCAGATGATGCTCCGCCGCTCCCCCACATGATGTCAGGGAACCAGCAATATTGCCGGTTCGCATATGCGATCTGAACAGACTACACATGCAGGGTGGCACCGGGACTGAATCCTTTCAAAGTCCCGGTGCAACCATGCATTGCGGTCAGTTTACTGTGGACAGTGATGGGGTAAAACATGGCTCCATTGTATACAATACAGTATATGAATGCATATGAAAAGAAAACTGTTCTGGCTGGCATGATTTACACAAAATATTTTACTTTAAATATATATTTTACTTTATATTGCATTTTATTTTTGGCTATATTGATGATTTGTTTATGGCGTGGACTGGTGGTGTAGACAAGCTTGATGATTTTATCAACCACCTAAATAAGCAACCAAGTACCATATGGTTTACATTTCTTTTTACAGCATAACTCCGTACCCAGCATGTTCACATCGGGAACTGATGGTGCGGCTCTGCGCACGCATATAGGCAAATGTACACATGTGCAGAACCGCAAAGTGAAGGCCTTCAGCGCCAAGGTGTTTACACATAGCGGGGCTGGCAGGGGACGGACAGGGGACTGGAGCATGGTGACGCCCAGAAAAAGGTCAGTGGCTGATGAGGTTCCCGGACAGGATCCCATACCCCCCTCTTACACCGGTCTTTTGTAGCTGGCACTGGTTCCCAAAATATGGGAGACAAACTGAGTGGGGGTCCCCAGTATTTTAGGGACCAGAACCGGGCTCTTGAGCCTGTCCTGATTCCCAAAATACAGGGGACAAAATTATTGTGTTCCCCCTTATTTTAGGGACCAGCACTGGGCTCCACTAGCAGGGGTGTAATGCAATAGCCAGCGGCCATGCTTCAAGGGGTCCCATGGCCAAAATATTACCCACCCTTACTAATCAGCCCAGGAAATCTTGGGGAGGAGGGAACCCCCAAAATAAAGGGGTCCCCCCCTCTCCAGAGCACCACAGGCCATCACTTATGAGGTGTATTTTAAGCTCTTGTGTACATCCGCCACCTCCCAGAATTTTGCCATCTTCAGGAGCTCTTCTCTGCTCCTCCTCCGCCGTCGGACTGTCTTCCCCCTGTCTCGCGCTGGCTAATATAACTAGATCAAGGGGGCGTCAAGATGACGCAGCAATATTGGCAACCTATTGACTTTCAACCTATTTATTGTTGGCCTGCCAACTGCATCCCTGCTGGCACTAAACTGACCACATTAATGCTAAACAAGCCATGTTGGTGCTAAACTGACCACACTGCTTCTAAACAGACGCTGCTTAATAAGTTGACCACACCGATACTAAATTGATCTCTCGACTCTCGGCTGCCAAACAGACAACATAAATGCTACAACGACCACCTTGGTTGATTTGCCCAAACACCCACGTCATTTAACCTTGTCACTGCATGTGCAATACCCATATGACATATAAATATATATATATATGAGCAGTTTCAGTACTAACCAGGGGCGGTGTTAACCTATGGGTTGCAGGGCTGCAGCCCCTCCAGATCAAATCTGCAACTGTAGTGAAGCCAAAGGCAGTCTGTGAGACTGCACTGGCTTCACTGTGACTGGCAGCGGCTTCCTATTGGAAGTCCGACCTGCCAGTCACCGAGGCAGTCCCGTTGGGAGGTGTTCTCTACCTCCTGGATACCTCTCTACAGGCTGCAGAGCATAAGCCCCTAAATCCTGGGGATTGCGCATGCGCAGTACCTATGTTGGTACTGCGCTCATGCCGGTCCCTGTCATCTGTATTATACAGGCGTCAGGAGCCTGATTCCTCTTCTATGGGCTGTTGCTGAAGCAGCCCATAGAATCTGGCTGCTTGCTCAGTACAGAGGTTTGTACTGTGTATGCACCAGTCCCAACCCCTGTCAACATGGTACAGATGCTGGGAATGCCAAAAGGTACGAGCCACCACTGGTACTAACGCTACTTGACAGAGCTTTGAATGTCTCAGAATCAGGGCTGCTCACATTTACATCTTAGCTGCAGATGAAAACATCAGTTATTCCTCAATTCATTTCACTGCAATAATGGATGGGTGCTTATTGACCTATTTAGCTCTTCTAGCTCAGCAAGCACAAAGAATTGGAGAGATTAATATCACTCATTTCCCATAATAATAATGATCTGATATTCTGTGCCATATCTACCATGCAGTGCAGAATGTGAAATAAAGTTTACTTCACCACTTGGTTAGCTTAGAATAGCTGTTATCGAAGATAGGGTTATTAAAGTAAATAGACAAAGGATGCTCATGTAAATTAATTGAGTGTAATGCTCAGTGTGCAGTTAATGGAAAGTGGGACAAGTCAGATTCACAAGCTGTGACAGAGTGCTTTGTACTTGAGGCTTTAAGATGACAGCTGTGCATGATAGATAATGTTCCTATCATATATTATATCTAGCCTGCAAGTGAATTAATGAGTGCTATGCTTTGGTGTACAATGTATGCCTATCAACGGCAGGGTATCATTTCCTTCTAGCTAATACCAGTCAGGCTGCCATTGGCAGTCCCTATTTAGACTTGCTCCACTGTTGTTATATCAGTGTTGGGTTCCTGACTGTTTTGGAGTCCTGAGTCTCTCCTGTGTAGCATCCTCTAGTGCAGGGGTCGGGAACCTCAGACCCGGGGGCCGTATGCGGCCCCAGTAGTCGGTCTGAGTGGCCCGACCACCCGCTTTGCCGGGAGTCATGTACAGGGGAATTCTCGCGAGAGGTCCGTAGTTCAGTCCTATTCAGCGGCAGCCACCGGAGCGTGGGACGGCTGCAGCAGGACAATTTTTACATATGGCTCCCGATGGATTTTTTCCACATACAAACGGCCCTTGGCACAAAAAGGTTCCCCACTCCTGCTCTAGTGTCCAAATTCTCTCCCCTGTGGTCTATGTTCCAGTGTCCTAATCATCACTCCCATGTGCCATGCCCCCCCCAATGTCCTAATAAACTACCAACCAATCAACTTACACATCCGCTCACATGCGGTTGCACAGGGAAAAAAAATCATTTGAGGGTCGCTCACCATCAAATGATTTTTTCTCCCTTTTCAGATAACAGTAAACTTACTTTTATCCAGCACGTTGATGTCCGAAATGGGGGCGGGCACTGGGATCATGTGACGTCAGTCGCAGGCCCCGACCAGGCATGGTTACAGTTTTATTGAACATATACAAAATTAAATAATGCATAAAGTTTGAAAAGTGTCACAGTGCACAGCTTCATAAGCAAAAGGGGGAAAAAGGAAATAAAATGTTTTGAAATTCCCATCAGTTGCGTCACCGGAACGCAGGTATGTGTTCCATTGTTTCTACTGGAACCAGAAGTATGCATTCCATTGCTTATACAGGAACACTGAAGTATGCATTAGGGATGGCCATTGTTGCTATTGCCATCGATGGTTGCCATTGATGGCAATATTGCAACTGGCCCTCGATCATGCTAAATTATGCAATGGATGACCATCGATATTTTGGATACCTATCGATCCATTTTGTTTGGCCTGTGGGCCAATCAACACACGGGGGCGGGACTTCGTGGGTGTCAGGGGGTGGAGCCATACTCCATGTCCCGGCACTTTATTAAAAAAAAAAATGCAAAACATCGATTCTGCACTGGCTATCCTCACATCCGGGTGGGCCCGCGGCTACACCCTCCCTCCCTACAATAATTGTTTCTAGACTGTCTTCCCCAATGCACAAGGGCAGGATATCAAAATGGTACAATTATCAGATTAGCAAATTTAAGACGGGAAAATTAACCGCCCATACTAGGTGGAAGGCTGATCTGTCTAGGACCCTGTCTGAGGAAGACGGGGACGCTATCTCTCACTCATGTTTTAACATTTCCAAATGTGTTAATCATTCAGAAATGTTCTATAAGCTCTGCCATAAAAAAAAAAATGGAGGGAAGCCATCTGGTTCTCCCCCATCAGTGGCAAAAGTATTCAACATCAGCCATAAACTATCAATGATTTCGAATTATCAATGGTTGATGTCCATCCCTAGTATATGTTCCATCAGGGATCCTGGAAACCAGAAATGCGCAGCCACTGTGGATACCGAAAAGCCAGACGTATAAGTGTTCCTCTGCGAGTACCAGAAAAGTATGTTCCTCCATGTGATCCAGATGTACGTGTTCCGCTGTTCAAACAGAGATTTCGTTATCTTTCACAATTTTGGGGAAATGGATTTTGCATTCCAATATATGTATTTCATCTTTTAAAATGCTGTAGATTCCTTATATGATTCTTCTTTCTTTTTTTAACAACACTTCTTATCGTTCACCAATCAAATACAGCCCCAGTACCACTATTATAAACGAACGCGGTACTGTGTATTCCTGCATAGTCCATCCCTGAATGGTACTGTACATGGGGTTCAACATGCAGGTGCATTCCAACAAGTCCAGGTATACATGTTAAGGAATAAAAAGCACATACAAGATTAATATAAACTCTAAAAACAGGATTCATAAACCAATTGAATACAGCATCTAAATTGAATCCATTAGGAATCAGACTGTTTAAAGAATATATCCATATATCCATTCCATTTCTTTTTTTGCTAGCCTTTTCTCTACATCCTTTGTTCACCAAGTTTCTTTGATCTGTTCTATCCCTATATGTCTTTGATACACTTTTCTGAAAATGTTCAGAAAGAGGATGGTTTAAATGTCATTTTTCTTATGTTATATACATGTTCAGACATTCCAGTCCTTAATTGTATCATGGTTTTTTTCCATATATATATAACCTTACATGTACATTCCAATAAGTAAATTACATTTCGGGAATGACAATTAAAAAACTTATTAATGGTAAAGATTTTGCTATTATTATTTCTCAGATTTTTCTTGGACTATTCTTATTGCTTATTAGTGATAGGGACAGTAAGTAAGAGCCTCATATGTGGAAGCTTTTAAATCCCTAAAGGCCCCCATACACCTGAAAGTCATTGCACCCAATCATACAATCTTGAGGGATTGTATGATGGATTGTATGCAGATTGTGTGCACATCCTGTGCACACAATCATGCAATGCGCGGTCCCGTGGGTTGGAGGATTGTTGCTCTGATCAGACATGCTGCATCAGTTGATCAGTTGGGATTGGGAGCCGATTGCATGTGCTTTTAGGTATGAGCATGAGCTCACGGATTGTGAGTACATTGTTTGTCCAAAAACCACCAAAGACTGCCGGGGAGTTGAAGGGAAAGTTGGACACTTTCATGATTGACAGGTCTTTCTGATGTATGGCCACATTTAGAGGTATAAAACCAGGGTAATTGGACGGCATACCTTCACTATTCAAACACCAGACAACCAGTTTAGATTAGAAGAAAAAACATTGTTCATCTAGAAGAAAAAATTTCTTTACAGTCAGAGCAGTCAAACTTTGAAACTCTCTTCCTGGAGAAGTGGTGTCGGCAGACACTATAAATACGTTTAAAATAAGGTTGGATAAACATTTATTGGTTAAAAACATCCATGGGTACAAATAAGTAACAATCTGTCTTTAAAATATCAGAACATACTATATAACAAGGGATTAGCTACTATAAACATACTGTAGGTTGGACTAGATGGACGCAAGTCTTTATTCAGCCTCACCTACTATGTAACTATGGGGCAGATGTATTAATCTGCCTATAACGTTTGGCGAATAACGATTCCCGCTTCGCCAGCATAACGTGGAGAAGTGGGCAAACGTTATAGGCAGATGTATTAACCCCATCCCAGCTGATAAATAGAGCCGTTATCCCCAGCGTGAACGGCTCTCTTTATCGTCTCCCTCGCCGCCCCGCACATGCGCACTCGCCGTCCCCCTCCCCTGGCCGGCTTTCTGGGCATGTGCGAGATCACGCTAAAACCGCGAGATCTCCAGCGCAACCCAAGCCAGACGCAGGGCTAGCGTTGTCCCCATAGTGGGGGATAGGACAACGCTAGCCCTGAGCTGGCGAAGCGGCCGGGGTGAATTAACGCCTTGAAGGCTGTTAATACATCGCCCCGGCCGTTAATCCCTGGGGGGGATTGCAGGGACAGCCCCGCCGAGCGTAACTCGGCGGGCTGTCACTAGCGCACGTTAGGTGCGCTAGTAATACATTAGGATAAACGTAATCCCCCCCAGTTAACCAGCGTTAAGTGCATTTTTGCACTTAACGCTGGTTGATACATCTGCCCCTATGTAACCACTTCCACTTGGAATATGGGTACTGGAATATTGGTGAATCATTTTTATCACATGACATACAGTACTTCTTTTGCTAGGAGCAAATTCAATCTCAAATTCTGTATTCTACTATTTGGATAAGATAAATGTAAATAGCTGTTTCTGCCACATCGCCATTACCATTATCCACACAGAACAAACCTGACTATATAAATTCCATTCTCTACCTTTCATTTGTAGCCACAATCACTTGTATTTAATTCAGATTAATTCACTCAGTGTGTCCCGTCGTCCTGTTTTGCCTGTTACAGTTCTAAGAGGTCATTTGTGACGAGACGAACATAGGGAACATATAATTGTTCTGATTATTTCTCCGAGTGATTTTAGTGAAAATGACAGCAAATTAATAAGAAACAGCTTGCTGATGAGGAAAATGCTCAGAATGAATAATAACAAGTCATTTATTTTATATCTTACTTCAAACTGAAACATCTACTGCAGATAATCCCTCTTTCATGCAGCTGGAATGTTTGGCACCAGGAGTATACTGCACTCATTACATATATTTATATATATCTCATTACAGAGGCACCTTCTTACTCAGATGTACAACTGCCCCCCCCCCCCCCGACCGCCAACTGCCCGTCCCTCCCTCCGCCACCCCCCGTAGCACACTGCCGGCCCTGGGTGGGACGCGGGACCATCACAAAAACTGGGACAGTCCCCTGAAAAGCATGGCAGTTGTGGGAGGTATGCTAGCGGGTGCAGGGGAATGGGTTCGAAATCTAAAAAAAATTGACATGAAAAATAGGTGAATATTTGACAAAAAGAGAGATACTTTTCAAATCTTATGTAGTGAGCAAATAACCTTTACCTCATTAAGGGCAGGACGCACTAATGTGAAAAAGCGGGGTTTTACTGCAATTTTGAATGTACTAAAACCCACCCGCCATGGTACTGCTGGCGATACTCTATAGAAGACTATAGCCCCCATTTATCATGGATCGCATTTACAATGCGATCTGGGCGGAATATTACCACCCAGGATCTCATTGCAAAATGCAATCATATCACCGGGATGTATTATCTGCCGGGCGCAGGGACAGGGCTCCGAAAGGAGCCTGTCACTGCGATACCCGATGCCGGAAGCCGGGGGGGGGGTCTGCGCACGCGTGGTTATGTGCTGACCCCCCGCGACCCCGCGACCATAGGCTACAATGGGCTATCGCCATATCAGAATGGCGATAGCCCAGGGGTGCGATGCCAGGCTGCCCGATGTTGATACATCGGGCAGCTTCGCATCCCCCATAGAAACCTATGGGGGATGCGGCCGGCGGCGCTGCAGGGGGGGATCGCAGCAGGGATCGGAGATTCCTGCTGCAGTCCCCCTTAATACATTTCAGTGCTACTTAATATTTGCGGTTAACCCCCGAAAACTGATGTTTTCCGGGATTTAACCGCAAATATTGCTTGATAAATGGGCAATTTTTGTAGATGGACAAAACCATGCTGCACTGCAGGTGGGGCAGATGTAACATGTGCAGAGAGAGTGGTGTGTGGGGGTGGGGTGTGTTCCAACTGACATCTACTCTGCAGTGTAAGAATAAAGAAACCATTATTTAACCCTTTGAGTGCCAACATCTTTGTGATAGATGTGTAAAATAACTGCTAAAAATGCCGGCATCACTCACATTTGTTATATAAATTCAAATTAAAAATGTTTTGTAAATAAAAAAAAAGATATTTCTTATATAAGGTAACATTGCAGGTCATTTTGATGAATACATATAATTGCTTGGCAATTTTCACACCTATTTTGACACATTCACTTGGCAAGTAAAGGGTTAACCTGCACAGATGCAAAATAGTTGACCCAAGTGTAACTCTCTCTGCACCTTTTGCATTAGTCTCACCTGCACTGCAGCATGGTTTTGTCCCATCTGCAAAAATGACAGCCTTGCTGAATAGGCCCCATGCCCTTGAATATTAAAATTTGCAAACTGGGCACTTTTCTGATATCACTGATATATGCCACTTTATACATATTCATACGGACTATAAAGTCCAATGAACCATTTATGGCTCTGTACGCTGCCACACGGGGCTTAGTACATAATCCCCTTGACTTTATACCGGCCTGTGATTGGGCTACTGATACATCTCCAGGTGGTTATAAAGGAAGGTGATTGGTCATTACACACAGCAATAGCTAAGGAGAGTCCCTGTATGGGGACAGGCTGAGCCGCAGGTGGGAAATTTATTGTAAGTTTTAATGAACACATACAGCACATTCTCGGAATATTAATCTGTGCAACCTTCCGTTTGTTCTATGTAGTGATTTCATCAAGAGTTATTGTTTCCTATTCAGATAAGAATAAGCGAACAGAAAGAACTACAGCAAGATCCCGGAGGAGCCTTTGGCAGAGGACAGATGAATGTTACACAGCATTTGTTTATAATCTGAAGGGTTGCCGCTAGCGATATACCATGTGTTGTCCTTTTGCTCTCTCATACGGCCATTTCAGCATTATCCAGAGCGCTCTGCACACCGTTTAGATCCCTTAATCTCAGCGGGATTCAGCTTCTGGTTGTAGAACTGGCTTAACGGATGGTCAGCGAGGAATAGCATATTGTCATACATAATAGATGCTATATACACTATATATATATATATATATATATATATATATATATCTAATTGCATAGGTGCGGCACTCCAACGATGTGCAGATGGGAAGGGGGTGCCCGCCGATGTACACCTGTCCTGCAGGTGCATATTTGCAGAGATTTGGACGGCGGCGGCACTCACAGATCAAGAAAATAAATAGTCAGCAGACCAGGGTATTCCCAACGTTTCAAACCTCTGTGGGTTTTTTATCAATGCACCTTGATAAAAAACCCACAGAGGTTTAAAACGTTGGGAATACCCTGGTCTGCTGACTATTTATTTTCTTGATCTGTGATTGCCGCCGCCGTCCAAATCTCTGTATATATATATATATATATATATATATATATATAAAATCTCTTATATATTTGGCTACATCTGTCACTCAAAGTGTGTGAGTGTGTGTATAAAGGTGTGTACACACGGGGCAATATGATCGCTGGCAATATATTGCTAGCAATATATTGCTCAGCAATCATATTGCCCCGTGTCCCGTTTTCATCTGCGACCAGAGATGGTCGCAGATGAAAATTTAAACACTGCTGGGTGAAGAGGCAGGGGATGTCGCTGGTCGGAGGAGCATGTTCCTCGGACCAGCGACCATTCAGGGGCTGAAAACGGGAGCGCGCACCCGGCGATTTATCGCTGGTGCACACTCCAATCACTGGCAATATGGTCGCTCAGCGACCATATTCTCAGCGATTTCAGCCCCTATCGCCCCCGTGTGTACACAGCATAACAGGAGGGACACATTGCTCTGTTTCTGGACTTCTCCCTTAATTAATGATTGCCAGCACCTATGTTGAAGCACCTTTCTAATCAATTAATAACATGTGTGAAACAGGTGATGGCAATCATACATTATGAGGGAAGTCCAGAAACAGAGCAATGTGTCCCTCCTGGAGAGGGTCATGTTGGGAGGAACCAGCCCAGTGAGCCCACAGTGCCAGACATCCTCTGCCTCCCCATGTTGCCCAGCAAAGACACTGCACCAGGTGAGCGCCCCCCACAGCCCCACCTACGATTCGCACACCCCTGTGACCCCCCCCCCTACCGCGATTCGCGGCACCCCCCCTCGACACCCCCCTCCCACGATTCGTGGCAAAACACACCCCCCCGCAACCCCTCCTGCGATTCGCGGCACCCCCCCCCGCGACCCCCCCTCCCGCGGTTCGCGGCAAAAAAACCCCCCTCAATTCACGGCACCCCTGCGACCCCCCCCTCCCGCGATTCGCCGCAAACCCCCCCCCCCCCCATGGCTATGGTCGACAATGAAAAAGGTTAACATGAGATTTTGAGATTTATTTTTCATTTTTTGAATGTTCTCATATTCATTCTAATGTGTCGACATGGACACCAGTGAAATGCCACACCTATGTCAACATTTACATGTGTTGACCTTTCTGTGTTGATTTTTTCTTGTGGCGATTCGCGGCACCCCCCCCCCGCGCGACCCCTCCCGCGATTCACGGCACCCCCCCTGCGACCACCCCCTCCCGTGATTCGCGGCACCACCCCACCCTGTGACCCCCCCTCCCGCGATTCGCCGCCAACCCCCCCTCCCACGATTTGCGGCGACCCACCCCTCCTGCGATTCGCGGCAACCCCCTGCTCCCGTGACCCCCCCTCCTGCAATTCTCTGCAACCCCCTGCGCCCGCGATTAGCGGCACCCACCCCCCAACCCCCGCGACCCCCCCTCCCGCAATTCACGCCCCCCCGCGACCCCACCTCCTGCAGTTCGCAACCCCCCCTTACGCCCCACTCCAGCGCTTTGCGGACCCCGCCCCCTCCCGAGATTCACCGACACCTGCGCCCCCCCTCCCACAATTCTGCCCCCTCCCTCGATTCACGCCACCCCCCGCACCCCTCCCACAATTCACGGCACCCCTGCTCCCCTCTTTAGTCCCCCGTATGCCCACACACCCCTATCACTACCCAGCTTCCTGCTCTCCTGAACCATAACTTCCACCACTGGGGAGTCGCTGACGCTGTGTTGCCCACATACCCCTATCATGCCTCATAGCCCAGCCTCCTGCTCTCATGCACCCTAACTCCCACCCAGTAGGAGGAGACACTGACTCAGGGCCACCGTCCTGTACTCCTGTACTGCCACGCTGGACCCTCACCCACTGGCAGAAGCTGCACTGTGTCTCCCACCCTCCTCTTTAGTCCCCCTTATGCCCACACACCCCTATCACTACCCAGCCTCCTGTTTTCCTGTGTTGTGACCTCCGCCAGTGGGGAGCCGCTGACTCAAAAACACCCTACTATACTATTGCACACACACACACACACACCCCCCCACAAATGTCACTGTACCATCCACACTATCAATGTACATCTTACTCTGTAACTGATTTTTAATTAAACAAAACAATACACACCCCCTTCCAAATCATATGCTCTCTATTTAACACATTTCACCTATAACTCAAGTTGCAATACAGGCACCTTTCATACAATTCTAACCATATTTCTCACAATACCAACGTTCACAAATTAAGGGGGCGCAGCCCCTTACGACGGTGTGAAGAGCGCCCGTAGGGCGCAATGAATCACCTAGTATATATATATATATATATATATATATATATATATATATATATATATACACACACAGACAGACAGACAGAGTGAGCTTTTGTATATTTCCAAACTCTGTAAGCATAATTGGAATGTATATGCATCTGTACGCACATCTTTTGTTTTAATGATATGGATATATTCCAGTTTCCAGCTATATCGTTCTAAATTTAAATGCAGCCAGCACTTAAAATGTCTTCCAGCTGCACTTGGCTACTTAAGAAAAGGAATGGATTTGTAATAGCGTTAATATTACAGAACCCGCTTCTGTTTTATTAAAGCTATTAATCCATGCAGTATGAGCCTGAACTCCGCTGTATTATTAGCCATTTCCTGTGACCCCTCTGATTCCATCTCCACCTCCCCAATAAAGAAGTAAGTTCATCGTCAAGACTAATTCATTACTTATGAGGCAGCTACAGGATCCTGGAGATCTTATCACGACAGAACAGTTGGTAAGCAGGGTACTAAGAGCCTTTAACAACTCCCATCCAAAACAATACTACTCAAGGCCAGCAAAATAAATATTTTTTGGGCTACCTATCCACAGGTTGGTAGGCCATTGACATTTCTCAGCCTCCCCCTCCTCTTGTGGCCCAGCCCTCCCCAAGCCGGATTTATGTAGGCCGCCCATAGGCACAACATTGTGTGCCCCCCCCCCGTACCTGCTGATGTAGCCGGCGTCCTGTCCTCTCCTCCTCCCTAGTGCTGAAGATGTCTCCAGTCACTTCGGCGGCCATAGTGCTGCTAGGATATGAAGCAGCAGGCGGCCCTCCACGTGTTTCGAGGCCCTCCCCCGCAACCCCAGGAAAAAAGAAGGTCTGGTGGCGCTGAATATTGTATAGTCCACAGGATGATGTTGACTCGTGAAGTGGAGAAGCCAAAAATAAATGAGAAATTGTGTTAGAGTAACAAACACAATGGGAGTGTAAAAAGTGAAACACCCATATAAGGGGGGATCCGTACCCAGACTCACAGGTAAAGGTGTGTGGACAAGTGTATCAAGGTATCTTTTAGGGGACCACCGGTGTGTGTATTCTAAAGACAAATACCAAGTGTGATGTGCTGGTATCCAGAGATTCGTACCGTACTCACTGTAAATACAGGAGCTTGACACATATAAAGGTATCTTTCACTGACACAATAACCGTGTATCCAGGTGAAGTATTTCAAAGGCCAAGGTGGGTGCCTACCATACTCACTGTGGGAGTAGATGTAATACACACGTAGCGGTATCTTTGTGAATAAGGACAGGTCCCTCTATTCTCATTACCTCGTAGCAGAGGCGTGTATGCGGAAAGAGGAAGAGGACCAGTCTCAGTAAAAGATTTAATAAAAGTACCAACTGAAATGTGGCTCATGGCCAATAACCACAAACAGGAGTACAAATAGAACAATGCATAAAAAAGTAATGAATAAAAAAGAACTCACTCTTCTGCCAACATGTTTCGGCGGTCACAGCCGCCTTTTTCAAGGTAGAGAGTGAGTAACCTGGCAGTGATTAAATAGCATATGGAGGAAGCACATCCGGGTCATGTTCAAAAATAAAAATAGTCAAAACAAGTGTAATGATTACTGGATAGGGTCCTAGTAGACTCGTTTTATTCCTTAATGGAACAACTGAAATGATGACATTGAAATCAACATGTAAAACGATATAAATCGCGGAGTATATTCAAGTGGAACGCTTAATAGCGTTCCCACTTCCGCGTGGTGGAACGCATACAAGTAACCCTGATGCTGATAGGAGGGCGCGTGTCACGTGTGATGTCTTTGACACGCATAACGGAGATTACTTCCGCGCTGTGAAGCGCACAGCGCACAGCCGTAAGACAGTGCCGATATAGGGGGTTTCACGCGTCACGCGTGATGTGTATGTACGCTGAATAGCCTTCCTACTTCCGCGCTGTGAAACGCACAGCCGGAAGTTAGATAGAGCTGGTTACCAAACCGTGACACGCAGGGCTAATAATAGCGATCGTGTCACGGGCTATGTGGTCCCATCATGGGGATTGGAAGGGGAATGTGGTACATAGTGTAATAATATAATAAATATAGCAACCAACTAAACGAGTCCCAACTTTGGGGGCAGCTGGCATATACATAAGTGCGCCAGTCAAATAATTCCCCCTTTAAAAGGGGAACAGGGATACCAGATATATAACCCAGTTAAACAGCTTATATGTGATTCCTCCATTTACAAAATGAATATAATACAACAGAGTACATATATATATATATAATACAAGAAAGTGCATATGCATAATATAATACAAAAAATTACAATAATTTTAATGTTAAAAGATACATAATGCATATATAAAAACATATATAAAAAACTGTATAATTGATATAAAAAGAAAGAATTGCATGAGTATTGAGAACAAGGAGAGGGACTACTAAAATTACAGGAACCATTTAAGCTCAAAATCATGGTTTAAACCTTCGGGGGATAGAGTGGACAGGTTAAAAATCCACCTCATTTCTGTTTGTGCGAGGCGGACATCTCTATTGTTATGCCGCCAATTATTCTTAACTGCCTCTAATCCCCAAAAACCAGTGATATATTTGGTAGAACTATTATGTGTTTCTGCAAAATGTGAAGAAAAAGGGTGTTCTTTAAAACCTCTCTTAATGTTCCTAACATGTTCGGCAAGGCGAACTTTAAGGCTTCTTTTAGTTTTGCCGATGTATAATTTATCACATGCACATCTAATACCATAAATAACGTAATTAGTATTGCACGTAATGAACTGTTTGGGTTTAATGGTAGAATTTTTCAACTTAATTTCTGTAAATTTTCTAACCGCTGATGGGCATGATTTGCACATGGCACAGTCTCCACAGCGGTGAAACCCATTATTACGTGTGGAAATGGTATTCTGTTCCATCAAGGCACTATTTACAAGTTTAACTCCTCAATTTGCAGCCCGTCTATAAATAAATTTGTTTTTTTTTTGGTAAAATGTTAACTAAGATGGGATCTTCAAGTAAAAGTTTCCAATTTTGTTTTAAAATCTGTTCGATAGACCGATGATAGGCATTATATTGCGTACTGAAGGCTATGGTATAATTCTGGGTTTGAGAGGTGTCTCCTATAGGTTTATCTTGGAGTAATTCATCCCTAGACAGAGATCTAGTTTCTTCTAAGGCTCTCTCCAGTAGTATATTATCATAGCCTTTGCTCAAAAACTTGTCCTTCATTTTTTTGGCGCTAATTTCAAAGTTAGTTGGATTCGAACAATTGCGTTTTAGACGCACAAATTGTCCTTTGGGAACATTGGATACCCATCTTTTGAGATGGTTACTAGAAGGACATATATAGGAATTGGAGTCGGAGGGCTTGTAGTATACTGTAGTTTCAAGTTTGCCATTCTCTACAAAGATCTTTAAATCAAGAAAATTAACCTCTAATTTACTGATGTTGAATGTGAGCTGAATATTAAAACTATTAAGGTTAAGGTACTCACAGAATTTCTTCAATTCTGTCTCCTCCCCCCTCCACACAAACAGGACGTCATCAATATAACGCCACCACTGAACCAGGTTTGCACCCCAGTCATGCCCATGCCATACCATCAGGTTCTCCCATCTGGCCATGAACAGGTTGGCATAACTGGGGGCAAACCTGGTCCCCATGGCTGTGCCCACCTTCTGGACATAAAAACACCCATTGAAATTAAAGTAATTATTGAGCAAAATGAACTCTATGCCCTTTGTCAATAAACTCTGTAGATCAGGAGCAATTGTAGTTCCTGCTAAAGCTATTTCCACAGACTGTATACCATCCATATGCCTAATAATGGTATATAAGGATGTGACGTCTGCTGTAATGAGAAAACAGTCATCATCCCATGAAACACCCCGCAACCCCCCTCTGGATTTCGCTGCCCCTCGCAACCCCCCTCCCGTGGTTGGCGGCCCGCTGCGACTCCCCCTCCCGCGATTCACGGACACCCCCCGCGACCCTGCCTAGTGGGAAATCCGGCCCTGTCCCTCCCTTGTATCTTTCAGCCTCCCCCTGTGTCCAGTGCCAGATTATGGTCTAAATGGGCCTGGAGCTGGATATTATAAAGGGCCTATTATGCGCAATAATAGGGGTTGTGGCCAGCACCTAATAATATGGGGGCATGACCAGTGTTCTGGTTCAGTGGTCTGCTCATGGGTGTGTCTCTATTTGTGTAAATACATATATGCCTGGAAAAGGCAGGGGGCTGGCATAGGAAAAATGCAAAGGGTTTAGTATAGGGTGAAAAATGGCAGAGGTTGGCATATGCAAGGGCCTGGCACAGAAAAGAGGGAAAATAGAAGCTGCAGATATACTTACCTTCCAGTGGCGGCTGCAGACTTTGGGCTTCAGTGCCGACTATGTATCGCCAGCACTGAGAGCATCAGACAATATATATGCACACTCCCTCCAGTCAAAGAGTGCAATGGCATATATATATATATATAGATAGATAGATAGATAGATAGATAGCCACAGCGTAGCCCGGCACAGCCTCCTATAATAATAATAATAATTTCCTGGGTGCTGGCACTGAAGGAAGATAGATATACACAGCGGGTGTGCAGCGCTCCAAAGATAATCCAGTTAGTCAGGTAGGAACATCAGTTTATTAGCAACGTTTCAATGTCACGCAGACATGGTCATCAGGCTTAAGAACAAGATACAAATAAAAAACATACCTTAAATATCCACCCAGTGAACAACACGCTAGCTGGCGGCGGAAACCAGCCGGGCAGCGCTGACAGGTGACATCAGCAGTCCGTGACACGCTGGACATCCACAGTGCAGCCATCCAGGGGTGCCGAGAGGGGGGGGGAGCAGGTACAGAACAAACATTGGAGTCAAGCGCCATCAGTGTTGTTCATAGGGAGCAGGTACAGTTTACCCGGGCCCGGGCCTGTCAGGGGGGCCCTGGTCTGGACACAGTTTTTTTCTTTTTATTTGGGGCGAGTGCGCCGGTGTCAGCTGTTCAGCAGCGGCATTGGGAGTGCGGACGTGGGCCGGGGTGGGGGCAGCAGCATCACAGAGGTCCTTCTGAGTGTTGTTTCACTCTCCGACTCCAGGGCGTAACTTGGGAGTTTACCGTGGCTCGGCGACAGGAGGATACTTAGGGTAGGTAGTTCCTGGGTGGAACTGGGTCAGAGAGAGGCCACCTCCCGCGGGAGAACCACCCTCTCCGCAGAATCCAGCCTGCCCTGCTCCCCACATTCCCACCCCAACCGCCACCACCAGCAGCAGGTGCCAGCGCCATATCTCAAGCCTAGCAGTCCCAGACCTGGTTCCCCACCCATGTCCTGGTCACTGTGTTCCAAGGTGGAAGGTGGGTGGCTGGTGGCTCTGTGTCTGCTGCCTCCCTGCATGCTGCTGGGGCTGACATCCGACTCTGGAAGTCAGCATCTAACTCCTGGCAGAGCATGTACTGTAACTCCATGACAACGAGCATGTTAACCCCTGGCAAAGCATGTAACCCATGTCAGAGCATGTAAATCCATGGCAACGAGCATGTTAACCCCTGGCAGAGCATGTAACTCCTGGCAGAGCAGGTTAATCCCATGGCAATGAGCATGTTAATCCACTAATTTGCAATGAGCATTACGGTGTGTGGAATAACGTGTAATGGGCATTATGACATGTGGTATAATATGTAATGAGTGCAGTGGTGTAACAACGGGTCCGCAGAGTGTGCAGGGAGCTACGTCTGTGGGGGCCCCAGGAAGTTGTACCGGGGCCAGGATTTCTCTTGGCGGCCCTGCAGCCATCACCATAGTAACAGTAAACAAGGGATAGAACAGGAACCTAAAGATAACATAAGTAAAGCACATCATAGATATATGTCAAAGCTATAAAGCAGCATATAGAAATGAAAAGCATACAGGAAGCACAGATATAACCATACCATTCCATAAGCAGAACAGAAAGACCAGTATGTTCATTTAAGCCATGCGGCACCACGGGATGCGGTCATTTGGTCTACTGCATTATGGTCGACAGTCATTAGGTCGAATCCATTAGGTCGACATGCTAAAAGGTCATAGAAAAATGGATGGTTGGAAGGCCAACCTATTAGGCGCCTATGGTGGGATGTTTAGTGGAGCTGCTACTAGGGAAGGGTGCCAATGAAAGTGACAAGCACAAGTGTATCTGATTACTCATTAAGAGTAGGGTATATAAACCCATACCACAAGCCACAACAGCATTCCTTTGATAAAGCTGTACCTTGATACAGCGAAACGCGTCAGGAGCAGACCCCTTGGCACCTTTCCAGCTAAACATCGTTACTACTTGGTCCAGACCAGCCGCCTCCAAAATAGATCACTTTGGTACTTCAATTTCCGCATCAATATTCGGGACTCCAAACCGACCACCTGAAGATCCCAGCATTTGCTTTTCCTCATCCAGGATTAAACATCTTCTTGTCGGACATTACCCTGCGGTAACTATATCCACTTTGCATTCTGGACATTATTGGATCCATTTTTATGGCGGTGTACTAGGAATGGACATACCCACTAATTCTAATAGGTGCCAAGCTATTGCATATGCATTATTAATTAATTCAATTCTTGTGCTTTTTTATTGTGTTTATTAAATTTTGTGTATTTTTTATTAGACTCTGTCTAGCGCTACTATTTTTCTGTATTTTATGCTAAAAGGTCGACATGACTCTAGGTCGACATGGGAAAAGGTCGACATGATTCTAGTTCGAAAGGTCATTAGTTCGACAGGTCATTAGTTCGACAAGGTCATTAGTTTGACATTGTCTATGTCGACATTCACAAGGTCGACATGGAATTTTTCACTGTTTTTTGAGCCAACATGTGCCGACAGGCGGTATTTCATGCCCTACCATCCACTAGGGCGTGGTGGGAGAATAAAATAGTGTGCCGAGCGTAGCGAGGCACCGTGCCCGACGCATTGCGAGCGCAGCGAGCGATGCGAGGGGATGCAGTGCACTTTAAACTGTGTCCATGTCGACTGTGTTGACATTCAGGTAAAAAAACAGTGAAAAACCCCATGTCGACCTTGTGAATGTCGACATAGACAATGTCGAACTAATGACCTTGTCGAACTAATGACCTGTCGAACTAATGACCTTTCGACCTAGAATCATGTCGACCTTTTCCCATGTCGACCTAGAGTCATGTCGACCTTTTAGCATGTCGACCTAATGGATTCGACCTAATGACTTTCGACCATAATGCAATAGACCAAATGATCCCAACCCGGCACCACAGTGCCCAGTTTTATGATCCAGCGTGCCTCACATCTAAGCAAAGCAGAGCTCCGATCTCCTCCCCGCAGCGACATGGGGATGTGAGCGATCATTCTGTATTTAATTGTGGACAAACCATGTTTGTGACTTACAAAATGCAGCTCAACAGGTTGATCGCTATTACCTGCAATAAGGGCTTTTTTATTAGCGGACGTGTGCGAGGCCATGCGTTCCTTAAAGGTACGCTCCATTTTACCAATATACGATAGTCCACATGGACATAATATCTGATAAACAGTATATTGGGTGTTACATGTAAGGCCGGTTTCACACACTCCGGCTCCTGCCGGACGGTGAAATCCCGCACGGCCAGGGAGCCGTGCCGCACACACTAGTTTATCATGGAGGGGATGGCCACAGCCCGGCAGCCGTCCCTTCCAGTGGCGGGATCCGGCTGCAGCCGTGCGGCCGGGCCGTGGCCGTCCCGTGTGAATGGACACAATAGTGTCCATTCACAACACGGCTCCCTGGCCGTGCTGGATTTCACCATCCGGCAGGGGCCGGAGTGTGTTAAACCGGCCTCTGAGTATGTTTAATATATATGGTTTGTCCAGTATTCGGGTGATAAAAGGTAGCACCCGGTATCATGTATCGACAGGTTACACAGTGGCAACGGATGCAGCCTAATATTTGTGGGCTGGTTCTTAACAGGGGCAGCATCAGATTTTACAAGGATATCTTTAAGATTCCTTGAACGTTTGTAACTCATCATCAGTTTTGACTTTCCAATCCCTATCTCGGGGTCCGATTGTATGAGTGGCCAATGAGTACGTGTGATTTGATTAATAGGCTGACTCATTTGCGTATATGTAGTGACCCAAGGGATAGACTTCATCGGATCCACCGTCTTCTCTTTTGCAATAAGAAGATCTTCCCGTTTCAGCGCCAGTATGGAAGATTTCGTGGCTAGTAGTTCTGCCAGAGGATATCCTCTTGCTACAAATCGCTTGACCATATCATCCAATTGTATGGACACAAGGAAGGGTCTGTTCTGCTTTAAAGTATGGTTATATCTGTGCTCCATGCATGCCTTTCATTTCTATATGCTGCTATATAGCGTTGACATATATCTATGATGTGCTTTATTTATGTTATCTTTAGGCTCCTGTTCTACTGTATCCCTTGTTTACTGTTACTATGGTGATGGTTGCACTGTGGACGTGTGGACATATTAAAATAGTGTGATATTTATAGAATAAGGTGCATTTCTGGTAATATCCTACCTAATGATAACATATCAAAGAGATGCCCTCAATGGGTAATTATGTCTCAATTAATTAATTAATCCCGCAGACAAACAGAAGCGTTTGATATAAACTTAACTTCCACAACTACGTCATCCATGTGACCACATTATACAATTTTTTTTTTGTATAATGTATATATAAAAAATTCTGACACTCACAGGATGCAGGGAGATACATTGCCGGTTGCCCTCCAAAGGTGCACCCGCAGGATGCCGATGTCCTAAAATACTTGCGAGGTGAAGCGGCATTCCAGTCATAAAAAAAGTACTGAAAGCCAAAACTTGGTAGACAACATTTGAGCACCTTTTATGTGGTCACCTAATTTGGTACTTGTTTCCTATCTGGGCGCCCACGATCAAAATCGCGTTCATCGGGGGTAAAAATCGCGGTGATCGCGGTCATCGCGGGCATCGCGGGTAAAATTGGATGGTCGCGATGCCCGCGATGACCGCGATCACCGCGATTTTCCCATAGGGAACAATGTTAAAAAGGGTGATTGACCGCGATTTCACTGTTAAATGGCTCAATTGACCCGATTTGGCCATATTAACCCTGAATTAGGCCCAATTAACCCTTAAATGTCCCCACCAATTTTTGACGCCACCCCACGATCCACGCCAACCCGAAGCGTGGCGAGCGCAGCGAGCCCGCGAGGGGCGGCGGTACGCGTCCTCCGACCTTTTCATGCCCTACTATCCACAAGGGCGTGGTGTGAGAATATAATAGTGTGGCGAGCGCAGCGAGCCACCGAGCCCGAAGCGTGGCGAGCGTAGCGAGCCCCGCGAGGGGACGCGGATACCTTCACTGTGAAGGCCGCGAGGGGACGCGCATAATTGTGCAGGTATCCGCGTCCCCTCGCGGGGCTCGCTGCGCTCGCCACGCTTCGGGCTCGGTGGCTCGCTGCGCTCGCCACACTATTATATTCTCACACCACGCCCTAGTGGATAGTAGGGCATGAAAAGGTCGGAGGACGCGTACCGCCGCCCCTCGCGGGCTCGCTGCGCTCGCCACGCTTCGGGTTGGCGTCGATCGTGGGGTGGCGTCAAAAATTTGGGGGGACATTTAAGGGTTAATGGGCTCTGTGGCCCATTTAACATTGATTCCTATGGCCAAATCGGGTGGATTGAGGCATTTAACAGTAAAATCGGGTCCATCGCGGCTTTTAACATTGATTCCTATGGGAAATCGTGAGCATCGCGTCGCGGGCATCGCGGGTACATTTATGGCCGGCCGCGACGCGACCGACACGATTTCCAAGTTTAACATTGGTTTCAATGGGAAATCGCGGGCATCGCGTCGGTCGCGTCGCGGCCATACATAAATGTACCCGCGATGCCCGCGACGGGCGCCCAGATAGGAAACAAGTACCCCTAATTTTACCACAATATATACCCCTTATACAAATGATGCAACACAATAGTAACCCTATTATACTGTACTTGCCTCTTACACATTATGCCACATGGAATGAGCCAGAATTCACACCGACTGAGCCAAAATTCACACTATGGCATACGGATTATGCTACATAAGTGCTGCTTGCCTACATACTCATTGCCAGGGGTTCCATGCTCATTGCCAGGGGTTCCATGCTCGTTGCCATGTGGGATCACATACTCATTGCCAAGGGGGAATACATGCTCATGTTAACTGGGGGACAGCCGCCACCGGGGCCGGTTGTATCTGTAGGTCCCCCTGTATAATTATAATGCCATGACACCACAGGCTGCTCCCCCTGTATAATATAAAATGAATACCATGACACCACAGGCTGCTCCCCCTGTATAATAATGCCATGACACCACAGACTGCTCCCCCTGTATAATATAATAAAAGTAATGCCATGACACATAAATGATTATACAAAGGAGCAGCCTGTGGTGTCATGGCATTATTATTATTATACACGGGGACACCTCAGGAAACAGCAGATACTGTATATATTTTTTTTTTATTGTGAGTGTGATCCTCATCCTCACTTACTGTTTCTCCGTCTGTCCTGCAGCTGCTGCGGCTTGCAGCTTTTCTTCACTGCTTGCTGCGGCCACACTGTCCCCGACTCCCGGTCCAGCTTCCCTGCCTGCTCCTACTTCTCTACAGACGCATGGGCGGGCGGCGTCATCGTCATGATGTCCCCACCCAGTGTCTGTCACTGCCGGGCATCAGAGGGAACAGGCGGCCGGCCCCTCCTCCACGTAGCCGTGGAGGCCGGCGGCCATGTTTCTGTAACCGCATACATATGTGCCTACAGGAACAGGTAAGGCGGCCGCGGACGTGGACGCGGCCCGCAGCACTCCTGTTTTAGACACACTGCCCCTGCGCGGGCCACATGACGAGGTCTGGCGGGCCGGATTTGGCCCGCGGGCCTTGTGTTTGACACCCGTGCCCTATGGCATCGAGCATGAAGGCCCTAGCAATTAACATGTACTGTAGGTAAGCGACACTTATGTGGTATAATATGTAATAGCCATTACAATGTGTGGTATAATATGCAATGGGCATCATGGTGTGTGGCATAATGTGGAATGGCATCACAGTGTGTGGCATATGTATAATGGGAATCAGTATGTGGCATATGTGTAATGGGCATCACGGTGTGTGACATATGTTTTATGGGCATCACGGTGTGTGGCATATGTATAATGGGCATCACGGTGTATGGCATATGTATAATGGGCATTAGTGTGTGGCATATGTATAATGGGCATCAGTGTGTGGCATATGTATAATGGGCATCATGGTGTGTGGCATATGTGTAATGGGCATCAGTGTCTGACATATATATAATGGGCATCAAGGTTTGGCATATGTATAATGGGCATCACAGAGTGGCATAATGTGTAATGGGCATCACAGTGTGTGGCATAATGTGTAATGGGCATCATGGTGTGTGGCATTTGTATAATGGAGAACGTTTGCCACATTGGGGGGGGAGGTCTCTTAAAAAAAATCTTGTTCAGGGTGCTAGAAGGCCTGGAGCCAGCCCTTGTTACGACTTTGGAGTGTGTGCAGTATTAAGCTGGGTACACATATATACAATCGTCGGGCTGTTCTTCCGTTCTGGGACGAACTGCCGTTCGATTGTATAGGTGTGTACGCTGTCCCAACTCCCTCTGTACGATCGATAAACGGCCAAAAATGGTCTTGTCCATCCATACTCAGTCGGTCAAAGGTTCAGTGCTGTTTAATATTCACCCGACAGGACGGGCCCATATCGGAACAAAAGTGCAGTGTGTACGCACATTCGATCGATATGCTGGCCGTTCTTGCGACTATACTGCCAAAGCTGGAACTCCCATGTGGGCGTTCCATAGCTGCATCATCTCTCCTACAGCACAAGAAGCGTTCACCTCTCCCCATGTATATTTAGAGAAATAATCATAATATACATGCACCCCATCTTTATAGCAGGTCGCCGTATCTGTCCCTAGTCACCCTGCCAACTGCTATAAAGATGGGGGGAAAGCGTCTTCAGTCAGCCGGCAGGGTGACTATGGACAGATACAGCAAACTGCTATAAAGATGGGGTACGCGACTACAGTCAGTTTGCCATATCTGTCCATAGTCACCCTGCCGGCTGACTGTAGACACGTACCCCGTCTTTATAGACTGCTGTTCTCTGCACAGCCAGTACTGATGTAAAAAATGAATCACTTTTGTTTAGGTTCTGTACTCACGCCTCTTTGTTTTGGTATGCCCTTAACCCAGGCCATTATGATAATTTACAACCTTTTTCTTGCAACGGGAGTACATCGGACGCCTCAAGTAAAATTGTACAGGTGTGTACTCGCATATCGGCTGTTGTTTGTGGAAGGTCCGACGAGTCTATGGTCGGTCGAACGGTCGCAAGAAAACAGGGATTGTATAGATGTGTACCCAGCTTTACATTGCATTCTGGTGAGAACACTGGCTGTTTTTGAAATTTGCAAGCGAATACTGGGCAGCTTTGTTGTTATACCGATGTTTAGAATGAAACTAGGACATTCCCCTTCCCAACAGTAATCGTCTATGCACGTTTTAAATCTGCCCCACCTGCTGTGCAGCAGGGTTTTTACTAAGGTGTAAATTGCTTCTTTTTTATTTTCTCCTTCAGTAGCACTAAATCAGGCCGACTGTTTTTCAGTTACATAATTATATCCTTGTTATTATCTGTGCTGAGAATAGTCCTCTATAGACTCACTTATTCATTGTGGGCTAGATAAATACACAACGGGATCCTGACTTCTTCACTTATTATGTATGTCTTCCACAGCTGTCACCTGAGATCATGCCGTTCTAAACAGTCCGTCACAGCTTGTGAATGAAATCTGATTTGTTCTTCTTTCTATTATGCACATTCCTTTCAGCACAGTTACAGAGACAGTGAAGAACAGTGCATCCTTTGTGCATCGGCTTTAATATCCCAGGTTACATAGCTGCTTTAAGAATCAGTTTACAGATGGAGTGTTATGGTGTGTCACAGAATACAGGTACATGCAGAAACATAATACTTGTGTGTAATCCTGCATTGGGATTTAACTGTAGTATTATGACTTTTTTTTTTATAAGACCCCATGCAAGACCCCATCAATGGTTTATGGCTGATGTTGAATGCTTTTGTCATGAGGGTGAACCAGATGGTTTAGTTTAATCAAAGACACAGCACTGGTATGTATTTTTGTTTATTTGTGATGTTTAATATATATATATATATATATAAAAGCAGTGGCGGTTTCAACTATGGGCTGCAGGGCTGCAGCCCCCCCCCCCAGGTACAATCCACCACTGTAGTGAAGCCAGATGCAGTCAGTGAGACTGCACTGGCTTCACTGTGGCTGGCAGTGAAGTCACCAAGGCAGTCCCATTGGAAAGTGTTCCCTCCCTCTGGGATGCCTCTCTACGGGCTGCCGAGCACAAGTCCCCAAAACACGGGGATTGCATCGCACGGGCCGGTCCTGGTGCCTGTCACCTGTATTATACAGGCTCCAGGACCACGATTCCCCTTCTATGGGCTGTTGCCGAAGCAGCTTAAAGAAGCCAGCTGCATACGCAGTACAGAGGTTTGTACTGTGCATGCGCCAGTCCCGGTGCATGCACATAATACAGGCGCTAGGAACGTAGAGTGGCGGGGACCGGGAGGAGAGGCGGCGGCTGCAGCAGGGAGGGTGTCTGCATCGTGGCCAGTGGCAGCCCCCCCCCCCCTGCTACTGCCCCCGACCCTCCCATATTCGCAATCGCAAACCCTGAACATCAGTGTGAATTGGCCCCTAAGTTCATTGTCTAATGACTTATGCATTGCTTCAACTAAAAAAAAAAAAATTACCAGTCACAGTACCAGTACCTGACACGTTTTATTTTCCAGGAAGGGGAGAGAAAATTAACTGTAATGTTTTTAAATGCAATATTACACTATAACTCTATGACCAATGTTCCCCTATTCCCATCTCTAAGTGGTCTTAGAAGGGCTTCAGGCCCCACACCATCTTGTGCACATCGTGTGCATCAATAAAATGCCTTAAATGTCATAGATGTCTACATTAAGCTAAATTCATAGCTTTCTCCTGCAGGGCAATGATGCACCCAGCCATCCATGCTTGGCTAACCAGGAGACCATGAGTAGAGCATAGAGGTCATTTCTTACACTACATATACAAAACAAAACACAAGTTTCTGCTAATATATATATATATATATATATATATATATATATATATATACATATATATATTACTTGTTTCCTAGCACGGCCACAACGATTTGGATCTCGGGCATCGCAGGTAAAAAAATTGCGTCGGTCGCATGCGGGCAAAAAAATCGCATGCGATGCGACCGACGCAATGCCCTTGATTTTCCATAGGGAACAATGTAAAATAACTCAATTTACGCGTCCTCCGACCTTTTCATACCCCCACTATCCACGTCGGCGTGGAGTTGAGAATAGAAAGTGTGGCGAGCGCAGCGAGCCACCGAGCCCGAAGCGTGGCGAGCGGACGCGGATACCTGTGAAGCCCGCGAGGGGACGCGGATACCTGTGAAAGTTTCCACGGCCCCTCGCGGGGCGCGCTGCGCTCGCCACGCTTCGGGCTCGGTGGCTCGCTGCGCTCACCACGCTTTCTATTCTCAACTCCACGCCGACGTGGATAGTGGGGGTATGAAAAGGTCGGAGGACGCGTACCGCCGACCCTCGCGGGCTCGCTGCGCGCGCCACGCTTCGGGTTCACGTTGATCGTGGGGTGGTGTTAACAATTTTTGGGGGGCCATTTCACTGTTCAGGGTTTTTTTTGGGGGGGTCTCTGGCCCATTTAACATTGTTCCCTATGTTTATTTGGGTAAATTGAGGCATTTTACATTGTTCCCTATGGAAAATCGGGGGCATCGCGTCGGTACCATTGCATGCTTTTTTTGGCCGCATGCGATGCGACCGACGCGATTTTCACATTTTCAATGCATTTCAATGGCAAATCGCGGGCATCGCGTCGGTCGCATCGCATACCATTATAAATGACCCGCGATGCCCGCGATTGTGGCCGTGCTAGGAAACAAGTACCATATATATATATATATATATATATATATATATATATATATATATTTATTCTTCTTTTGTGTAGGAGTTTTTAATCTTTTGTTATGAAACCGTTTAGTTGGAGATTAGAAGACAGCATGGTGCATCCCTGACACTCGGGTGACCTGGCAGATTTTTCAAAATAACCATTAGCAGAACTCAGCCACCTCCTCCAGTTCTGCTTCCCACTAGTCTTTTGATTAAACAACCAACAGAGCTCAATATTTATCTAGTGCGCTACTTACAACACATTCCAAGAATGGTTTGACACTGTATCAATCTAGATCACTCTGTAGTATTGACTATTTTCTGTTATTTAGCTTGTAAAACATTTCTTAATTCCTCTGAAAAACAGAGCATCACAAAACACCAAGTGTATTTTGCGCTGCTAGCTAAATGAATTAAATATATCAGGGTAACAATATATCTGCAAAAATTCCTGGCTCTGCTTGAAAAACTGCTAAAACAATAGGCCTAATAGCAAAGCACCTTTTTTCTCTCAAAAGGACAAAACCATGCTGCATTGCAAGTGGGGCAGATGTAACATGTGCAGTGAGAGTTAGATTTGGATGAAGTGTGTTGAAACTGAAATCTAAATTGCTTTTATAAAAATAAAAAATAAAATAACTCACCTAAAGCCTACATTTCACCCTGGTGTGGGGTTTTTCACATCCAGTATACTGGATGTGAAGAACCAGCACCGGGGCGAAGCGCGTATTCCACCCGTTGGTGCCTTGACCCAAGTAACAGCACCCACCAGACGGCAGCAATTATAGCCACAGCACAGGCAGGGCCGGGGGTGTTCCCCCCTGCTCATCTGCGCACGGGGGGGTGAGTGATGCCCCGGGGGGAGAGCTTGAAGCGGCCGCCGTCGAGTCCGGGGGGTAGGAGTGGGTGACCGCCGCCGCCGAGTCTGGTTGGTGCTGCGGCCTCCGCCAACCCGGGGGGTTTAGGGGATACGGCCGCCGCTGAGTCCGGTGCGGGGGGGGGGATGCGGCCACCACTGCTGAGTCCGGATGAGGGAGCTATCCTCTATCCTTGGGGGTGATATAGGATCTGAGGAGGGATGACTTAAGCCCTGTACACATGCATCGATTTTTCCCGATTTAGATTCGATTTTGCTTATAGAAGCAAAATCGAATCGAATCCTAAACGAAATCGAATGGTTTTTGTGTTACTTTCGATCTGCATTCGATTCGATGCGCGCTCCCGTTTTCACAAATTCGAACAGAAAAATCTACTGTGCAGCCAAGGAAATATCGAATCTATCTATCGATCTAGTAAATCGAATGTGTACGATGTACCATGAATGTATATCGAATTCGATATCTAATGCAAAAGTACAGATCTAATGGTAAAACTAATGGAAAGATCTGATGCCAGATCTAATAGAAAATCAAATCTAACATCGAATCAAAAGCAAATCAATGTGTGTGTACAGGGCTTCAGGCAGATGGATGAAGATCCCCCCCCCCCCCAAGTAGGGTTAACAGACCCCCTGCCCCCATACAGCAGACCAGCGACAGAGGCAGGCGACAGGGTAACAATAGCCCCGCAGACACCCCAGGCGCCCACACCTTCTCAGCGCCTCCTCGCCACTGCGGGGGGCTGTGGGGCTATAGTTACGCCACTGCCAGCCTGTAATGTAACAAGCAGGAGCTGATTGGCTGGTGATAAAGTACCAGGCACTTTATCACTTCTCCTCCCTTATCACTGCTTCATACATCTACCCCTAAATAACATGAGGTGGATTGCTATAATTCATGCTAAATTGACATTTCGATCCATTGTCATCTTGTGCTTTGCAATTTGCAGCGCTGTTTGTAGACCACAATAAGGTCCTTAAAGGGACAGGAAGACGTTTAGGGATGGAAACTTGTCATTTTCTGGGAGTGCCCAGTGGCGGATTCGGGGGGGGGGACGGGACCCGGGCACGTGCCCACCCTTTCATTCATTTTGTAGATGAGAACCAGAGCTTTCCAACAAGCCCAGCCCCATGTCTCTAGCCCCCGGGAACCGGAGATATCGCCTGGCAAAGCTGTAACATTTTTTCCCCATAGGATAATATGGGACCCGTCAATTCCGACCCCCACCCGGTTCCGACGGCTGCCAGTCCCCCCCCTGGCATCACAGGAGCTTGTGGTTGATGTCATTCAATTCCAAATCGTTGGGCCTTCAATATGATACCAGGATGGTCCATATCGGTCAATTGTTTCCAGAGATATAGCATTTAAATCGATTTTCTTATTTTTGAAATGTAATTTCATGGCTGTTCTTTGAGGGCAGATTACTCTGGAAGCAAACGTTCCAGTTTCACTGGACCAAAATCATTCAAAGCCCACTCAAAAGTTCTTCAATATGATTCTTGTCTCATGTAAATGGGTCAGTTAGTTCCGAAGATATAGCCGGTTAAATGAGATAACTGATTAAAGGGAGGGAGGGGTGGTTTTCTCTCCCCCTCACACCAGAAAATGCAGGGACTAGGCTGGTCTAAAAGGGGCCAACCTGGGAATGCATTTTCTGGTGTGAAATGGGTATTATTTCAAATAGCTGGGACCTGCAGTGCTTGGAATACAGCCAGGCTCTGCCACTGTCAGTGGCTATCACTTCTGCCTGGCGGCGGCTGTCCCCCATTTACCACGAGCATGTATTCCCCATTAGCAATGAGCATGTAATCCCACATGGCAACGAGCATGGAACCTCTGGCAATGAGCATGGAACCCTTGGCAATGAGCATGTAGATAAGCAGCACTTACTGTATGTAGCATAATTTTTAATAGGCATTATGGTGTTTGGCATAATACATAATGGACATCATGCCGTGTAACTTAACGTGCAATGGACATTATGGTGTAAATGTTTAATGCGCGCCTTTGGCAGACAATGTCCCTGTTTATGAAGCGTATTGTGAATTTTGTGTCTTAATCTGTGTGGCATTATGTGAATTCTGGCTCAATCCGTGTGGCATTATGTGAATTTTGTCTCAATCCGTGTGGCATTATTTGAATTTTGGCTCAATACGTGTGGCATTATGTGAATTTTGGCTCAATCCATGTGGCATTATGTGAATTTTGGCTCAATCCATATGGCATTTTATGAATTTGACTCAATCCGTGTGGCATTATGTGAATTTTGCACAATCCATGTGGCATTATGTGAATTTTGGCTCAATCCATTTGGCATTATGTGAATTTTGGCTCAATCCATTTGGCATTTTGCGAATTTTGGCTCAATCCGTGTGTTATTATGTAAATTTTGGCTCAATCCGTGTGGCATTATGTGAATTTTGACACAATCCATGTGGCATTGTTTGAATTGTGTCTCATTCCATTTGGCATCATGTGTAAGGGGCAAGTATAATGGGGTCTAGTATTTTGTAGCATAATGTGTAGAAGTTGTATATGGTGTTGTACACTACACTCAAGGACATGCCCCCTGTTGAGTGGCCACACCCCCTTTTCCAGAGCGCGCCTTCGGCGCGCGCACATATACATCCTTCACTTTTGTTGCCATGGTGGGCCTGCGTCCTTTATCTGCCAGGGCCTATTTTTAATCCCATTCCCACCCTCTCTCTGCCGCTCTCTTAGCATGTACACTGGCACCACTAACACTGGCCCTCCCCCACCTAATCCCTCTTTTATCATGGTGCCCCCCTGTCATTTTATCCTGGATCCGCCCCTGGGAGTGCCCAGGTGTTTACAGGGAAGGTCTGTAACGTCAGTGATGACCACTTTCGCCCTGTCTCAGTCCTAGATTAGTGCAAGGGTCAGAGATGCTCACAGTCACACAAACCGCAAAAACCTTTCAATGGTTCTGGAGTTGCTTACAGATTTGCGAGTCGTTGCCGGTTAACAATTCATTGGCAAATCATTAGCAAATTTACATAAGGCAAGTTTTCTTGCTGTCTAGGAGGTCCAGTGCACTGGTAGGTTTGTCATGCCCTTTCGCACCCAGCGTAAGCACATGTGCATTAGTAAAACATTGATCGGATTAGGATAAGGCCCTAAGTCCGGTGAATGCAAAGGTAAAAAAAAGATTGTCTCTTTTATGACGCACAGAGGGAACAAAAATATATACTTAATTGTATTATACTTGTTAAAATATATAGTGGCAGGGACAGTCCAGCAGGTCCAGTGCAGTCCACTGCGAATTCTCCCATTACGGATCCAAGCTGAATTAGGCCCCTTGAGTGGGACCCCCTTTCCTACTGCCACATACGTTGAGCAGACTCATCTGTGTTCAATAACTCAGGTTGGACGACCCCGGCTTTTTGGTGTAAATGGGTATATGATAACGAGGAGGAGATGGAGCATGTGCTCTGATGAGTCGACAGAATTTAGGTGGATAGTCATTAGGACGATCACTATAAGTCGACAGTTACTCTGTCGACACATGAAATAGATCAACATGCATTAGTCCACGTGGTCATGAGGTCAACGCAATCATTAGGTCAACATCAAAAGGTTTATTACATGAGTTTTTTTTTTTTTTTTGGTGTCGATGTTGACACCAAAATATTGACATTGTATAAGTGTACCGCGCCCCCTCACATAGCGCGCTTTGCTGGCCATGCGTCGGGTACGGTGACTCACTCTATGCCCACTTGGATAGTAACGTATGAAAAAAACACCTTTTTTTGGAGCAACAAAAGCAATAAAAACTCAACCTTTATCATGTCGACCTATCCATGTCATCTAATGTGTGTGTCGACCTAATGACCATGTCAACCTAATGCATGTCGTCATATTTGATGTGTCGACCCAGTGACTCCCAATGATTGTAGCTTTGTACTTGGAATATGGGACAGCAGCACGCTGGTGGTGGAGCCCCCTCATAGTAGAGGAGACCACGGCCCCTATTTCTACCAGAAGTGTAACTCTGGGAGACAATGGAGTCATCTGCCGCTGGGCTCCTGCTCCCAAGGGGGCACCTCTCCTCCCCTGTGAGTTGTAATCAATTAATTGAAAGACGGCGATATCGCTTCTGTGGCTGACTCCCGCTCCTAACATCATTTTTGCAAGTGTCACACATTGTATTAGAGCTATTTGGGGGCACCAAGAGTTATCTTGTCTCAGGGCAACTGGGATGAACTTACGCCACTGATTTCTGCTGTACAAAATACACCTCACAATCCTTCACAAATAGACACACACACATGTCGGCAGCCAGACATGCTGACATCAGTACCGCAAATCAACACTATACTGACTAAACTGATACAGAGGCATATATTCAATGCCGTGGGCGAGCGGTGACTGCGAGCAGGACTTTTTGCTCGCAGTCACCGCTCACCCTGTCAGTATTCAACTGACCCCCCTTATACGCAAATTCCCCCTCGCTCCGTTTTTTGAGCGAGGGGGAATTTGCGAATGTGCCTCCAAAAGCTGCGAGAATCGAGGCTAATTACAGCGAGTTTGCTGCACTAGCCGCGGCTCTCGCAGTTTAGGGGAATCCTCGCAGTTCTGTGACTGCGAGGATTCCCCCGGAACGTTGCATAGTGCGAGCGGCCGGCGCGGGGGTTAAACTGTGTGGATCACTGGTTTTCTGCGATCCTCGCAGTTTAACCCCCTCGCCGGCCGCTCGCACCGGCATTGAATACATGCCAGTGTATGTGGAGGCATTGATGAAACAATGCTGTTACTTCTAAATATGTCTTTGTAAGCTAAATCTATATAAGTTGTCAGGCTCATTCCAAAATACACTTAAATATGTGTAATAATTCAGGATAACTGCTAGTTTCCATTACAATAGTTTGATGTGTGAGATGTCGTTACTTGTCGGAGGCAGCGTGGTAGCAATCACTGCAGTTATTCTAGTTTAACAGTCACACTGCCATTAAGCAGCTGCTCAATATGAATCTTGCAGGTTGGTATTGAACATTTATTCCCAAAACTGCATCGCTGTTTAGAATTTCCAAAGACTTCCTTACCGTCTCCTTTCCTAGCCTGCACTAAGGCCCATACACACTGGGCGATTTTTAGCTGAAAGCAGCTCAGTTTTTCCATTTGAGCTGCTTTCGGCTCAAAAGCCGCCCAATGTGTATGGGCCAATGATGAGCATTGATGCGCACTCCCGAGCAATGGGGTGGGCGGCTTTCCATAGTGTCCTGCTGTGGATAGTCATCCAACCCCGGGAAAATCACTTGGATGGGTGATAAACGATCAGCATGTATGCACTGAGCGATTCTCAGCCCAGCGATTTTCCCCATCATCACTGTTCATACACCCAGGGCAAAATGTGGGGCAACAACAGCCACTTTTTGACTCTTGAAGACATTAATGTGATATAAGTTTCAATTATTGTGTATTACTGAGGACAAAAAAACAAAATGGGTTGATTATATTGTGAATACAAAACAAATAAAAACAGGTGCTAATTAGTAATTTGACAACGGTCTACCACTTAAATCACTGAATAAGACAGTAATAAGTTAGCAGCTCCTATGGAATATCCAACATTGTACTAAAAAAATATTTAAGTTTAGCGCTTTAGTTTAATACATTTTATTTTATTCTAATACACATTCAATTAAAATATGCTAAAAAATATATATATAAATAAATATATATATATATATATATATATATATATATATATACATATATACATATATATACACACACACACACACACACACACACACACAAATACAGGGACTCAACACTCACCATAATGAACTTACTCACCTTAGTATACAATTAATCAAATAATGGGGTTTTAGTTCATGAATTGATCAATACATTTAAGCTTGCAGCCCATCGCCAAGGGACCCCATTTCACTGCAAGTCATACACTAATAATTGTCTCTCAAGAGCCTGGCAGCTGCTGACACATCATAGCTAAAGTGGACATGTGTTTTTTCCTGGGTTAAAGCTCACCCCTAAGGGCCAGATGCACTAAGCTTCAAAAGTAATAAAATGGAGAGTGATAAGCAGCCAGCCAATCAGCTCCTACTTGCCATGTCACAGACTATGCTTGAAAAAATGTCAGGCAGGAGCTGATTGGCTGGTTGTTTATCACTCTCCATTTTGTCCCTTGTGAAGCTTAGTGCATCTGGCCTTGAATTACTGCATCAAAGCCTCTACTATACGCCTGCCTGTACCAGTGCAATAATGAAATAATGCTGGTGGTGGCAGCAGTGAGCTGCTCGTTCATCAAGGGCTTGTCATGCTGTGCTTGCTGCATTTCCTGTTGCTCACCAGCAAGGCAGCAAGTACAGTGACAGTAGCCGGACAAAAGGAAATTCTTTATCTTACTAACTGAAACAAATTTGTCCCAGACTAATGCCCTGTACTGGGTGACTCTGCAAAGGTGGTAACTGAAATGGCTCTTCTATCATCCCATAACAAACACTCATCATACATCATCTCAAATCTGGCTTTCAAACAAACCATCCCATAATAACATCCTTACTAAACATCTGAAATGAATTTGGGAATGGCCATAGGGGCGACCCATTTAAGAGCAACAGTCAATAGGTCGACCACTATTGGATGACAGCCAGGAAATACAGGTAGTTTGACACATTAAAAATGTAGAAATGTAGTTCCTCTTGAAGGCCCCGGGACACTGGACCAGACAACAAACTGTATTCCGGAGCTTGTTGTGTCCGGTCTGGGGGGGGGGTGAAAGGTCCGGAGGGTGTCTTGTCCGGGGTTTGCCTGTAATAGCTTGCACCAGGGACACGGGGAAGTGGGGATTACAGCCTCCCCGTGTGGTCCGGACCGTTCCTGTTTTTGGTACATGCCCGGACCTTACAGGGAGGCTTTATTCTCCCCCTTCTCCTCTCCTTGGTGACAGCTGTTACAGGCAACCCCATCGGACAGGACACCCCTGGACTGGACAATACAAGCTCCGGAATTACAGATATTGATGAATGGATCCTGTCCGGTCCGGTGTTAAATCATCCAAAGATAATTCACTGTTTCAAAACTTCTGCGCCTCCACACACACCCACATAAAGGACCTTATTCAGGCCCATTCGTTGGCCCGCGTGCGTTTGCACAGGGCCGATATTAGCGCTTGGCGCATTTCTGCGAATGTGCATGCACTGGCTGCGTGCACCCTCAGCGAACAATCTGGTCGCTGGGTGCATGCACTAATCTTTGCGGGCGGAGGGTGCCGGGCTTGCCCATTAGCATATGGGAATGCCCAGTGTTTCATGGGCATTCCCATGAGAACGTTGGGCATTCTCATGCAAATGAGGCCATGATGGACATGCAGGGGGTGGGCACCAGATGTCAGCTGCCCGCCCACTTCCCCCCGAGCGTACACGCATATGTAAGGTTGCGAAGAGCATGCAACGTCCACATCTTTCGATGGTCGGCGATCCATCGAAAGATGTGGGTGTTCCCCCGCAGGCTGCGAATGGATGTTTATGTAAAACATCCATTCGCAGCCGGTGCGAACGCATTTTGCGAATGGTGGGCCGGCGTACCACCATTCGCAAGGTGGGATCTGGTTCACTCGCAAGGATGCAAATTCGCATCTGAGCGAATGAACCAGAATAACCCCCTAAAGTATACAGAGAATACATTACTTATATTGATTTGTGAAGATCCAAACTGAAGTCAGTAATATTCACGATTTCCAGATTGTTGTTACATGGAATAGAAAACAGGTTTGGGTACTCTTTACCTAGAAGGGCGCCCATCGTGGCCATCTCGGGCATTGAATGCACTAAAAAATCGGGTGCGATGCGACCGACGCGATGCCCGCGATTTCCCATAGGGAACAATGTTAAATGTCTCAATTGACCCGATTTTCCTGTTCAATGCCTCAATTGACCCGATTTTTCCATAGGAAACAATGTTAAATGGCCCACAGAGGCCAAATAGGCACCCTGAAGTGTGAAATGGCCACCCGAATTGTTAACGCCACCCCACGATCAACGTCAACCCGAAGCGTGGCGAGCGGCGGCGGTACGCGTCCTACGACCTTTTCATACCCCCACTATCCACGTCGGCGTGGAGTTGAGAATAGAAAGTGTGGCGAGCGCAGCAAACCACCGAGCCCGAAGCGTGGCGAGCGCAGCGCGCCCTGCGAGGGGACGCGGATACCTTCACAGGTATACACGTCCCCTCGCGGGCTTCACAGCTGTCCGCGTCCCCTCGCGGGGCTCGCTGCGCTCGCCACGCTTCGGGCTCGGTAGCTTTATATTCTCAACTCCACGCCGACGGGTTCACGTTGATCGTGGGGTGGCGTTAACAATTGTGGGGGCCATTTCACACTTCAGGGTGCCTATTTGGCCTCTGTGGGCCATTTAACATTGTTTCCTATGGAAAAATCGGGTCAATTGAGGCATTGAACAGGAAAATCGGGTCAATTGAGACATTTATCATTGTTCCCTATGGGAAATCGCGGGCATCGCGTCGGTCGCATCGCACCCGATTTTTTAGTGCATTCAATGCCCGCGATGCCCGCAATTTTTTACTAACGATGCCCACGATCAAAATCGTGGGCGCCATTCTAAGTAAAGAGTACCCAGGTTTCATAGCATAACACATTTGTAGATGAAGTAGTTTCAAAGCAGATAAACTTCTTCCCATGGGAATTCTTTAAATTAAAATGTAAACAATTCCCTATCAGACTTGCCACCTCCCTACAAAACTTTAAACGGGCACTCAAGACCCACTGCTTCATTAAATCTTATGGTGTGTACACACGGTCAGATGTGCCTTCAGATACTATCCACGATCAGATCGGATGGTGGATAGTATCTGAAGGCACATCCGATTTGCATACAAGTCTGACTATATAGTGTAGATCTGCACTATATAGTCAAGGCAGACAAGACTTTCTGCCTTGCGATACGTGAACGCACATCGGGATCTGAAGGGTTAAAACCCTTGCGATCTGCATCCGATTCCGATCCCATGTTGACTATATCGTCAACATCGGAAGGCAAAAAGTACCGTGTGTACACACCATAACCATTTCTCCTCCTAACCCTATGCTTATGCTCACTTCTATCCCAGCTGTGTCATCCCAGTTTGTCTGCCCCGCACCTTTAGAATGAAAGCTCTAACGGCTTTAGTAAATGTACCCCACAAAATGATGACCAATGCTGGCGCTACAAATATAAAAACATCCCCAAATACAAATCCAAGTGCACTCAGATATATAAGGACAATGGGGCAGATGTATTAAGCCTGGAGAAAGGTTAACTGGAGATAAAGTGGAGATAAAATGTAAGGAGATAATGCACCAGCCAATGAGCTGTGTTTGAAATATGACAGTTGGGAGTTGATTGGCTGGTGCATTATCTCCTTCCACTTTATCTCCAGTTTATCTCTTCACCAGGCTTAATACATCTGGCCCAGTGTTCTCTACGTATAATGTACCTTTGACATGTAAAAAAGGAATATATGTATATACATGCAAATTATGACACTGCGCTAATATAATAAATGAAACATGGATCACTAGAAGAATTGCCGGAAATAGAGACATGTCTCTTTGGTATTACAGTCACAAGAACCAGTGGCGTAACTCCACAGAGGAGTCACCAGATAAAATACATCTATAACTGCAGAGCCGGCCCTAGGCGGTTACTGACCTAAGCCTAGGGGCCAGCTGAGCTAACAGTGGTGGTTCACGGGGCACCCGGCAGTCAGCACTCACGGCTCTGCTCCTGTGCTGGATGGGTGCACTGACAGCAGAGTGACTGGAGCTCTGCCGGTGAGTGGGGTGGTCTGGTAACTGGCAGCCCCAAACAAATATGGCCACTGCGCCTGGAGGAGCAGCTTTCTAATACAACTCTGACTCCGGGCTGCCAGCAAGCCACCATCCTTCCACCACCGCCAAAGCAACAGTACTTCAGTGGCAGACCCGGACCGAGCATAGTGGCAGAACTTCTGTTGTATAAGCATTCTAAAAATAACTTATGCCCGTGACAAGAACACTGGGCTCACTGTTCAATCAATCTCCCTATGTATCCAGGATCCTTAGTTGTAGAGATGTGTTATTGTATGCAAGTGTATGCAGACAGGCTTACATTTGTGCAGCCCAGTAGGGTGCCTATTATTATCACCAAAGCATGCTGTAATACTGCTTGGTGCATCTTTATATGCCCCTATTAGGCCTTTCATTGAATATAACACCAGCTAGCCTTTCTGATACCGTCAGAATTGATCAAACATCACCTTTGTGAGCCCACTTTGTGCCGGATGTACTAAGGCAGAAATGCAGTAAAAACGGTGCTCACTTTACTCCCGAAACGTACTATATCCACCTCTCCTCTCTTCCCCTTCTGAATCCAATTCCAGCTACTCACACTTATAAAGCCCTCACCTATTTCTCCCCCACTTACATAATATCTCTCCTCACACTCTCACCCGCTCGGCACACACTAATTTATTCTCCCTCTATGGGTGTCGTGGACACCCACAGAGGGACAAAGTGCCGGGAAACTGACACACTACACATATGTGCCTACACTCTCAGAAGTTCAGATTTTTTTGGGTAATCCCTACACCCCTGGAAGAGTGAGTGGATATTCCACAACCCTCTCACTTCTAGGTATTGTGGGCAGCATTGGGAAATAATATGAATGGAATGAAACAAATTGCGTAATTTTAACTACACCCCTTTTCCACAGACTGGCGATTTGCAGTATTTTGGCAAATGATGTGAGCGCCCAGCACCACTCGACAGCTGCATCTCCTCTATGGGCTTCTCCCAGTATCCAAAATCAGCACTTACGCACTAGTAATATAAACACTTCCAAAATTCAATGCACAGGCAGTGCCCGCCCCTAAAGGGTGTCAGTCATTCTGCAGCTTGGGAACCGGTAAAGTGATGAAGTGGCGATAAAGTGGAAGGTGGTAATGCACCAGCCAATCAACTCCTAACTGACATATTTTAGACACAGCTGATTGGCTGATGCCTTATAACCTTCCACTTTATCACCTCTTCATCACTTCACCAGGCTTATCACATCTACCCCAGTGTCCCCATCTCACAGAAGGAGGCGCACAAGCAAATGTCTTTACATTGGAGATGCACCTACACCACCGGGTTTTGGGTACACGGTTGTCTCGTTATAGATTCTTCCCAATTGTAGAATGTTTACACTGCCTCGCCTGTGCTGTTTAGTATGTCTAGAATGTACTAGCTGCAATATCATTTTTCATTTTTAATATTCAGTGTGTCTATGTCCTAAAGTCTAAACTCCGTTTTTTTGTGTATATTAGATTTTTAATTAAATTGAGATTGCACTGCAAGCAGTACATGACTATTAGTGCAATATTGGATCTTAAATTAGTGTCACTACTCAATGTGAATATTAACAACAACTATTCAATATTCAAGAGCACACAGAACGTCATATATGTTTTATTAACTGATGTATTATTAAAAAGACACAAGCAAGTAATCATTTTATGTTCTATTCTTTTGTTGGTAAAATGAGTTATTTTCTAATCAGTAAACTAAATCATATGGTATGATAACTGGGCATATGCACAGGCATGCTGGGGCGATGTTCATTTATTTCGTACTGAGATTTGTTCAAATGTTTCATAAAAATGTGAAAAAACTATGCTCCAGACATAAAGGAGATTGTTTGTAGTTGGGCAACACATCTGTTCAACAAGTCCAGTACATACAGGACCAACTGTTTTCTGTAGAAACAGTGACTCCCACTGGGTATTTTTCTTTTGATCATTCATTGGCCAGATGTATCAAACTTCCAAAGTGATAAAGTGGAGAGTGATAGACAACCAGCCAATCAGCTCCTACCTGTCCTTTTTCAAACCCAGCCTGTAACACGAGGAGCTGATTGTTTGGCTGTTTATCTCTCTCCATTTTATCACTTTTTTGAAGATAGGATTAGTTCACCCGACAACCAATAATAGGATATTTTTGATCCATTACATTGTCATTGTTATTACAGTATGGATAATATCCCTTACGATGATGTGAATAAAGTACTGGCAGTCATAAACTGCTTAAACCAGAGGTTCCCAATCTTTTTTGATTCAGGGCACCATAGAGAATCAGAATTTTTTTCACGGCACCCCTAGGTCCAAAAAAAATGAATTAGATTGGGTTTATATGCGATTCTTAGCGGCAGTTATGTGGTAAAGGGCAGGATTTGCTTCTGTTTGTACACATTCTATGATTGCCAGCCACCAGCACTGGTCTTGTTAAATAATTAACCATTAATAATTTGAGTTGGTCCTGGACCACCAAGCCGCGACACCCCTGCATGTGTCCCGAGGCACCCCAGGGAGCCACGGCACACAGTTTGGGAACCACTGGCTTAAACCCTTGTCACACTGCAGCTCTTAAATGGTAAATTGCCGTTTTTTTAGTCTTTTAAACCGTGTAGAGCTGCAGTGTGAAAGCTCCAGGGTGCTTTAATCGTTTGACAAATACTGGTATTTGTTAAACGGTTAAAAAGCAGAGTCCTACCCATTTCAGAGCCGTTTTTTTTTTGGGCAGTGTGAACGGCTCTATTTCTGAGGCTTGAAACGTGTTCCTTGGGGGTTAAACGGGTTGAATGTGTGAATGGTATTACATGCTATTTAAAATGGTTTTCACCTGCAATGTGAAAGGGGTTTAGTCAGGGATGGCACCACCACTAGGCAGCTTTAGGCATTTCTCTAGGGCGCTGGCCACTGGAGGGCAGTGGTGAGCTGCGAGCAGCAGCAGAGCTTCCGCCGGTGCTGAGCGGAGAAAGCGGCTGAGAGCCTGGGACTGGAGCAGGTGAGTCAGCCATACCCCCGCCCCTGGATAGCGCCGCCCGCACACCACTGACCCCCCTGCCCGCTCGGAGCTGCGGCATCTAGGCATCTAACCCCCCGACCCCCCCCCCCCGCCCACCCAGAGCTGCGGTATCTCATCCCCCCCCCTGCCCCCCCAGAGTTGCGGCATCTCATCCCCCCCTGCCCGCCCGGAGCTGTGGCATCTCACACACCCCCCCCCCTGCCTGGGGCGCTCCGGCGTGTCGCACCGGCCCTGGGTTTAGTGGCTCAGACCCGTTTTAAATACCATTTTGAAATACCAGGTCTTAAACGTTTAGGCAATGTGAAAGCAGCATAAGATATGCTGGTGCTTGGAGAACTACAAGTACTAGCATACCTAGGGCGACTGAAACATAGGGCCTAATTCATTACAGCTCACTAAGTACACGGGCATTTTAATTAGTTTCCTAATCCTTTGTTCTCTGCTTTATTGTGCTGCTAAGTCCACCAGTCATTTTCTGTCTTTATTCAAAGGTTAAAACATGTTATGTTAGTGTGATAATTGGAACTTATAGCAATTTGAGGAAAAAGCATGATGCCATTTCAGGACAGCGCAATGCGGTATTTATTTGTCTGGGCCAGATGTACTAAGCTGGAAAAGTGATTAAATAGAGTGATAATGCAACAACCTAACAGCTCCTAACTGCCATATCACAGACTGGGTTGGAAAAATGACAGGAAAAAGCTGATTGGTTGGTAGTTTATCAATCTCCATTTTAGCACTTTTCAAGGCTTAGTACATCTCACCCTATAAGCTATGTGAAAAAGTCATACTGAGCATGGCTGATTTCCATCTCGCACAAAGGCAGTACAGATGTCACTGCGTTATTGGTGGAAATCTGCAGACAAGAGCAGATGTTAATTGTGCGTACACAGGCTCTCATTTCCACATGTGAAGGTTCTCTGTGATTGGAGGAAAGCCGTATGCAAAGCATTTTACTAAGAGGAAGTTCACACTGCAGGTTGGACCCAGGTTATTGCGGGGGCTTATCCTCTGCCGACACATGGAGATGACATTAACTTTAAGCACCGGTGAGCCGGCTATCCATAGGGGGTTAGCAGGACCTGGGTTGTCAGATGAACCGGGTCACCTTTTCACACTGCCCCTTAACTTGGGTCCTTTCAGGGAACAACCCTGCTCATGACACCTGGGTTACTTTTGGGAACCCTTTCCCAAGGTAACCCAGCAATAACCTGAGTTGTATTTTAGCAGAGTGAAAGGGTTCCTTATAAATTCTGTCAAATGAACCAAAGCAACTGACATTTTATTGTAGTGAATTGCAAAGTAACAGATAAGCATGTGATTGCATGGACTACTTTATAAGGAGAGTGGTGTGTAGAAGTTAATGCATACCTCTATCAGTAATACTTTTACATCAAAATCACGAATCCGACCTGGTATTTGGAACACGATTCCAATCCAGGTCATATTCGGGATTTGCTCCGTTTACACTGCGGTGCTGACCACCTCCCTGGCTCCGCTGCTGTCTGCGGAGGCTGTGTGTGCTCCCCTCCATACTGACCACAGATTGCTGTGGTTGGGAGGTTGAGCTCCCCCATTGGTGTAAATTGGAGCCGGGACGGATTACCTGACAATCCGACCTGGCTCCAGTTTACACTGCCCCACCACCCAGCTCCTCCCCGAGTTCCACCCTGGTCAGGATCTGGGTGGGATTCCTGGGAAAAAGGACCCGTTTTTTTTTTTCAGCTACCCTATTTCCACCACATCTGACCCTGGTCAAAGAGGCAAAAACACAGGTTTTTGCAGTGGTGTAAAAGGGATATTAGGGTCTCTATTCCAGTATCTTGGTCCCCTTAGGAATCCCTCCCCCCTTGTCTATGTATTTAGAATTATAAGATCCCCAGACAATAATTGGAATGGTCCTGAGGCAAACACTCAGAATAAAATAATAAAGAGGAAACTAATTTAACATTCCAGCAGTGACATCAAAATGAATGCAGAGCCCTGCTGGGAGAGCAGGAGATTAGAGGAAAGATGCACTAATGTAATGTTAGGGTTGTGGATGCCTTTTAAAAGACGAAAAGCAGATGGATAGATCTAGGACACCAGCAATGGTCACCAGAAAGGTCTAAAGGTCCATACACACTGGGCAAATATGCCCAGCGTGTATGGACAGCGATGATGACTATCATCGCTGGGGGGAAAGCTGCTCAGTGCATACACACTGAGCGGCTTTCCCCCGGCCCGGCGCCGACGGAGGGGGGGAGGACGGCGTTGCATAGCAGAGCGCTATGCAACGCCGTCATGAAAGCCGCTGATCTGCTGGTATAACCAGCAGATCAGCGGCTTTCCCGGCGACGTTGCGGGAGCACTCAGCAGCGCTCATCGCCGGGCCATACACACTGGGCGGCTTTGAGCTGAAAGCCGCTCAAACCTGCTGTTTTGAACGACTTTCAGCTCAAAGTCGCTCAGTGTGTATGGGCCTTTAGGTGGTCTCACAGACTTTGGAATGGATAGTTTAACAATTTCAGGTGACTTTAATTAGTGAGATGTTAGTAGGTGCGGGGGAGGGATTATCTTGTGGAAATAACACAGAGATGAGGGATTGGCAGACTACTAAATCCTAAGGATGAATGGAACCATCTCATACACAGGACAGACAATGTACTCTTATCAGGAAAAGAGGCAATGATGGGTTTGCTCTAACGATTGGCAAATAATGAGGATAGACAGATACTTTGTGTTGAAATTGACACTGATGGACTTAGAAGTCAATTTACTACATAGATAAAAGCCTTAACAGTTATATATTATTTAAGACGCATCTGGCCAGGTAATGCTGGCAATAGATTCGCTTTGAAAGTGGGAATATGTAGTATTTTATATGGCGCCACATGTACTGCTGCAAATCAAAAAGATGGAAAAATAAGTTTTCCTTTTGCTAATTGCTATACACATTTTAAATAAATTCTCTTTTTTATTTATTATTTCTTAAAGACTTCCCGGGTAACAGGGTGGCGACGGACCATTGTGGGAGTAGTGTGTCCATACCGCTCTGGGGTGGGCGGTGGCTGCATGACACACACAGCCGCTGCGACCCAAAACATGGCCGGCCTGGTTTGGTAGCCAGGGGGCAGCAAGTAATGTGTGAACACTTCAGCGGTGTACCCACAAAATCTTATCACGGGACGGGACCTGGTGTGCGGGGCAGCCTTGGCTAAACTACATCTCACTGATTATCACCTGACGTTACTTGAGCAACTATGATTTATACAATGAAGCAATAAATAAAAAATATTTTCTGGTGCTGTTATTTGATAAATAGGCCCATAATGCTGGATGAGATTTTAAAGATCCCAAATGCAGAGAACAGGGCGATTGATAACCATAAGTCTGGAATTAAAGTGTCCTGTATCCGTCTTTCAATTTCCAAAACATTTAGTGGCCCTCGTTGACATGGAAAGAGATTCTGGAAATGTTTCGATTTTCCGGATTCCTCAAACGTTAAAGTCGAACAGCTTCAGCCATGTTCCAGCCATTTCACACACTCTAGTTTTTATACATTCTATTTTATTTGTTTATTTCATCTACTGTAATTGCAACAACTCTCAAATTCAAACGCGAACCACAAAAAGTTGAACTTCAAAAACAGTAGCAAAAATATTTGTTTTTATTCTTCAAACATTATTTAAATATTGTTCTTAAAATCGTATTTTAAACCAAACAATTTTATTGAATAGCAAACTAAGGCCCTGATGAGTTATTTTTTTTATGTGCAGGGTAGATACTGGCTGTATTATTCTTACACTGCAATTTAGATTTAAAATCTAAAGGTGGCCATACACAAGCAGATTTATCTTCAGATCTGGCTGGTTGGAACAAAAACATGGTTATGGATGAGAGCAAATGACAGTTGACCATTTGCTTGGAAATGCTGGAAAACTGCCAAACTGTCACTCATCCATAACCATGTTTTTGTTCCAACCAGCCAGATCTGAAGATAAATCTTACTAGTGTATGGGCACCTTAACTCTTGCATCGACTCTTGTCAGTGCAGATGGGCGACGAAGTGGAGGAGGGGTGCCATGATTCATTCAGCAGCACAGCACTGATAGCAATGTTTTCTGATTGACACCACAGCAGGGACGCAGAGCATTGGGAAAGGTAGAATCAATTCTGCTCAGTGACAGTTTCTGAGATGCAGGCTGACCCAAGCAGGTATGAAGAAACCTTATCCACAGCACCCAGTAACCAAGACCAGCGGGAGAACTTGGAAGCGCTGTGCAATAGACCAAAGATACAGAAGATGCTGCAGCTGCTTTCGTTATAGTGGGAAAATTTTGTAATGGGTACTACTACTGCATGGCAAAATGTGTAAGGGGCACTTCTACTGTGAGGTATTATGTGTATAAAGGGTATTTTTGTGTATTGCAATCTGAAAAGGTGATATACCGTTTGAAAAAAAAAAAGTATATATGGGGAACTAGTGTGTACAATATATGGATATTGGACACTATTGTATGGTGTAATATGAATAACAGCTACTACTTTGCAGTGTAATGCTAATAAGGGGCACTACCGTGTGATGTAATTTAAATAGGGGTAAAAGATGTGTTACATATGAGACCAGGACCTTTTTCGGATCTTTACCTTGAAATTTACCAATGGTATTTCTAGCACAGGGTACAACAATGTCTAGTTGCGACTCTGGTCACCTGTACAGTTATGTACGAAGCCAATCTTAAATTTTCAACATTCTCATTTCACTAACAGAACTGTTACCCACCATGATTTGTTATGATCTATATGCACAGATTAGGAAAGTATTTGATCTATATGAATAAATTATCATAGTATCAGCCAGATGTATAGCTGGTGAATACAGTGAGCCTGTGATCAGTGGACGTGCATCTACATTCTCTTTTCTACTAAGAGTGGATTTGTACAACAGATATATTCTGCTCGCACGCTGTTATGAATTAATTATAAACATTATAATCTATTGCAAAGATTTATGTATGTAAATGTCCTTTAGACCCGGTTAGAGGAATTGCAGGATTTTGCAAATTGCAATAATCATGTAGAACTGAATTATATTTTATATGGTACAAAAATCAATTCTCATTAATACCTTCTCTAATCATCCAAATGTGATTTTACTTTACATTTAATTTAAAGATTTTGCATAACTGTTTATAGATGTAGTCTGACGCCTTTGTACTAGAGATGTGGGGGTTCGGATTTACCTGGTTTTCCTGGGTTCTCAAAGCGGAATCTCATTGGTTATTGGCTGTCACATGTTTTGGATAGCCAGTAAGATCCTGCTTTGAGAACTGAGTAAATCAGAATAAAACCAAACCCACACATCTACTTTATACACACCCTCATGTGCCCAATTCTCACTATGGGCACGAGGCACATGGGTATAACCTAGACAACTGAAGGCACTGAGATCTAATCCATTCATGTTCTGCCAATAAAGATATTATAGATAACAGGTTCTCATACTCGGTTTTTAAAATGTGACAGTTGGTGATATGCAGTGCCCCTGCAGGTGACCTGGAATACATGACCTGTGTGGGGTCCTGAGGACTGAGTTTGCGAACCACTGCAATAGATAATAGCACTGTATTAAGTCCTTCTTTTTAAAAAAAATGTTATTGGTGTCCTACTGGAACGTGAATTTTCATAATAATAACTAATAGGTAAAGATATACAGTATATAGATTTGTATTTTGTTTTATTAAAATAAAAAATTGTCCATATATTTTTCTTACAAAATATTATAGGGAACCTTACTTCTTCCCTGATCTGTGACCAAGTGACATTGTTAAAGGAGTATAAAGCATGCTATAACAGAGCAAAGAATCGGAAGGATTATCTGGTACTTACAGACATCACCACCCACTCTCCTGTTCAGGGACCTTTTGAACAAACAAAAAGGCCAGGCTGCTATAGCTGCTCTTCATGTGCAACCTGCAAATATCTTGCTAGCCCACCAAGTCCAGCCTGCTGGGATCCGCACCCATCATTCAATGTTCACTGACCATCGAATGATGGCGAAGGCTCGCACATAGGTAAGGTTGCCTCAGAGAAACCTTACAGAGGCGTTTCTGCTCTGGGCGAAGTAGGCGGGCATCCGTTGAGGTCAGCTGCCCGCACCCCTCCCCGCCTGTCCGTCATGCCTCATTACCATGAGAACGCCCAGCACCATGAGAACGCCTACCATATGGGCATTCCCATATGGTAATAAAGCAGCGCGTCGCCCCACACCCCTCTCCGCCCCACGCCCACAAGATTGCTGCATGCAACAAGCGCATGCACATAGAAGAAACATTGGTCCCCATGCAAACAAGTGCCTCTAATATACAGACCCGAATAAGGTCCTATGTGGGGCTCACTACTCCCATGTTTAAGGCCCTGTACAGGTCTGCCATAAAGAAAGCATTGGCAGGTCAACTAATTGAGCAACCTGATGCCAAACATTTCAAGAGTAAACAACATCCTTTGTCTGCATTAAAATATCAAATTATAGATCAAGTCAAAACCCTTAAACGAGGTGGCAACAGATTACCGGCTCTGAGCGTATTGGAAACTAAATGCATTTACCACCTAGGGAACTTGCAGTCACAAGGATTGAATGAAAAAATAAATTGGAATGTTATGTGATTGTATTCCAATTCTAAGCGCCGCACAATCAGATTACCAGTAGTTATGTTTATATATATATATATATATATATATATATATGTAACCATATATATGTACATACAGTATGTACCTTGTTGTCTGTTTAATCTGTATTTGTGTAAAGTTGTGTCTTGTTTTCTATAGGCTGTTTTTCTTCCACTGCCTTTGGATTTCTTGTTAATGCTTTTAATAGAGTTTTTTTCGCCTTTTTCTTAATTATATCTTTAACAATTGTAACAGTATTGTTGGGATTGTCATAAAATGACAATACTGACAGGAAGGTATGTTGTGAAAACAGTTTTACTAAATCACAGGTTCTTTTCTACATAGACCAAGACCAAAGTTGTTCACACCACAACTTGGAGTAACAACAAATTCCCTGGCTAGTTAACATCACACAGGCGTCAGGTGGTTACAGCATACCTCCCAACAGTCCCTATTTTAGCGGGACAGTCCCGATTATTAGGGCCTGTCCCGCTGTCCCACCCGCGGGCGGCAGTGTCCCGCGGTGAGGGGGGGCTGTTGGGAGTCCCCCCTGTCGGCTGCTAAGCAGCGGGGAATAAACGCTGTGCGCATGCGCACAGCGTCTATTCCCGCAGCCAGGGGGCTGGGGGCATGGCTAGAGGCTCACAGAGCCTCTGGGTCATGCCCCCATAGCTGCAAAATGGGGGCGTGGCCTTGCGGGAGAGCCGTGTGTATAGGCCACACCCCTACATTAGGCCACACACCCCACATATTCCGGCACACCTTCAGCACACATCAGCAGTGTCCCGGGTCCGGGGACAAGAAAGTTGGGAGGTATGTTACAGACAAAGCATAAAGTTTTTGCCTTTGGTGCCAACAGTAATACATATAAACATTCACAACACAGTGTCCTGGATTATAGTCACCAGTGTGTGCGGTGTCCCGCTTCAGTGGGAATGCATCCTGCCAGGAACCACTGATACCGAAGTCCCATCGGGCATAAACAGTCTTTCAGACCCCTGACACTAGCCCCCAGCCCCCCTTTACAGGCCCTAGCTTCTAGCTGCTAGTCCCCATCAGAGGTGCTGCACCTGTGAAAATTTCAGCCCTTTTTAGGTATCCCACAGGTGCACAATAACTCAGCTACCCTGGCAGCGGAACCCACAAGACCTGGACTGGCCTTTGTGGATGGGGCCCACCCTCTTCTCCCATCCACTCCCAGGGACCCTTACTGGTTTTCTATGAAAAAACAAACTACAGAAGATAAAAGGGATCTTGGAGTCTCCCTGGGGTTTTCTAAAGTCTGCTGTAGGCATTTTCCGGGTCATTGCAAAACATGGAACGGATCCCATTTCCTTTTTGCAAGGATCCTTTCGACTAGTCTGATACTCCACTTCAGACTGGTGTCTCTCTCATCGCACAGTATATTTATTCTTCAGACAACAATCTGGGATACCACGGCAACCAGGATGTGAAGTGATGATGTCATCGGGGGGGCATTGCTCCAACGTAATGATGGTACAAGGAGCCCCGTTCCCAGAAGATGCACATAGATGCTGGGGCAGCATAGAGAAGTGGTGGGTATTCTTCTATTTAGGGTAAGTGGGCTGTACAGTACTTGTCTTTTTCCTTTTTCTTGTTCACATCACCCCTAATGGAAACTATACATGCCAGCCAACCATCCTAGAAAATGGAGCATGGTCATTGGAAAGTATCTATGGCTATGTAAAGTAATATATGTTTTGAATGTATCTGCATTTGAATTTGGAATTATGAAATTACTTTTATTCATGCAGTGCCTGGTGGAATACGTAAACACTTGGTTATCTATCTATTTGTATTGAATCACAGCACACAGAGTACTTAAAACTGTTCAAGAGGAGGAGTGCCAGATTTCTCTCTGTGTTTTTTTATATATCTTCTGTAGAAAAGTGAAAAATTTGTCCTTCTATACAAATCCACAGTTTACAAGCCAAGATCTTGAAATTTTACATACAATACAGAGGCGTAACTATTAATTCTGCGCCCCCTGCCGAAAATGCAGGGGGGCGCCCCCCCTAGAGTAAACACCATCCCCGTCACCCCCCGTGCGGCCGTTACCTGAGCCGTGGTTGTTCTGCCAGTGGAGGGGAGACGGGGTGCTGTGGAGGGGAGCTGGGGTGCGCGGAGGGTAGTCGGATTCAATTGCGCCTGGTCCTGGCTACTGCTCCTAATGAAAAGTGACACTTGGAAAATGGCTGCCCCCATACAGCAGACGGAAAACTGTCTGCAGTATGGGGGCAGCCATTTTCCGAGTGTCACTGCTGCAGCAGTAGCCGGGACGGGAGAGCTGGGAACCGGCACAGGTGCTGGCTGCAGTGCAGAACTGAAGGCAAAGCAGTGAGTAATAATAGTCCCGCAGCCCCCCGGCGCTCACACCACCTCAGCGCCTCCCCGCAACCGCGGGGGCTGCGGGACGATAGTTACGCTACTGATACAATAGTATTAAAATACGGCCGAGGCAACTAAAAAAAATTTGAAAACAAAATGAATTGCTGTTAATTTTTCATTAATTAAAACACACAATTTTTGTTTTACGCTCACCGATTATCAACATCACAGATCACAAGCCCATCACAACAGGTATAACAGGCGGGCTATATAACGCAGCGCTGTCAGTGAGGACGGCTCTGTGGGTTAAGAATTGTGGGTAATGACGCAATGTGCTAAAGCGCTATACAGCGCGAGTACCGGAAACAGGAAGTTAGGCATGCGGTCCATTGATGCGGTTCACTGGGCGGAAGTGTTAGCCGGGCAGGAGCTTAAAAGCCTGCAAGCCGGTCTACCATGTGCAGGATGGCATGCACTTCATTTTGGATGTCATGAGGTATGTGGTACTGTCAGGTCGCCTTGGTTGTAAACTATAGTATGCCAGATAATACTTGCTTTTTGGCTTGTACTTTTCAGGTGTGGTGATTTAGCACACACTGAAAGTGGTTCATGTTTATGTATGTACTTATGCTTATATACATCCTGATGCACTGATGCAGATTATTTTATGCTTTTGTATTTTTGCCTAGGTGTTTACGGTACGTATTTCACATGTATTAAGCTGTCTGCAAGTCTTGAAAATAGCTCTGATGTGAGCCGAAACGTTGACACGAAAATGTAGCAGCACTATTGAGAAATAAAATGCAGTACTAAAATCATCAACAGTCTGGAGAGTGGCCTCTTTATGTACCCACGTCTATTAGTATCCACAAAATGGATTCTTGAGTGTATACACCCCAGCAAGAATACTTTGGATTAGTGAGTGCTACCTATACCTTGGATATATATATATATATATATATATATATATATATATATATATTGTCACAAACCGCAGATCTTACCATCGGAAACATCGCTCATTACCATCTCGATGGTCGGTATTGCGTGAGAGGCCTGTCATCCGCATGGCTTCTGATGTGTGGCGCGATGTCCCCTGTGTCCCCGCGGTCAGTTGCCATAGCTCCCTGCCAAGCGCACGCCGTTCCCGGGCAGCATGGGTGCCGCCATGACACTCTCAAGTCAGCTGATTCCCCAGACCAATCCCCGCTGTCCATCCACGTCACCTCTGACCCACACACCTGTACCTGGATCAAGGTGTGTGCTCCGTTCCCAGCATTGATTGGTGCTACAGCTGGCAGCCAATCACAGACAAGCAAGGGGGATAAAGCCGGCCTGCGGCCTTCCTTCCTTGTCTTGAACAATTGCTCACCTGCTCTCAGTATTCTCCTGTGACAGAGAAGTTCCCAAGACTCCGAGATCTCCAGGCTCCCCTGTGATTCTCTCCAGCGTTACCTGCACCCGCTATACCTTCCTGGGTTATCCATCTCCAGAAGACTCCTGCCTTCCACCTCTGCAGTCGAGTACAGGTGCCTCGCCATTACCACCATTGGCTTCCAAGCCTTTCAGCGACATTCTCCATCTTGTCCTGAACTAGCGACTGGCTCCGTCGACACCAGCGTCGACATTCAACTGCTGTGCTCTATAGAGACTTTGCCACCTACGTCCTATTGCTCCAGCATATACCTGAGCCATCTACCAGCCGTCGGCACCATTGTCGGCACCACAGTCTACCTCAGTTTTCGACATCCTGTGCAGTCCTCCGCAGATTCCAGATTGCCTTTCCTTCTTCATTACTACCTCCAGTATCATCTCCCTTGCCTGCGTCCAGAGGACCAGGGTAGGGGGCCGCGACCTGCCTGTCAGACGCAGCTAAGTCCAAAGTTCCTTGCGGGGCTCCCTGGTGAATACCGCTGGCAGGTTAGACTCCGCGCCCCTGTTCCTGGTCTCCGTCAACTCTCTGGTTCGCTGTGCCCTGATCTCCCCGTGTATGTCCTACATCAAACCTTCTGCCTTTGGCTCTCCAGCGCCCTCCACTGGTCCACCACGGTCACAGCCGGGAACACAGAACCCGCCTGCGCTGACAGTTTGTTCAAGACCGATGGACTCGGCTCAAGACCCCAGTGTGGGACCAGCGGTCATTCAAAATGTTACCGCCCGAATAGAGACTCAAGAAGCCACGCAGCAGCGAGTGATAAAATTCCTTCAAGAAGTATCCAATCGCTTGGACACATTGCAGCAGTCATTGCCGACTCCTGTGTCAACTACCCAGGGGAATCTATCTCCACCCGCTGCTTTACCTTCCCGTCTCCAGCTACCTGTTCCCAGCAAATATGACGGCGATCCAAAACTCTGCCGGGGGTTTATCAACCAGTGTCAGATCCAATTTGAACTTCTTCCACACAATTTCCCTACCGCCAGAATTAAGATAGCCTACATGGTTTCTTTGCTAACTGGCTCCGCCCTCAATTGGGTATCACCGTTATGGGAGAGATCTGATCCCCTATTGTCAGACTATGGCAAATTCTTACAGACTTTCCGCCGTATATATTTTTTTTTTTTTAAATCTTTTTATTAGATTTTTCTGTCAAACATACAATAAAGACATTGAAATATACTTTGTAGTATACATAATGATGTTGTCACAATTCCTCCACTCCAATGTCATCAGTCTGGGTCTATACAGTTGTTATTATATTAGCCCTATGGAGTGGGATCTATCATTCAAAGACATTCACCTGTACCTGCGGTGACTTTCCTAAAACATACATTATATGTGAATCGCAGTTAGCAAACTGACGTACAAAGACAAATAATAATAATAATAATAATAATGATATTTATATAGCACTTTTCTCCCAATAGGACTCAAAGTGCTTCACACATTGTCTTTACAGCTCGAAATACAAAACAAGCTTAACAGTAAATGTCAGTGAAATGCTTGAGTAAATAAGTATGTCTTTAGTCTATTCTTAAAGGATTCTACAGTGGGGGCTTCTCGCACTGTGCGAGGGAGTGAGTTCCACAGAGTTGGAGCAGCAAAGTTGAAAGCTCGACCCCCAGATGAATTCAGGGAGATTCTGGGTACTGTTAGTAGTCCTTCTTCAGTGGATCGTAGTAATCGAGTAGGACAGTAAGGGATCAGCAGCTGTTGCAGGTACCTTGGGCCCTGGTCATGTAGGGCCTTGAAAGTGAGTAAGCCAATCTTGAAAACGATTCGCCATTTTACAGGTAGCCAGTGAAGGGCGTAGAGAATGGGAGTTATGTGGCAGGAGCGGGGCTGGTTAGTTAATAGTCTGGCGGCTGCATTTTGTACCAGCTGCAAGCGGTGCAATTCTTTTGCTGGAAGACCCAGGTAGAGAGCATTGCAGTAGTCTAGTCGTGATGATATAAATGCATGTATGACTTTAGGAAGGTCTTCTGAGGGAATTAAATGCTTGATTCTGGCTATGTTTCTCAGATGAAAGAATGAGGATTTGATTGTGGCTGACACCTGATGTTTAAGAGTCAGGCCATTATCCAGGACAACACCAAGATTCCGCACATGATCAGAGTTTTTTAGTGCTGAGCCCCCCAGCTTAAGACCTGTCAGTTGGCTATGCTGCCGTCTTGTCCTGTGATTTATCATCAGGACTTCTGTTTTATCTGGGTTCAGTCTCAGCCAACTGGCACTCATCCACTCCTGGAGCTCAGCTAGGCAGCCATTTAAGGTTGTTATTGTGTTATCGGTGCCTGGAGCAAAGGACAGGTACAGTTGGGTATCATCTGCATAGCAGTGGTAGACCAGGCCGTGACGTCTGATTATGTCACCAAGTGGAAGCATGTATACTGCAAAAAGCATGGGAGATAGTATAGAGCCCTGTGGGACACCACAAGACAACGGCACTGGTGGTGAAGAGTATACTCCCGATGCAACTCTCTGTGACCTGCCAGTGAGAAATGATTTGAACCAGCTAAGGACTGTGCCACCCAGGCCACAGAAATTCTTCAGGCGCTCAATTAGAATCCCATGGTCAATGGTGTCAAATGCTGCAGAGAGGTCCAGAAGGATTAGGATTGAACAGTCTCCTCTATCCCTTGCATTTAGAAGATCATTGAGCACACATACCAGAGCTGTTTCTGTGCTATGTCTTCTCCTGAATCCTGACTGGAATGGATCATAAATGTCATGGGTTAACAGGTGGGTCTCTAGTTGAGTTGCAACCACTTTCTCAATAACCTTTCCTAGAAAAGGAAGATTTGATACTGGCCTGTAGTTGGTCATGCAGTCAGGATCTAAATTAGATTTAGATAGTACAAACACGACATAGGTTAAAGGGGAAGGGAAAGTAGGGTTAGCTTTTGAATTTCGGAGTCAGGGGGGGACGAATAGGGGGGGGGGGGGGTGAGAGGGGGGGGGGAGGGGGGAGGGTGTTAGGACAGGTAAGGAGGACCTGGGCATGAACCGGTGTATATTTAGATCTTAGATATATGTCATTCATGTCATGTGGGATATCATCCTGAAACATCACTAAGACATCTGTACCTCTAAATTTGTTGATATTAGTAGCTTTGTAGCTTCATCTAAAGTATTGATATATGGTGACCACTTTACATAGAATTTAAAAACACCTTTATGTAAGTCTAACTTTGCATACTTCCGTTCGAAGAATAGTACCTGAGTAACTTTTTGTTTAAGTGTAGACAGTTGAGGTGCGGCCTTTTTTGTCCAGAAGGTTAAAATGCATTTCCTCGCAAGGGTTACAATCAGATACAGTAGCGATAACGTTAGGCCTCTGAGTTTTTCAATGTTCCAGTTCTGAAAGTTAAGTCCCATACATGCCATCGGATCCGGTTTGAAGTTAGTTGTAAAAATTTCATTAATGAACGAGACCGTTTTGCACCAGAATCGTTGCACTTTATGACAGTCCCACATGCAGTGTGAAAAATCAGCCACTGCCACTCTGCATTTTATACACTGTCCCGTCTCTTCTAATACCATATGGCGACGTTGGTGCGGTGTTATGTATGCACGATGAAGTGTCCGGAAGGCTACTTCTTGTAGGTACGCAGATTTTAAGACTTTCATAGCTTTCTCGTTTGCTTGCATTAGTGTTGCCGTGGTAATTTCAGATTTTAAGTCCATCCTCCATTTATCTCTCAATGTTGCCCATAGTGGGTCACTGTCAAATCTATTTGCAATAAGTAAATGATATAAACATTTCAATTTGTAAACATTAGTCTCGATATAATAAAATAATGTATCTATTGAATTTACTTGTGAAAGCGTGATCTTAGAGGGGATCATATTGGTGTGGAGCTTGCATGCAGAAAGGAAATGTCTCACCTGGAAATACATGAAGAGGTGAGTTCTAGGCAAATCGTATATTTTTGATAGTTCAGCGAAGGAATACATATTCCCTCCTGGGTCATACATTTTGTTTGCGGAATCCAGTCCTTTTTCCTTCCAAATAGTAAAGTGGGTATTAGTAGTCGATGGCAAGAACGAGGGGTTGCCCCATAGAGGTATATATCTAGTAACTTTGGGATTTTCACCACAGATCTTATTAATTCGTATCCAAGCTGCAAATGTGTCTTTGAACAATATATGTTGTAAGATCCAAGAGGGGACATCCCGCCTATTAGCCTGTAAGAGTGCCCCTGGTGAGTAGGGAGAGAATACGTCTTGTTCTAGTATATAATTTGTATAGGTGGACCTGTTTAATATCCAATCTCCAATATATCTAAAAGCTATTGCTAGGGTATACATTTGTATATCCGGGTAGTCTATCCCTCCTTTTGCTTTTGGGAGTTTTAATTTATCTTTAGCAATTCTTGGCCTTTTGTTTTTCCATATAAACCTATTAAAAGCTGATTCTAATTTACTAATTTCTGTGTTTCGGATTGTCAATGGGAGCATTTGCATGCGATATAGTAACTTAGGGAACACTATAGATCTGATGATTGCCATCCTACCCAGTAGCGAGATGGGGAGGTCTATCCACGCATCCAGTTTGGTTATCATCTGTGTTATTATAGGTAGAAAGTTGAGTGCATACAGCTGGGAGAGATCATTGCATATGTATACTCCCAAGTATTTGAAATGTGTTTGTGATGTTGGGAATGGGATATCTATTGTTTTTAGTATTTCCATATCACAGTGCCCAAGTGGCATCAATTCGGATTTTGTCAGGTTCACCTTAAATCCTGATATTTTCCCAAAGGACTCTATAAGGTGTAAAAGAGCTGGTATGGTGTTTTCTGGCTTGGAAATAAATACCAAGGCATCATCAGCGAATAATGCAATCTTTAGTTCTTCCTTCTTTATTTTTATACCCTGTATCAGTGGTGACGTTCTAATGGCTTCTGCTAATGGTTCGATTACAATTGCAAAAATGAGTGGGGATAAAGGACACCCCTGTCTGGTTCCTCTTTGCAGCTGAAATGGAGAAGAGATAATGCCATTACATGCAATGGTCGACTTTGGGGTTGAGTACAAGGTGCGCACTACATCTATAAACTCCTGAGGGAATCCAAACCTCTCTAGTGTTTTGAACAGATGGGACCACAGTACCAGGTCAAATGCCTTTTCGGCATCTAAGGCCAAGACCAAGTTATTGACCCCATCTGTTCTGGAGTAGGAATGTGATTTTTGGATAGCTGCTAAGACTCTCCTCACATTGGTGGTCGAGTGTCGGCCAGCAATAAATCCCGTCTGATCAGACTTAATTATTTGCGGCATCACGGGTTTTAATCGTTCTGCAATGATTTTCGTGAACACCTTGTACTCAACGTTCAATAAGGAAATGGGACGATATGATGCAGCTAACTTAGGATCTCGTCCTGCTTTAGGTATCACTTTTATCAATGCGTCCGAAAAATAATCAGGGAGCTTTCTTTTTTCTATTATAGAGTTGAAGGTGGCTACTAGAGAGTCTACTATATGTGGGGCCATAACTTTAAAGAACTCATTCGAATAGCCATCCGGCCCAGGGGCCTTGGCCAGTTTCAGATGGCTGATGGCCCAATTAACTTCATCTTTAGTAATAGGGCTACCAAGAGAGGCTAAGAATTGTTCTGGGACTTGTGGGAGCCTAAGTGTATCCCAGTAGGATGGTAGTGCATTCTGGTCAGAATGCTCTCCCTCCTCAGTTCCGCCAGATGCCTGGGTGGAGTCCCGGGCCGAGTATAACTCTAAGTAGTATTTCCTCAAGATCTGAGTAATTTCCTGATCTGAGGTCGTTAGGGTATTGTCCTCTTTCAGGAGCGGTAAGACTGATACTCGGGGTTTAGATCCATTCAATAAATTAGTGAGCAACTTCCCCACTTTATTACCATATTTAAAAAACTTTGAGTTTATATTAAAAAGATATTTATCCCCCATCAATTGCATATATTCATTTAAACATGTTTGTGCCGATTGATAAGCTTCCCTATTTGAAGATGTAGGGTTCTGTTTAAATCTCTGAAACGCATCAGTGAGTCTAGCTTGTAACTCAATGTATTTGCCATTTTGTTTTTTTTTAATTTTGGATACATATGCAATGATCTCCCCTCTCAACACCGTTTTGGCTGTCTGCCAAAATATATTTGGATTATTTTGCGCGTATTCAGCATTCTCAATTTTAAAATTTTTCCAAACCGTGGCTAAATGTTCTTTCAACTCTTCCGACTGCGCTAGGTGTGATGGAAATCTCCACATAGGTTTTGTATCAGCTGGGGATTTGAAAGTCAATGTGATATATATTAGTCCATGATCTGATAATGTGGGGGGGCAAATAATTGGTGAGGAGGTAGCCGAGAATAATGGTTCTGCTACCAACACATAGTCGATTCTTGACCAAGTATTATGAGTCAGAGAAAGACACGTAAAATCCTTTTCTGTCGGGTTATGTGCCCTCCACACATCCACCAGATTAAGGCCCTTATTCTGATTGATGCGGACTTTACCGCGTACTTACGGATCGCGTCTTTATGACGTCTGCGCATGCGTGGAGAACGCTACGCGCATGTGCCACGCCTTGACTCGGTACCAGTTCGGCCAAATCCCGTCCAAAACTGTTCACCGCTATCAGTCGGGAAATAGGGGCGTATTATGGGCGTCATGCGGAATGACACATGGGCGTAGTTTCAAAGTGGGCAAAACGGGGCGGAAACATGGGCGGACACGGGGGAGTACACTTATGTTGGGGGGCGTACATTCGGAAACCACTCCGAATGCACGCGATGAAAAAAGGGCAGAAATGTGCGGTGTCCACAAGTGTACTATTGCTTTGCGGACACCACTCGTTCATGCGGTAGGCGAACGTACGCCTAATGACTACAACCATTAACACCTGAACCCAATAGAATCTACTCCTTTACTCATTACTCACTAATAGGACGCTTGTCAGTGCTTTAATTGAAACCATTGCTGCTTCAAGGAACCCGTACTAAACACCCACATATGCTGTACTTGTCAGACACTTTCAAACTGCTAACAATGGACATGACAGAATATTAATACTAGCAATACACATGTGTATTTGACATGTACTCATGAAACCACACATTTTGGGTAAAGTAAACACATTTATTTATATTCATGTCACAGTCAAGTTTATGAGGATAGGTAATTGAATAAGTGGGTCATGTGATGTATTGCAGAAGATACTTCATAGTGGGTTGTTTGGCGGAAATCCTCCGCTTACGTGCGGTAGCACCGCTTGGCTCCCGTTCGGATGCGGTATTCCCGAGCATACTCTGTAATACTCTGTAATACCGTGCCGAATCGGAGTGTTTCTCCCGCACACGCATGATTTGTATGTCGTCCGTAAACACGCCCTGTTCTTAAAGAGTGAGTCCGTCCGAATGCGGAGGACACGTGGGCGTTTTTACGGACGATGGCCGCATGCGGAAAAACACCGTGGCGTGCGGACCGCTCCGTAAGAATGCGGGAATTTCCGCACAGATCAGAATAAGGGCCTAAGTTCTTTAGTTAGGTATGGAACTCCTAATTTAGGTAAGGGGGTTATTTTTCTGGGCGGGGGAGATCTATCTAGTACTTGTGATGTGATTAAATTTAAGTCTCCACATATTATTAGTTTAGCTGGTTCAAAGGTATGTAATTTAGCTAGCAGATTAGTGAAGAAGCTTTTTTTGTACTGAGTCGGGGCATATATGTTACATATGACCAGTTCTCTACCCTCAAGTTTAATATTCAGCAGTAGATATCTCCCTCCTGGATCTGATATTGTTGACACAACCTGAATATCAATATTTTTTCTTGCCATCGTAACTACTCCACATGACTTAGAGTTCAAGCTGGCAGAGCCCAGAACCACCCATCCAAGCATCTGCAGCTTTTTGACCTCCGGGGCCAAAAGGTGAGTCTCTTGCAAACATACAAGCTCCACACCATGCTTTGTCAAGTACATAAGAAGTTTTCTCCTTTTTGCTGGAGTATGGATTCCTCTAATATTTAACGAACCCAATTTGTATGACATATCTAAAGTTTAGTAGCTTTATAGGACACCTGCATTTTGCCCGGGGGGGGGGAAGGGGGATAGGGAGGGATAGGGCAATACATGACGGGAAGAGACAGGACACACATATAACAAAAAACATAAAGAAACAAGACTGTTGAGCAACTACTTTTAATACTAACTAGAACTTCCGTTTAAGTTGTCTCCTGCTCTATACAAACACAGGGCAGAAGCAGCTCAAAAATGGCAGAGTAAGAATCGGCATAGCTCCCTCTGCTCACGTCCATCCCACCTATAATAATTTTTAATTTTTTATAATTTTTTTTTTTTTTTTTTTTTTTTTTTATATAATTTAACTATATGTCTGCTTATCATCTTAAACCTCTGTTTACCAACTTTTATAAACTTAATTTCTCATATATTTCGTAGTATAAACTTCAAGCATTTAGAAATATATAACTATCACGGTAAAACATTTCACTCAAATATTTAGAATAGAAAGATACTCAATCCAGAAAAAAAACTCAGTCCAGCAATAGCGTTATTCCTGTTTTTGGTTGCAGTTTGCAATCAGGAATCTGTTGGGCTGTTAAAGTGAGTTCCTTTTTCCCTTTCCTTTTCTGGGGACATTTAGCATCACCCCTCCGATATATCGGCAATGTCTCCCTCGTCTCTCCTTGATGGCATCTTGGTGACATATTTAGTGGCTTCGTCTGGGGATTCAAAGTCTCTAAATGAGGATCCAGAGAAAACTCTCAGTTTTGCTGGATAGATAAGAAAGAATTTGCGGTTTTCCTTGGCCAGGGTTGTACACACTGGGGCAAAGGCCCGTCTGGCTTTTGAGAGCTCTATTGAGAAGTCTTGGAATATCCTCAAGACGTGTGATTTTCCAAGTAATGGGGTTCTTTTTGCGTGACGCTGACCAGATAGCCTGTCTGTGCAGGAAATTTAACACCTTAAATATGACAACTCTTGGTCTGGATTTTTCCTGAGTGGTTAACGGTCCCAGCCTGTGAACACGCTCCAGTACCATGTCAGCACAGGGGCGGATCCAGGATAAAATGACAGGGGGGGCACCATGATAAAAAAGGGTTTGGGTGGGGGAGGGGCGGTGTTAGTGGTGCTAGTGTACATGCTAAGAGAGTGGCAGGAGTGGGTGGGAATGGAATTAAAAATAGGCCCTGGCATTTAAAGTACGCAGGCCCACCATGGCGACAAGTGAAGGATGTAGTTGTGCGCGCGCCAAAGGCGCGCTCCGGAAAAGGGTGTGTGGCTACTCAACAGGGGGCGTGTCAACACCATATACAACTTCTACACATTATGCAACAAAATACTAGACCCCATTATACTTGCCCCTTACACATGATGCTAAATGGAATGAGCTAAAATTGACATAATGCCACATGGATTGAGCCAAAATTCACATAATGCCACATGGATTGAGCCAAAATTCAAATAATGCCACATGGATTGAGTCAAAATTTACATAGTAACACACACGGATTGAGCCAAATTTCACATAATGCCACATGGATTGAGTCAAAATTTACATATTAACACACAAGGATTAAGCCAAAATTCAAATAATGTCACATGGATTGAGTCAAAATGTACATAATAACACACACGGATTGAGCCAAAATTCACATAATGCCACATGGATTGTGTCAAAATTCACATAATGCCACATGGATTGAGCCAAAATTTACATAATAACACACACGGATTGAGCCAAATTTAACATAATTCCAAATGGATTGTGTCAAAATTCACATAATGCCACACGGATTGAGCCAAATGCATAAAATGCCATACGGATTGAGCCAAAATTCACATAATGCCACATGGATTTAGCCAAAATTCACATAATGCCACACGGATTGAGCCAAAATTCACATAATGCCACATGGATTGGTAAAAAATTCCCATAATGCCACACAGATTGAGCCAAAATTCCCATAATGCCACATGGATTGAGCCGAAATTCACATAATGCCACATGGATTGAGCCAGAATTCACATAATGCCACACAGATTAAGCCAAAATTCACAATACACTTCATAAACAGGGACATTGTCCACCAAAGGCTCGCATTAAACATTTACACCATAATGTCCATTACACGTTAAGTTACACGCCATTATGTCCATTATGTGTTATGCCAAACACCATAATGCCTATTAAAAATTATGCTACATAAGTGCTGCTTATCTACATGCTCATTGCCAAGGGTTCCATGCTCATTGCCAGATGTTCCATGGTCGTTGCCATGTGGGATTACATGCTCATTGCCAAGGGGGAATACATGCTCGTGGTAAATGGGGGACAGCCGCCGCCAGGCAGAAGTGATAGCCACTGACAGTGGCAGAGCCTGGCTGTATTCAGAGCACTGCAGGTCCCGGCTATTTGAAATAATACCCCTTTCACACCAGAAAATGCATTCCCAGGTTGGCCCCTTTTACACCAGCCTAGTCCCTGCATTTTCTGGTGTGAGGTGGAGAGAAAAGCACCCCTCCCCCCTTTAACCAGTTATCTAATTTAACCGGCTATATCTTCGGAACCAACTGACCCATTTACATGAGACAAGTATTATATTGAAGAACTTTTGAGTGGGCTTTGAATGATTTTGGTCCAGTGAAACTGGAACGTTTGGTTCCAAAGTAATCTGCCCTCAAAGAACATGAACAGCCATGAAATTACATTTCAAAAATAAAAAAATCAGTTTACATGCAATATCTCTGGAACCGATTGACCGATTTGGACCAGCCTGATATCATATTGAAGGCCCAGCGATTTGGAATTGAATGAAATCAACCACAAGCTTCTGTGATGCCAGGACGGGAACTGGCAGCCGTCGGAACTGGGTGGGGGTCGGAATTGACGGGTGCCATATTATCCTATGGGGAAAAAACGTTACAGGTTTGCCAGGTGATATCTCCGGTTCCCGGGGGGCTAGAGACACGGGGCTGGGCTCGTTGGAAAGCCCTGGTCCTCAGCTACAAAATAAATGACAGGGGGGGCATGTGCCCGGGTGCCCCCCCCCCCCCCTGAATCCGCCACTGTGTCAGCACATTGCTGGTTTACTTGTAGCAATTCCGGCAGCGTGTTTTTAATAAAGAACTCCAACTGAGGTCCTTTTATACTTTCTGGTATTCCTGTTATCCTCAAATTATTCCTGCGTGCTCTATTTTCTGCGTTTTCTAAACCTTCTTTCAGGCGTTTATTGTCTAGCTCCAGAGCTCTTACAGCTCCTTGCAAGGAGTGGATGTCATCTGAATTAACCCCTATCCGGGACTCTGCATGTGTTTTGCGCCCAGTAAGTTTAGCTATTTCATCTGTAATGGCGCTTACTGCTTTTTGTAGCAGTGGTTGCATTGTATTATTTATAGCTGTGGTTATGTCATTATATGACAGAGGTGCCGCATCCATCCCAGCTCCTATTTCTGTGGGGTCTGTTGTGTTTCCCAGAATAGGTTTTTTATGTGCTGGCGTACCTTGCAGGGCGTCTCCGTCAGCAGGCGCCATGTTTTGTTCCCCCTTCCTCTTCTCCTGCCGTTGTGATTGCGGCTGCGATGGCGGTTTGGAGGACATGGTTTGGCCCCGACTTTTGTCCATTGCGTCCTGGACTCTTCTAGGAGACCGGGATCTCGATCTGTTGTCTGCAGACAGGGTTGCCGGTAAGTGGGATCAGCGTGATCAGCGGAGCTCTGAAGGAGGTTGCTCACTCCTTCATGCCGGAAGCGGAAGTCTCTTCCGCCGTATATTTGATGTACCTGGATGCTCTACTTCAGCATCCACAGATTTACTACGGGTCAAACAAGGGTCCCGATCCATATGACAATATGTGATCCAGTTCCAGACTTTGGCCTCTGAGTTACAATGGAATAATGAAGCCCTGACAGCCGCGTTCTGGCTAGGGGTATCAGACCGCATTAAAGACGAACTGGCCACCCACGATCTTCCTGATTCCTTGGAAGACTTAATCTCTCTGTGTGTAAAGATTGATCTCCGCCTCAGAGAAAGAGGTCTAGAGAAACAAAAGAAGTTAATTCCCAAGTTTACTCCTCGAGTACACTCAGAGTCCCCTGCGAGTGAAGAACCAATGCAAATAGGTAGATCACGCCTGACTCCTGAGGAGCGTTCCCGTCGACAGCGCAACAAACTCTGCATTTACTGTGCTGCTCCCAGTCACTTCATCAATGATTGTCCCGAGCGGTCGGGAAACTCCAGGGCCTAACCTGTAACGGAGGAGTTAGGTTAGGTCATGTCTCAAAGTCTCCTCCTTGTACTGACTTTACCCTTCCAGTGTCCTTAGAGACCCCTGCTGGACTCAGATCAAGCTCCGCTTTGGTCGACTCCGGGTCGGCAGGAATTTTTCATTTCTCAGCATCTTGTTACCAAGTTACAAATTCCCGTGATGCCTCTACATCCTCATCTCATTGTCACAGCAGTGGATGGCAGTAAAATTCCGGGCAGTGAGGTACGTGCCAGTACCGAACCGGTTCTGCTGAAAGTGGGCACATTACATCAAGAGCACATTAAATTTTTTTTCATTCCTAAGGCGTCTTATGATATTGTATTGGGCCTTCCCTGGCTCAGGCTCCACAACCCCACCATCAACTGGTCGCTTTTACAATTAGAGCAATGGAGTCATCATTGTCATCAGCATTGCATTAACCCTGTGATACCTGTGCGCTCTGCCGTGGCCACCTCTGTGCCTGGTCTCCCCGAAGTTTACAGAGACTTTGCTGATGTGTTCTGTGAACAATCAGCCGACACACTGCCGCCCCACCGTCAGTGGGATTGTCCAATTGACCTCCTCCCTGGAAAGACTCCTCCCAAGGGACGTACATACCCCCTATCGGTTCCTGAGACTCAAGCCATGTCTACATATATTCGTGAGAACTTACAGAAAGGCTTCATCAGGCCCTCAAAGTCCCCAGCAGGCGCAGGATTCTTTTTTGTAAAAAAAAAAGATGGTGGTCTGCGACCTTGTATTGATTACAGAGGGTTAAATAACATCACAGTCAAAAACAGCTATCCGCTCCCCTTGATCACAGAATTATTCGATCGAGTGAAAGGTGCCACCGTCTTCACCAAGCTGGACCTCCGTGGGGCATACAACTTGATACGTATCCACAAGGGTGATGAGTGGAAGACTGCATTCAATACGAGGGATGGTCACTACGAGTATTTAGTGATGCCCTTCGGCCTCTGCAATGCCCCAGCTGTCTTTCAACAATTCGTTAATGAGGTCTTCCGGGACATGCTGTACGTCTGTCTTGTGGTCTATTTGGATGACATTCTAATATTCTCCAGAGACTTACATTCACACCGCTCCCAAGTCAAAGAGGTCCTCCTCCGTCTCAGAAAAAATCGACTCTACGGCAAGATCTCCAAATGCACATTTGAGGTACCCTCAGTCCCATTTCTAGGATACCTAATTTCCGGGTCACAACTGAGCATGGACCCCGAGAAATTGGAAGCCATCACTGGGTGGTCTCAACCCACTACATTGAAAGCCGTACAACGCTTTATTGGCTTCGCCAATTATTACCGAAAATTCATCCGGGGTTTCTCCACTCTGATTGCTCCTATTACAGCTCTCACCCACAAGGGTAGCAACCCATCTGTCTGGTCCCCAGAGGCCTTGTTGGCATTCCAGTTGCTGAAACAGTCATTTGTCTCTGCACCCATCCTGTCCCAGCCTGATATGGAACGACCTTTTTCCCTAGAAGTCGATGCCTCCAACATAGGGGTAGGTGCAGTACTGTCTCAGACATCCGAGGATGGGAAACAACATCCCTGTGGTTTTTTCTCACGCAAATTCTTACCAGCAGAGAGAAATTATTCCATAGGCGACCAGGAGTTACTGGCTATTAAATTAGCACTCGAAGAATGGAGGTATCTCCTGGAAGGCGCCAAGTTTCCAGTCATCATATACACTGATGATAAAAATCTCCTGTACTTGCAGTCGTCTCAGTGTATGAATCCTCGTCAGGCCCGGTGGTCTTTATTCTTTTCCAGATTTTCTTTCAAGATCTTGTACCGTCCTGGTTCTCAAAATGTAAAGGCCGATGCCTTATCTCGCTCCATGGAAGAGGATCCTCTAGTACCCGAGAATCATCCCATCATTGACCCCATCGCATTTGCTCCCACGCAACTTTCTCCGGTACCTCCTCCTGGCAAAACTCTTGTACCCCCTGAGCTCCGCCAAAGACTGCTGTCCTGGGCTCACAAGTCCTTATTCTCCGGACACCCTGGCGTTCAGGGCACTTTTGAAATCCTCCAACGTTCTTACTGGTGGCCCCAGATGAGAAAAGACGTCAAAGACTTTGTGGCATCGTGTACTGTCTGTACCCAGCATAAAACCCCTCGTCAAATTCCTGCTGGAAAACTTTGCCCCTTATCTATTCCAACGCGTCCATGGACGCACATTTCAATGGACTTCATCACAGAGTTACCCAAGTCCCAAGAATACAACACCGTCTGGGTGGTAGTTGACCGTTTTTCGAAGATGGCCCGATTCATACCTCTCTCCGGGTTACCCTCCGCTCCTACTTTGGCGCAGTTATTCGTGCAGCACATCTTCAAAAGCCATGGCCTGCCTACAGAAATCGTCTCTGACCGAGGAGTGCAATTTGTGGCACGCTTTTGGAGAGCCCTGTCTTCAGCCCTTCAAATTAAATTGAAGTTTTCATCTGCTTATCATCCGCAGTCCAATGGCCAGACAGAAAGAGTCAATCAGGACCTCGAGACATTCCTACGGCTGTACATCTCATCTTCCCAGGATGATTGGTCCAAGCTACTCCATTGGGCTGAGTTTGCCCATAATTACAGGTACCATTCATCCACAGGTCGCTCCCCCTTCTTCATTGTTTATGGCCAACATCCCAGGCCACCCACCTTCGAGGCATTAGCAACCATCGAAGTGCCAGCAGCTACCGCAGCCCTAAGACACTTTTCACAAATCTGGAAAAAAGTGCACTTCAATCTAAAAAAAGCTTCTGTTCGTTACAAGTTCTTTGCGGATCGTAAGAGACGTGCCGTACCAGAATTCCGTCCTGGTGACAAAGTATGGCTGTCTACCCGAAACATACGACTGAGGGTCCCCTCAATGAAATTCGCGCCTCGATTCATAGGTCCATATATTGTCGAACAGAAGATCAACCCGGTAGCATACAAAATAAAATTACCCAAGTCTTTACGCATTCCCAACTCCTTTCATGTCTCCTTGCTACGACCTCTAATTCTTAATCGCTTCCAGTCTTCATCCCCGGTATCACCACAAGTCAGAACTGAGCGAGGAGTGGAGTTTGAGATAAAAAAGATTGTGGATTCTCGCCATCGTTATGGACGCCTTCAGTATCTCATTGACTGGAAGGGATATGGTCCTGAGGAGAGAAGTTGGACCAATGCTGAAGACGTTCATGCTCCTCGTCTAAGGGAAAAGTTCCATCAGGAACATCCTTCCAAGCCCAAAGGGTGTTCGGTGCCCACCCTAAAAGGAGGGGGTACTGTCACAAACCGCAGATCTTACCATCGGAAACATTGCTCATTACCATCTCGATGGTCGGTACTGCGTGAGAGGCCTGTCATCCGCATGGCTTCTGATGTGTGGCGCGATGTCCCCTGTGTCCCCGCGGTCAGTTGCCATAGCTCCCTGCTAAGCGCACGCCGTTCCCGGGCAGCATGGGTGCCGCCATGACACTCTCAAGTCAGCTGATTCCCCAGACCAATCCCCGCTGTCCATCCACGTCACCTCTGACCCACACACCTGTACCTGGATCAAGGTGTGTGCTCCGTTCCCAGCATTGATTGGTGCTACAGCTGGCAGCCAATCACAGACAAGCAAGGGGGATAAAGCCGGCCTGCGGCCTTCCTTCCTTGTCTTGAACAATTGCTTACCTGCTCTCAGTATTCTCCTGTGACAGAGAAGTTCCCAAGACTCCGAGATCTCCAGGCTCCCCTGTGATTCTCTCCAGCGTTACCTGCACCCGCTATACCTTCCTGGGTTATCCATCTCCAGAAGACTCCTGCCTTCCACCTCTGCAGTCGAGTACAGGTGCCTCGCCATTACCACCATTGGCTTCCAAGCCTTTCAGCGACATTCTCCATCTTGTCCTGAACTAGCGACTGGCTCCGTCGACACCAGCGTCGACATTCAACTGCTGTGCTCTATAGAGACTTTGCCACCTACGTCCTATTGCTCCAGCATATACCTGAGCCATCTACCAGCCATCGGCACCATTGTCGGCACCACAGTCTACCTCAGTTGTCGACATCCTGTGCAGTCCTCCGCAGATTCCAGATTGCCTTTCCTTCTTCATTACTACCTCCAGTATCATCTCCCTTGCCTGCGTCCAGAGGACCAGGGCAGGGGGCCGCGACCTGCCTGTCAGACGCAGCTAAGTCCAAAGTTCCTTGCGGGGCTCCCTGGTGAATACCGCTGGCAGGTTAGACTCCGTGCCCCTGTTCCTGGTCTCCGTCAACTCTCTGGTTCGCTGTGCCCTGATCTCCCCGTGTATGTCCTACATCAAACCTTCTGCCTTTGGCTCTCCAGCGCCCTCCACTGGTCCACCACGGTCACAGCCGAGAACACAGAACCCGCCTGCGCTGACATATATATATATATATATATATATATATATATATATATATAGACAGGTTGGATGTCCGGCACAGCCACTTGATTCAAGTAACCACCGGGTGCCAGCATTCAGTAATGATACGAACAGCAACAGCGTGGCACTCCAGGTGTCATTTAAGTTGCAGTAAACTTCTTTATTCAGCAACGTTTCAATACAAGAAAAGTATCGTCATCAGGCATACAAATGTTCAGACGGATAAAGATTTGAAGTTACAGAATACTGCCTTGCTCCGATGTTATAAGAGATCTAAAAGCTTACGGGATATTTTGGTAAGATCAGATGTGTCAGCTCCTGACCGCGGGGTAAACAAACCTTGGGGATGCATTTGATGCACATGTGTGGCCTGTAACTATGGGCCTTATTTTGGTTCATTCTTTCTGACAAAATCCTTCTTAGATGGGCAAAACCATGTGCACTGCAGGTGGGGCAGGTGTTACTTGTGCAGAGAGAATTAGATTTGGGTGGGGTTTTACTTCAAAGTGAGATCTATATTGCAGTGTAAAAATAAAGCAGTCAGTATTTTCCCTGCACAGAAACAAAATTACTCACCCAAATCTAATTCTCTCTGCACATGTTACATCTGCCCCCCCTGCAGTGCACATGGTTTTGTCCATCTAAGAAGGATTTTGTCAGAAAGAAGGAACCAAAATAAGGCCCTATATGTTACCTGGTCCGATATTCCCACAAACCTAAAACGTGCAAATTATTGCAAATAAGACATACACTGACCTGCTGCACCATGTTTGTAGTCTACCAGATTGTTTGCCCTTGTGGTAAGTCCTATATAGGGAAAACGGAGAGGACCTTTAAAGAGAGGATGGCTGCGCATAGATCCTCTATCAGGAAAGCATTAGTGTCAGGCCAGAGTGACCAGCCAGTGGCCCGTCACTTTGTGGCGGCCAAACATAATCTATCATTGTTTCTACACTATTGATTTTCACCCCTGATGAAGTCTAGATGACGAAACCTTGGGTTTTCTGATGATCATTGTATGAAATTATAACCACTGGAACTGATTATGTTGCAAAATGAATGTAAGGATTCTGGGAGTATCCCCGGTACCCTAACTCCGTTGCCTCTGACTGGAATCGACGGACGTGTGCGGTGCTAGGCTTCACCTGGGCCCGTCTCGGCTGAAGGGCGAATTAGGTCCGCCCCACTCTGCTACAGGCAGGTCTTAGGAAATGACAACACGTCCGCCGAGGCCAGGAGAGGGCAAGGGGAACCAGCTAGCTAAATCCCTATACCGGGGAACTCCCAGACGCCCAAAGAAGTAATAAGGCCAAGCAGGAGACACTGACTGGCAACAGTGCCCATGAGATATAATACCATGAAATGGCAACAATGCTAATGAGATGTTATATAATGAAATGGCAACAATGCTAAGGAGATGTAATATAAGGAAAATGGCAACAATGCGAATGAGATGTTATATAAAGAGAATGGCAACAATGCAAATGAGATGTTATATAAAGAAATGGGGATAATGCCCAGTGACACCGTGTGTCAAAACTGCGTAAGGAGAAAGACAGGGTAACCCCTGACTTATCTGAGAAGATGACGGAGTCCCAGACAAGCACTTGCAGATCTCTTGGGCTGATGAGTGTACAGCGGGGCAAAAGCTGAATCCCAGGCACAGCAGGACCGAACCAGGCAGGGTAGGACAGGCGTGGAACAACAGGAGGGCCTCCGAGAGGAACTAGGACCAGGAACACACTCTGACATCGGCTGACAGAACGCTATAACCGGCGTCCGTCCGAGAGAGACGCCGGCTTATATTTTGAATTTGCCGCCCCCTGCGTGATGTCACCTCCGGTCCATCCTGCAGAGTCTTACCCCTGCAGAGACGGCCGCGGCGGAAGTTCGGGGCGTTGCCTAGCAACGTCCCCGAAGCCTTCCAGTAACGCGTCCCAGGAGGATGGCCGCCGTCCTAGCAGCGCAGATGCTGCTGACGGATTAGGACGGCGGCGGTGCCTGGGACGGCGCCTAACAGTACCCCCCCCTTGAGGAGGGGTCAAGGGACCCCCAACTCTGGGTTTATGGGGAAATTCTTTAAAAAATTTCTTCTTGAGGGTAGGAGCGTGGAGCTCGTGGTCCGGGATCCAGGATCTCTCTTCCGGGCCATATCCTTTCCAATGAACCAAAAATTTGAGCTGATTGCGGGTCACTTTGGAATCAAGAATCTTTTCAATAACGAACTCCTTGCGCCCTTGGACAAGGATAGGTGCAGGTGCCTTGCGTCTGGGCTGAGATGCCTGCTTAAAAAGAGAGCAATGGAACGTATTGTGAATCTTCATGGCCCGGGGCAGTTGGAGCTTAAAAGCCACGGGGTTGATTTGACTGATGATTCTAAAAGGACCAATAAAGCGGGGCCCAAGTTTCTGAGAGACCTGACGAATCTTAATGATCCGGGTAGAAAGAAAAACCCAGTCTCCCACTCTAAAAGAGCAAGGCCTCCTGTTACGATCAGAGAACCGTTTGGCAGAAGCCGAAGAAGCAAGAAGAGCCTTATGAACCTTGCTCCAAATAAGCCTCCTCCGAGACAACCAAGAACCACCCCCGGAAGATCCGGAATCAAAAGAATTGGCTCTGGGATGTTGACCAGAGACACAGAAAAAAGGAGACATTCTCGAAGCAGAATGCCATGCATTATTATATGCAAACTCTGCGAAAGGCAGATGCTCCGACCAATTGTTCTGACACTTGGAAATATAACATCTTAAAAATTGCTCAAGGTTTTGATTGACTCTTTCAGTCTGTCCATTCGACTGGGGATGATACCCAGAAGATGGACTGAGACTGATGCCTAAAACTGCACAGAGGAACTTCCAAAACCTGGCGACAAACTGCACACCCCTATCTGAGACAATATCAGTGGGGAGGCCATGGAGACGAAATATATGCAGCAAAAATAATGCAGCAAGTCTCTGAGCGGAAGGGAGATCGACCAGGGGAACAAAATGCGCCATTTTGCTGAAACGGTCCACAACCACCCAGATACAGTAGTATCATGACCAGAGGAAGAAGGTAAATCTACAATAAAATCCATGGAGATATGGGTCCATGGCCTCTCCGGACAAGATAAAGGAAGAAGTTGACACGTGGGGGGGGGGGTGCGGAGGGACTTGTTTCTGGCACAAACCTCGCAAGACTTGACAAAAGATTCCACATCCCCTCTCATTGATGGCCACCATACAGAACGAGAGATTAAATCCAATGTCTTGGTACAACCAGGATGGCCTGCGGTCTTGGCCGTATGAAACTCAGCAAGAACCTTCCCTCGGAGTCTGGAGGGGACAAACAATCTACCTGAGGGGGTAAAGTCAGGAGCCTCCGTTTGTGCCCGTAGGACTTTATCTAAAAGTATTTGCGCAATACCAACATAAATCCTAGAAGAGGGAATAATGGTCTCTAGCGCTGAATCCTTGTCCTGAAGACCCAAAAAACTCCTAGACAAGGCGTCCGCCTTGACATTTCGGGAACCTGGCCTAAAAGTGATACGAAAATTAAATCGAGCAAAGAATAATGCCCACCTTGCCTGACGGGCATTTAGTCTCTTGGCATCCTGAAGATAAGAGAGGTTTTTATGATCAGTAAAAATGGTCACCTGAAATTTGGCTCCCTCCAGCCAGTGCCGCCATTCTTCCAGAGCGCATTTTATGGCCAGAAGTTCCCTGTTCCCCACATCATAATTACGCTCCGCGGACGAGAACTTACGCGAATGGAAGGAACAAGGGTGTAATAGACCATCTTTAGAATCTACCTGCGACAACACAGCCCCTATGCCAATTTCAGGAGGCATCTACCTCTAAAATAAACGGGCGGTCAGGATCTGGATGACGTAGGATCCGGGCAGATACAAAGGCCTCTTTGAGAAGACGAAAAGAATTGTGGACTTCTGTGGACCAGAGAGCGGGATCTGCCCCCTTCTTGGTGAGTGCAACAATGGGTGTGACTATATCTGAGAACGCAGGAATGAACCTGCGATAGTAGTTCGCGAACCCCAAAAATCTCTGGACTGCTTTCAGAGTAGTGGGCTGCACCCAATCCAAGATAGCCTGAACCTTGGCAGGATCCATATAGAAGCCCTCTGGAGAAATAACATAGCCAAGGAAAGAAATACTTTGGATATCGAACTCACACTTTTCGAGTTTAGCATAAAGAGAATTTTCTCTGAGTCTCTGTAAAACCCTCTTAACATGTACCCTATGTTGCTCCAAAGAAGAAGAAAAAATCAAAATATCGTCCAGATAAACGACCACAAAAATCCCCAAAAAATCCCGAAGGACGTCATTAATGAAGTCTTGAAAGACTGCAGGGGCATTGGCCAGCCCAAAGGGCATCACAAGGTATTCATAATGACCAGTGTGGGTGTTAAAAGCGGTCTTCCACTCATCCCCCGCTTTGATTCTAATCAAATTATACGCACCTCGGAGATCTATCTTGGAAAAAAACGTGGCAGAGCGTAATTGATCAAACAAGACGGAAATCAAAGGCAACGGGTAAGAGTTCTTTACAGAGATTAAGTTAAGCTGTCTGTAATCAATACATGGACGTAAGGTACCATCTTTCTTACCGACAAAGAAAAACCCCGCCCCCACAGGAGATTTTGAGGGACGAATAAAGCCCTTTTTCAAGTTGTCGGCTATATACTCCTCCATTGCTTTAGCTTCGGGTAAGGACAATGCATACAAACGACCTTTGGGTAGCTTAGCCTGAGGAAGGAGACTGATGGCACAGTCATAAGGTCGATGGGGAGGTAAGGTCTCTGCCTCTTTCTTGGAAAAGACATCAGAAAAAGAAACATACGGAGCAGGGAGCAGAGGATTGGTGAGACTAGAGACCCTGACCGGGAGGTGCAGGCAGGAGTCAGCACATGTCACACCCCACCGCAACAGCTCCCCAGTCCGCCAATCGAAATGAGGGTTATGTAACCTTAACCACGGTAACCCCAACACCACAGGAGCTAAGGGACTGTGAATAACAAGGAATTCTAAACTCTCGGAGTGGGTGGAGCCTATGCTTAGGTCTAAGGGCACCGTGCGATGTGAAATTAGACCCTTGGGAAGGAGACTGCCATCCAAGCCAAAAACAGACAACTCAGAGGGAAGAGAGACTAATGGAATGGCAAGCTCTTGAACCAGGCGAGAATCGATGAAATTCCCGGCAGCCCCACTATCCACAAAGGCCTGGGATTCCCACCGTTGAACCCCAAGACCCAAACAAATACAAATCAGAAGAGAATTATTGGGAGACAAACGGAACTGGCCTAAAAGGATTCCTCTCCTAACCCCTAGGCCCTGGCGTTTCCCGGACGCTCTGGACATGTGCCCACAAGGTGCCCTTTACGCCCACAATACAAACATAAGCCTAGGGAGCGACGACGGGCCTTCTCCTGGTTCGATAGGCGAGATGCACCAATTTGCATTGGTTCTTCAGACCCGCCCGCCAGGTCACCTCCTGTCTCGGCAAGAGGATAGGAGGGTAACTCTCGCTCGGAGCGCCTCTCTCTGATGCGTCTATCAATGCGGACCACCAACTGCATCAATTCATCAAGAGAGGCTCCCACCGGATACTGTACCAGGAAATCTTTTACCTGATCTGCTAGGCCAAGACGGAATTGGCTCCGCAGCGCAGGGTCATTCCAAGTGGTATCCCCAGCGTAGCGTCGGAATTCGGAGCAGTAGGCCTCTGCAGTACGGCGACCTTGTTTCAAGGCCCGAATGTGAGCCTCGTCGGAGGCTGCTTTATCAGGATCATCATAAAGCACCCCCATAGCTGTGAAAAAAGTATCCACAGAACTGAGCTCAGGACTGTCTGCCCCTAAACCAAAGGCCCATGTTTGTGGATCCCCCTGGAGTAGGGAGACAACCAACCCGACCCTCTGCATTTCTGAGCCTGAGGAAACGGGCCGGAGTCGGAAATATAGTTTACAACTCTCCCTAAAATTAAAAAACAACTTCCGATCGCCTGAAAATCGATCGGGAAGATTCATCTTAGGTTCTTTGATGGGTTGAGCACTACCCGGGACTACTCTCCTAACCTCCTCCTGTGTCTCTACACGCAGGGACAACTCCACCATCTGCTGCGTGAGGAGACGAACCTGACCTGAGAGTACTTGAGCTGGACCCCCTGCAGAGGGATCCATGACGGATGAAAAAACACAAGACACCCGGACACAACAACTGAGTACAAGGAGATCCTCCAGAACAGCTGGGGGATCGTGGGTGGCCGGTTATAATGTAAGGATTCTGGGAGTATCCCCGGTACCCTAACTCCGTTGCCTCTGACTGGAATCTACGGACGTGTGCGGTGCTAGGCTTCACCTGGGCCCGTCTCGGCTGAAGGGCGAATTAGGTCCGCCCCACTCCGCTACAGGCAGGTCTTAGGAAATGACAACACGTTCGCCGAGGCCAGGAGAGGGCAAGGGGAACCAGCTAGCTAAATCCCTATACCGGAGAACTCCCAGACGCCCAAAGAAGTAATAAGGCCAAGCAGGAGACACTGACTGGCAACAGTGCCCGTGAGATATAATTCCATGAAATGGCAACAATGCTAATGAGATGTTATATAATGAAATGGCAACAATGCTAAGGAGATGTAATATAAGGAAAATGGCAACAATGCGAATGAGATGTTATACTGTATAAAGAGAATGGCAACAATGCAAATGAGATGTTATATAAAGAAATGGGGATAATGCCCAGTGACACCGTGTGTCAAAACTGCGTAAGGAGAAAGACAGGGTAACCCCTGACTTATCTGAGAAGATGACGGAGTCCCAGACAAGCACTTGCAGATCTCTTGGGCTGATGAGTGTACAGCGGGGCAGAAGCTGAATCCCAGGCACAGCAGGACCGAACCAGGCAGGGCAGGACAGGCGTGGAACAACAGGAGGGCCTCCGAGAGGAACCAGGACCAGGAACACACTCTGACATCGGCTGACAGAACGCTATAACCGGCGTCTGTCCGAGAGAGACGCCGGCTTATATTTTGAATTTGCCGCCCCCTGCGTGACGTCACCTCCGGTCCGTCCTGCAGAGTCTTCCCCCTGCAGAGACGGCCGCGGCGGAAGTTCGGGGCGTTGCCTAGCAACGTCCCCGAAGCCTTCCAGTAACGCGTCCCAGGAAGATGGCCGCCGTCCTAGCAGCGCAGATGCTGCTGACGGATTAGGACAGCGGCGGTGCCTGGGACGGCGCCTAACAATGAATATATATGATCATTCTTTTTAAAGAAGTTTTATTAAAAATGTCTAACGTTTTATCCAGCCAATTGTTGTAGTGTCACTTACAAGTGTTCTTTGAGCTGGTGGTGGCACATTTAAAGGCGCACCCTATATAAACCTTTCGTATATCTATCTTCTTCTTCCCCCACTAACAGGGGGGACTTATAGAGGTGCAGTCTTCATATTCAAGGAAAGGGTTAATCTGTCCATATATATATATATATATATATATATATATATATATATATATATATATATATATATATATATATATATATATATATATATATGGTTTATAGTTACACCACTGCACCAGCACAGTATTTTATCAGACAGCATGACTCTGTAATTGCTGGAGCAATTTACAACAAACTTGGTACACATAAGACTTCCTATCGGAACAAACACTGTGGGGGTAAGACACTCCTAGCACCCCTACGGATGAGGCACTAGCACAGAGTATTTAATCAGACAGCATAACTCTGGAATGGCTAAAACAATTTACAACAAACTCGGTACACATATGACTTCCTAACGGACGCAGCACTGCTATCGATCACACACAATAATACATGCGCTTGTGCAGTCCTGCATCTGAGCATGAGAGATATCCGAAAACCATTGGGTTACATTCATTTCTTGATCAGGTACCAAAAAAACAATATCTGTAAGGAAACAATGCAATTTGCTCAGAGCCAGGATACACACCAGCAGCTGGTCAGGTGAAAGTATTAAGTTTTGCTTTTCCATTCTCATTTTTAACTTTTCAGAGGACCAGGGATGGGTACAATTTAAAGCAGTATTGATCAATGTGTCCACTTTCCTGCATATAAAGACCATCAGAATGGCAAAACGAGACGGCTCAGGCTCAGCAATGACAGATCACTTATGTCACAGCGAAAATTACATTAGAAAAGAAATCTAATTCCAAGTGATTTGTACAAAGCAATTTGACCAGTGAACTTGTTTAATCGAATATTGAGAAACTTTGAGGCAATCCAACTTCTAAATTGGCAGCATGTTTCAATAACAAATTGCTAGGTTTTAATGGTCTTTTCATTACCTCCCACCAAGTAGCACTGAAAAATGTACTTAGACGTTGCACATTCTGACTAAGCTGCAGAGGGGATGCGGTTAATTTCCCGGCGGTCGGGATCCCGGCGGTCGGAATCCCGACACTGGAATCCCGACCGCCGAAATCCCGAAACTTTCTCCCTCCGTGGGTGTCCACGACACCCATAGAGGGAGAATATAATAGCGTGCCGAGCGTAGCGAGGCACCGGGCCCGCTGCGTGGCGAGCGCAGCGAGCCCGCAAGGGGGGGCGATCCATGTCCCCCCCTTGTCGGGATTTCGGCGGTCGGGATTCCAGTGTCGGGATTCCGACCGCCGGGATCCCGACCGCCGGGATATCATATCGGATCCCTGCAGAGGCATCAACGCCAATGTTAAAGGTTCGCACAACCAATGAGAATGGACCAAAGTTGAAGTACTGTACATACTGTATAAAATAAAATATATATATATATTATATATGGGCATTTAGACCGCCATGTTAGTAATTATTTTCTGTATCTTGAGCCTCATACACACGCGCGTATGTACAGTACGTAATAAATGCCAAGGTTACAGAACCAACACTTAGTTAGCATTACTGCCTCACAGCATCGAGGCCATGGTTTCGATCCCCACCATGGCCTTAACTGTGCAGAGTTTGTATATTCTCCCCGTACTTGCGTGATTTTCGTTTGGGTACTCCGAATTCCTCCCACAATCCATAAATATACTGGTAAGTTAATTCGCTCCCAACAAAAGTTAACCCTAGAATGTCTGTGTGTGCGGACTATAGCGTGTAAGCTCCACTGGGGCAAGGACTGATGTGAATTACTAAATATTTACTGTACAGCACTGCAGGAATATGTATGCGCTATATAAATAACTGGTAATAAATAAATGATTAGCAGCGCCATTGTCATGGTCTTGGGCTCAGAATAGTGGATACCAGACCGGGAAGTGGCTTGACCTGACTCAGGGGTGCGGAGTCTATCCGTATCAGTGATTTTTGCCAGTGACCCTCCTAGTGGGATTTGGGCTTTGCTGCACCCGGTACGCCGGTCGCGGTCCTCTGGTCAAGTTTCCCACATGTGCTGGTAAACACTGGGAGTAAGGCAGGTTAAACTCTGGAGTACGCATTGTCAAACTAGCCAGGTCAGGAACTTGCGGACAGATATAGGTAACAAGAAACAGGCATGAGCGAGAGTCCAAGTACTAGCCGGGTCATACACTGGGAGTCACGGAATGCGGTACACTGGGAGCTGGCAATAGAATGGTCACAAGGCAAGCCAAGGTCATACACTGGATATCACAGGTATGCAGTACACTTGGAGCAAGCAAGAGAATGGTCAGACGAATAGCCGGAATCATACACTGGAAACCACAGATGCAGCACACTGGGAGCCAGAGTCGGCCCTAGGCATAGGCAACATAGGCAATTGCCTAGGGCATTTGGATTGCCGAGGGGCATCCCTCCCTAGCCCAGGGCCGGCAGGTGGGACCAGGACGGACTGACGGCAGCAGCACGCCATTCACCATAAATGGATCAGGGCTGTGGAGGGAGAGAGCTCCCCAGCAGGCAGGCCGATTAGTGCACAGGGCCTCCTGTCACCTGTTTCTCCACCCCCTTCTTGCATCATCCGACCCGGCCGTGCTTGCAGTGCGACCTACAGAAAGAAGAGCGGGTCAGCGTCTGCCTGCAATACTCTCTCCGTCTCCTGCCCGCCGTCAAATGGGCCTGCTGGCTGGATTTCTCCTGCTGCCCTCTGCACACTATTCAGTACTCAGAGGGGACACAGAGTGCAGACAATCGGCCGAATAGCCAGCGCTGTCAGCGGCATCCACTACTATTCTGTGAGTCTGTAAAAATGTTTCCTACTCTGTGTGTGGGAGGAGGGGCTGGGGAGAGGAGGTTATTTTGTACTGGGGGGGATTGGATGTTCTGTGTGTGGGGAGGAGGGATTTTAAGTGCTAAAGGGTGAGCTATCTAACTGAGATGGGGGAGGGGGTCTTTGCACTAAAGGGACATACACTCTTATAACCGTCACAGCTAACTAGCATCCTTCACCTATCATGAGCCCCCCCCTATTTTCTTCTAGATCTGCCCCTGCACAGGAGTGTATGAAACCCCTGTCCAGGAAACTACAGCAGCGCACATGTGTGAGTTTATTGACATGCGACAGCAAGTGTTGAACCATCAGATTCCCAGCAGTAGAGGAAACCCTGACAGATATCCAATAAGTATACTTACCTGCCTCCTCCTCCTCCGCTGGTTCCTCCTCCGCCGGCTCCTCCTCCTCCTCCACCCTGCACCTGGAAGGGGAAATACAGTACTAGGGAGGAGGAGGTCACTGGTCTGGACAGCACAGCAGGAGGCTGCCCAGACATCAGGTGAGGGGGGCGGAGCAGCCAGTACGGGGGTCAGTACGGGGTGGCTGAGGTCGCGCAAAGAAGCCCACAGGCTTCTATGGAGTATCGCCAGCTTTTGCTGGCGATACCCCCCGCAGCTGTAACCTGGCATGCAGGCTTTACTGCATTCAAAAAAGCCTGACAACAGGGTTTTTTATGGCATTTATGCTTTATAGCATCCCGCCCTAGATCCCTTAGCTGTCATTCTTTGAAAATAATCTGCAGGTGGATGACAGTCTTATTATATTATAAGTTATGTGTATTATATAATATAAATATCAGTTTTCCCTGCATGATATGGGCCATATCAAATGATGAAAATAATGATACTGTATATAATAGAACACATTTAGTAAACATAAATAATGTTACAAGCAGACTGTCACTACATGCAGATTCCTCTGAAAGAGTAAGGCTAAGTACACAAGTGTTGTTAATGAATGATCTTTCTTCTGTCTTTTATTAGCATGCTTTTTGTTGATAGCAATATCATCAGGATTAATGTGCAGCACATCAATCCTGACAACATCGCAGGGGTGTGTATATCGAGCATACAAACTGCCTGATGTTCGATGTTTTGATGTGAGTGATTTGTCGGTACAATCCACTGGATCGGGTGAGATATTACTCAGCTTTTAACAGTTCACAAGTGTTAGTTTCCCATAAACCAATACATTTTTGATGGTTTGTTTTAATGTTTGTTAAGTAAAAACTAAAAATACTGTGGTTCTGTATTTTTAACAATTAAATTTTTAACCAATGTGGCTGTATTGCACAATGTATAAGGAGCGTTATATTTATATAAAGGGCAATACTGTGTGTTGTAATGTTAATAAAGGGCAATATGGTATGGTGACATGTTAATGTGAACAAAGAACAGTATGGGTGGTGTAATGGGAATAAGGAGTGATATGATGTGGTGTGGTGTGTAAGGAGAATGGTACGGTGTAATTTGAATAAGAAGTTATACATGGTGTTTTAATGTGAGAAAGAAGCTATACGATGTGGAGTAATGTGAATAAGAAGCAATTTGGTGTGGTATAATATGAGTAAGAAGTGATAAGGTGTGGCGTAATGTGAATAAGGAGCAGTACAGGGTGGTGTAATGTGTATAAGGAGCAGTTCACATGGTGTAATGTGAATAAGGAGCATTATGGGTGGCGTAATGTGTATAAGGAGCAGTTCACAGTGGTGTGATGTGAATATGGAGCATATGGGGTGTTGTAATATGAGTAAGGAGCAATATGGTGGGGTGTAATGGGAATAAGGAAAGATATGGTAAGGTGTAATGTGAGTAAGGAGCCATATGGGTGTGAAATAATGAGGAGGAGTGTCGGGCTAAAGGTGGAACTAGCAGCGGACCTAGTGGGCACCAGACATAATCTTGCCTAGGGCATCAAATTTGTTAGGGCCGGCTCTGCTGGGAGCAGACAGGAGAAATAGCCGGAATCATACACGGTAAACACAGGATATCTTAACCATATTGCCAGTGATTGTAGTGTGCCCCGGCAATAAATCCCCGGGTGTGCGCTCCCGTTTTCAGCCCCGTTCTAATCACTGGCTTACCGTTTCTCACATTGCTACGGTTCCTGTACTCGTGGGCACAGGAGATTACGTCTGTGGAGTATTGTGCGCAGCAGCTCCACATCTCCAAGAAGACCACAGTGCTGTACAACTGCTGGGTCAGTGAGACGTGTGCCCTAGATGTAATGGTATAGCCACAGCACCGCATCGGTGGGCCAGGAATGATCGTGGAATGCGATGAGACATTGTTTGTGAAAAGAAAAAACGCTGGGTCAGTAAGACGTGTGCCCTAGATGTAATGGTACAGCCACAGCGCCGCATCGGTGAGCCAGGAATGATCGTGGAATGCGATGAGACATTGTTTGTGAAAAGAAAAAATAATGCAGGATGAATTTTGCCACAACAGTAGATCTTTGGCGGTATATCCTGGGAAACTGGACAATGTTTCTCAGAAAAGGTGGCCACCCGGGATGCGGCCACCTTGATGAACTGCATCATCCAGAATGTAGAGGCAGGCACAAATGTGTATACCGACTGCTGGAGGGCATATAGCTGTCAACAATTAAGGTGAGTACACACGGGTGCAATTTCATGTAAAATCGCTGGCAATATGGTCGCTGAGCGACCATATTGCCAGTGATTTGGAGAGCAGCTGGCGATAAATCGCCAGCTGCGCGCTCCCGTGTGCTCCTGCGACCAGCGGCTTACCGTGCCGCTGCTCCCTCCCTCCTCCCATCAAAGTGACAGCAGCAGCGTCTGCTGCGCTCCCCCTCCGCCCCGTAGCAGTGTCTCCTTTTCATCGCTGATGAAAGGGAGACACTGAGCAATATGATTGCTGGGGATATATTGCTAGCAATATATCCCCAGCAATCATATTACCCCGTGTGTACACAGCATTAGAACAGGCTGGCTACCACCATTTCACTGTAAATCATAGATATAACTTCATTGATCCAGCAACAGGTGTTCACACACAAACTGTCGAGAAGTTGTGGGGCCAATGCAAATGGCGCAACAAGCGCCAAAGAGGAACAGCCAGGCATGAGCTGAAATCTTACCTCACAGAATTTATGTGGCGAAAGACACTGGGAGCTGAGGATCCTTTCAAAAGGATTCTGGAAGCACTTAAACTGCTCCCAAAGGCCGATTAACTGTGTGTGAAAGTGTCTATTAATATTGTTAATTAATAGTTAATGTTTTCTTAATGTTATCTTTTCTTGTTCTAATCAATGATCAATCATTCTTGTAATCGATGTTATTAATTATTTATAATTATTTAATGAGATTCTTATCAGTAAATATCAGTTTAACGTTAACACATGTCGTCATTACTTTGTCAGATATATGATAATGCAGGTTTGAAAGTGTTCCTAAAACACCTCCACTATCCGCGTCACCCCGAAGCGTGGCGAGCGGCAACGTAACGCATCCTCCGACCTTTTCATAACACCACTAGCGCTCGCCACACTATATAAAATCAACTCCACGCCAACGTGGATAGTGGGGTTATGAAAAGGTCAGAGGACACATTCCGACACCGCTCGCCACGCTTCGGGGTGGCGTTGATACTGGGGTTGACGCTAAACAATGGCGTAGGTGCGGGTGCTTACAATTGTAAGCACCCATCACATCTCATACTATGCACACATCACATAGCATCACATCTAATTGTAAGCACCCATCACATCTCGTGGCATGGGTGCTTGTACAATGATATATTGCATTGCATCGCATTTGGTGCCATGCGATCCCATGCGATATTTAATTGTATAAGCACTCCTGTGCATTTAATATGGACATCGCATTGCATCACATCGCACGTATCGCACATAACTATACACGCTACGCGATGCGATGCAATTTTCCTAGGCAGAATAGCCCACTAAGCTATTTGCTTAGTGGGCGCCGTGCTAGGAAACAAGTACCACAACATCTCATATTAAGAAGAACTCCCATATTAGTAAAAAAAAAAAAACTTGGAATGAGAGAGAAGGTGTCCTGTAGAGAGAGGGGAAGAGAAAGAGAGAGTGAGAAAATGTTAGAGAGGGAGAGGGAGGAAAGAGAGAGGGGATGTGCGGTGAAAGAGAAGATGTAAAAAGACTAGGAGCAGAGAGATAGAGAGCTGGGGGAGTGAGACAATGGTGAGAGAAAGAAAAGGGTCCTGGGGAAAGAGAAGGGATGAGGTACAGAATAAGAGGAGAGACAAAAGGGAGTTAGTGAAAAAGAGGAAAGAGGCAGGGTGGGGGAGAAAAGATGAAAGAGACAGGGGGAAGCAGGGCGAAAGAGAAAGGGGAATGAGAGGGTGATTGTGTGAGGAGGGATAAAGGGTGCGTGAGGGGAAGAGAGATGGTGCGTGGGGGAGGAAACAATGAGGGTTTAGGGGAGGAGGGGTGGAGAGTAGGGGTTTGAAAGGGTTGTGACAATCATCAGTTTGTCAGTACAAGCGGTGATGGAGTGCCTGACAGCCAGCCTTTAGAATCGCCAGATCTCCTGAGCAGGAGCTCCAGCTGATGGGGACGTGCAAGTGTCTCACACGCTCTGATGCGGGGATGGGTCTTCTTGTGCGGCGGCGGCGGGTCTCGGATGTGGCGTCAGATCACCTGTGTGGCAACACGTCTCATGTGCACTGGGTCTCCTGTGTGGCGCTAAGTCTCTGGCTCCCACTGCCGTGGAAGGGGGATAAAGGACCATGGTACAGCCACTGCCTGCGCTGCCCTTTTAGAGAACTGGAAAAAAAGGTGCCATCTGTACTAACGGTAACAAATGGCACCGTGGACACAGGAGGGTGGTGTGGACCCCGAAAAAGCCGGAAAGATGAGGTACCGAAACATTTCATATGTGGCCTAATACATAATTCCCTTTTATTGGGGGGGGGTTTGTGCAATCAGCATACACTAACATATGGGAGCAACTACCCTTTTCAAACATCAGTGAACACAGGAGAAAGATACCAATGAAGCACCTCTTGTTTTACCGCCAGCCCCCGGGAAGGGGGTGCGCGCACAGGAGACGTTCTCACACCTAATTTCAATGGAGCTCTCAGCCACCTGCCGTCGCCTCCCCATTGGTCCCTGCCACCTTCCCGTCCTCCCCTAACCCTGCCCATCTCCCTAAAGCGGAGACGGCAGGGTTTCTGCTCCCCGCAGCCAAGTGACTTGGACGCAAGTGTGTGAGAGGCTCGCACATCCCAGTCGGATGGAGCGCCTCTCCACCAGTGATCGCCAGTGGGGGCATTCTGTCGATTCCCAGCGCTCTATGAGAGGTGCTCTGTCTGTACCTTTATAGGAGTTTCCCTACAACTCTAACCTTGAGTGTGGTACGCCCAGGGCCGGTGCTAGGGTGTCTGGCGCCTCCCTGCAACCTAAAATTTTGCGCCTTCCCTTCCATAGCCCATAAAAAAATGCTAATTCTGCCGCTGTCCTGACACCTGACACCCGCTAGTGCTACTTCACAGCGCTACGCTACTCTGCCAGCAAACCTTTTTTTTTTAAGCATAAGCTGTCCCAGTGCTGGTGACACATCGCGTGTCAGGGAAACCGGCGCATGGGCAGAACACACAGCCGGGGAAAAGCGCACATCCGTTATGGGAGACAGCGTATCCTGGTTGAGTGGGGATAACGCATTTCCCATAACGAAAACGTAAGGTATAATGCATTTGGGCGAACTGGGGTCTGCTTCACCACGAAAAAGTGGTGAAGCGAGGCTAGCAGCATAATGAACATTAGGGACATGATAATAAATCTACCCCAGAGAGAGCGAGCGAGAGAGTCAATCAGAGACAGGTATAGACAGAGAGAGAGAGAGCGAGGCAGGAAGGCAGAGATAGATATAGACAGAGAGAAATAGAGAGGGGGAGAGAGAGTCACACAGAGACAGGTATAGACAGAGGGAGAGAGAGAGAGAGTCACACAGACAGGTATAGACAGAGAGAGAGAGAGGGAGAGAGAGAGTCACACAGAGACAGGTATAGACAGAAAGAGAGAGAGAGAGAGAGTCACACAGAGACAGGTATAGACAGAAAGAGAGAGAGAGAGTCACACAGAGACAGGTATAGACAGAGAGAGAGACAGAGAGAGGGAGAGAGAGAGTTACACAGAGACAGGTATAGACAGAGAGAGAGAGAGAGTCACACAGAGACAGGTATAGACAGAAAGAGAGAGACATAGAGAGAGAGTCACACAGAGACAGGTATAGACAGAGAGAGAGTCACACAGAGACAGGTATAGACAGAGAGAGAGAGAGGGAGAGAGAGAGTCACACAGAGACAGGTATAGACAGAAAGAGAGAGAGAGTCACACAGAGACAGGTATAGACAGAGAGAGAGACAGAGAGAGGGAGAGAGAGAGTTACACAGAGACAGGTATAGACAGAGAGAGAGAGAGAGTCACACAGAGACAGGTATAGACAGAGAGAGAGAGACATAGAGAGAGAGTCACACAGAGACAGGTATAGACAGAGAGAGAGTCACACAGAGACAGGTATAGACAGAGAGAGACAGGTATAGACAGAGAGAGAGAGACAGAGAGAGGGAGAGAGTCACACAGACAGGTATAGACAGAGAGAGACAGGTATAGACAGAGAGAGAGAGACAGAGAGAGGGAGAGAGTCACACAGAGACAGGTATAGACAGAGAGAGAGTCACACAGAGACAGGTATAGACAGAGAGAGACAGGTATAGACAGAGAGAGTGAGAGAGTCACACAGAGACAGGTATAGACAGAGAGAGACAGGTATAGACAGAGAGAGAGACAGAGAGAGGGAGAGAGTCACACAGAGACAGGTATAGACAGAGAGAGGGAGAGAGAGAGTCACACAGAGACAGGTATAGACAGAGGGAGAGAGAGAGGGGGAGAGAGATTGATAGCTATAGACAGACAGACATAAAAACAAACTCACTCAGTCAGTCAGGCAGGCAGCTCCTCTTCTGTAGGGTCCCGGACAGCCTCTCTCTCTCACCACTGATAAGGCCCCAGTTCCACACAGTGGGATCACATGGGGGCATCTAGTGGCTCCTAGAAGTACTGCAGAGCCTTCCTCTGCAGATCACATTCCTCTGCTCTGCCTCCCCTGACCCTCGTGCAGGACATCATCGGCGCGGCTGAGAGCATAATGTTACCGGCGCCTCTGTCTGTCATGGCGTGTGACAGGCAGTGGCAGCCGGCAGGAGCAGCAGGGTGCAGAGCAGGAAAAGCGCCTCTACTGGTCGGCGCCTACCTGCTTTGCATCCCTCGCTGAGTGGGTTGCGCCGGCCCTGGGTACGCCAACACCTTTTTGAATTTACAAGCATTTAGGAAATTAAAGATACCTTTATGTGATTTCCCTAACACTTTTTTCATGCGTTGGGGTACGCTCTCTATACCTTTCAGCGGAGGGAAAAAAAACACGGTCTATGGAAGATAAAGAAACCGGCTGTGGCATTACCCTACTAGCTGGTTGGGCCTGGTGCTGGTTCACAAAATACGGGGGACCCCTATTTGTTCTGTCACCCGTATTTTGGGAACCACGACCTGCCCTTGGGCCTGGTGCTGGTTTAAAAAAATATAGGGGGGGGCCCACGCCATTTTTTTAAATTATTTATTTTTTTATTTGTTGTACACTGCAGCCTGCACAGATCTGACTGATCCGTGCAGGCTAAAGCCAAATATGTCTGGAAAATTAGTTGTATTTTACAGGCGTATTTGGCCAACAATTAGCGGCCATATCCCACTAATTACAGGCCGTATTTTCAATACAGCCACTTAGTAAATTAGGAATCAACATTCTTTTGAAGGGTGTTTCCTATTCATATACTGTCGATGGAGTATGCATTCGTATTCATAAATACGAATACGAATGTGCCATGAATACGAATACAAATTGATGTATTTTTGGAATAGTAAATATAGATACATATTTGGCTTAGTAAATTTCCCCCAAAGTGTCTCTTCCTACTTCATGGATCATTGACACACAAAAGAAAGTACAGTATATATATATATATATATATATATATATATATATATATATATAATTTCCTATTAAAACAGTTTTTATTCACTGTTTACACACAGCGCCACTGACTGCTTTTTAAATTCAAATTTAGTTTTTTAGGGGTCTTTACATATTTGTCTTTGGGATCATCATTACCATCAATAACGTCATCATTACTGAGCATTTATATCATTACTGCTTGGCACCAGACACTCACCAACTGTATGAGGCAACTGCAAAACACTATTATAAATTGTGTTTATTTGTCATCCTAAGGGTCAGTTTTGTGGGCGCCATCCATAGTTTATGATTGGAAGCCACTGGTTTTGCCTATCCCACTAACCATAAATAATTTGAATTGATTCTGGATCACTAACCCATGGCAGCCCTGCAAGTGCCTTGAGGCACTCCAGTCTACCATGGCACAGGTTTGGGAAGCACTCATGTAGATGCTGCTACACCAGCTATCACTCAGGACTGCAAGGTAGCAAACTGGGGGCCAATTATCATGGTAGCTTTTATTGACAGGTCATCTGGACTTCTTGCGGAGCTGCTAAGACTAAAAATGATGCACTGCACTGGCAAAATAAAGAGATGCTTTCTCTGTAGGCTTGCTCTGTTTTGATTTGAAGGTCAATTGATGCCTCTGACTACCACCAACAGAGGAACACTACCTCCTACCTACTATAGCAATTTGACCATTTAATTGTACTTACTCCTTTCTGTGACATCAAGTAAGATATAAAAAAATTATTATAATACAAAAATATATGAATTAAAAAATGACCCAGGATCAATTATACAATATATGGTGGTTGACCCAATTGGAGGCTTTGGACAGGTCATCAAACACTGTGCCCATTGACAATCCCTTCTTGGGGTACTATTATGAGAGCAGAGTAATCGTGTGTACACACGGTAGATGCAGGGCCGGCGACAGGGGGGGGTCAAGGGGGACATGTGTGACGGGCCCCGGCAATCTGAAGGGCCCCAGAGCCCAGCCGCAGCCCGTCTGTAAGCTGTATAGCTTTGTTTTTGTATTACCCCACGGCCGTCTACTGTGTGCTCCACCCCGCCCCGTGTGCCTTACTGCAGCGTGCCGCCGCCGGGTCTCTCCTGCTTTGTGTGTCCGTCCTTCCGCGGCACGTACAGTGCTGCAGGACGCTCACACAGTCTACATTGACAGGGCAGCAGCGCCGGCGGGACAAGGACAGCCAGAAGCAGTGTGTGGTGCTTTTGTAACTCCGCCCCCTCCCCCAACAAGTACTGTCTCCAGGACCGGCAGTTGCCCGATGCTGTGCAGGGAGGAGTCGGACGGGAACTTCCGGCAGATGCAGCGCAACCCGGGCCCTGATGTGGGCGAAGTTGGACTCTAGCTTGAGGAGAAGCTACTAGAAGCTACTACTAGATGGTACATCCCTAGCGCCGGAGCTGCAAAGTGCACAGTGGTCAGTACGGTAGTACATGGGGTGATGCTGCTGTACATGATGGGACACCAGGGTGTGTCCCCTCATTCTGGGGGTTGATTTTCTCAGTGATGTGTAGCCTTACCCCCACCTGACAGATACCCCTACTCCCCAGAGCCCCCTTAGCCTTCCTTGTGCCACCATTAGCTCTTTCTGTGCCCACTTCACCTTTCCCTGTGCCCCTCACAACCTATCATTCTCTGTGCCCACTTTATCTATTCCTTTTCCCCTCTCAATTAACCATCAACTCATTACTGTTACTGACTGCTGCTGGGCCCCAAACTCTGTGCTACAGCAGTCATTAAAAATAAAAATATAGTTTTTAGAGAGTGTAGTGAGATTGCATTGCCCCTAATCCATCGGGCCCCATAGCAGCTGCACACTTATAGTTAGAGGCTCTGGGCACTTTTCTGTCCATATGTGCCCCCTCCCATCCATCTATCTATGCCCCCTTCTGTCCATCTACACCCCCATATAATGCTCTGTCTTTTTAACGGTCTGTCTATGTCTCCTACCCCTCCCATCTGTCAGTCTATGCCCCCTCCCTTTTGGCCATCAGTGCACCCTCCCATTTGTCTGTCTGTCCATCTATGCCCCCATATGATGCTCCGCAATGCTGCCAACGTTAGTCTATACCGTCATATGGTGCTTTGTCCGCCAATACCCCGTCTGCGCATCCAGACTCCCTGCAATCAATCTGTACATCTATGCCTTCTTCAGACAAGATTTGAATTAATCTTGAAGGTGTAGCTTCCTGGGGATGCAGTTAAGATCCCGGCGGTCGGGATCCCGGCGTTCAGAATCCCGACGCCGGAATCCCGACCGCCGAAATGCCGACACTTTCTCCCTCCTGGGGTGTTCACGACACCCCTGGAGGGAGAATAAATTAGTGTGCCGAGCGTAGCGAGGCACCGGGCCCGCTGCGTGGCGAGCGCAGCGAGCCCGCAAGGGGGGGCGATCCACGTCCCCCCCTTGTCGGCATTTCAGCTGTCGGGATTCCGGCGTCGGGATTCTGAACGCCGGGATCCCGACCGCCGGGATTCAATACTGAATCCGCTTCCTGCTTCACTGTGGTAATAAGGATCATACGGTCACTGATTATACATCTCCCCGTATATGTATCTAAATTGTGGTCACTGTCAGGATAATGTCGAAATACACTAATTTACAGTACATGACAGTTTCTTGGAACTATGTGAACAGTGTGGTAAGATCTGGGGTACTGTTGGATACTGTTGTGTGATCACTCCCCTTCTCAGCAAGAACATGCTCCTTTGGCACATGCTGTGCCATTTAAGATTAAGGGGGTGCCAATTCTCCTGATGGCACAGGGCACCAAAATGTCTACTTGTGGCTCTGTGGATTTTGAATGCTATGGGTCTATGCTACATTTAGTGCGTTACTGTGTAAGAGTGCAGTAAAATAAACATGCAAAAAAAAAAAATCGGTACTTGTTTCCTATCTGGGCGCCCGTCGCGGGCATCGCGGGTACATTTATGTATGGCCGCGACGCGACCGACGCGATGCCCGCGATTTCCCATTGAAACCAATGTTAAACTTGGAAATCGTGTACCCGCGATGCCCGCGACGCGATGCTCACGATTTCCCATAGGAATCAATGTTAAAAGCCGCGATGGACCCGATTTTACTGTTAAATGCCTCAATCCACCCGATTTGGCCATAGGAATCAATGTTAAATGGGCCACAGAGCCCATTAACCCTTAAATGTCCCCCCCAATTTTTGACGCCACCCCACGATCGACGCCAACCCGAAGCGTGGCGAGCGCAGCGAGCCCGCGAGGGGCGGCGGTACGCGTCCTCCAACCTTTTCATGCCCTACTATCCACTAGGGCGTGGTGTGAGAATATAATAGTGTGGCGAGCGCAGCGAGCCACCGAGCCCGAAGCGTGGCGAGCGCAGCGAGCCCCGCGAGGGGACGCGGATACCTTCACAATTATGCGCGTCCCCTCGCGGCCTTCACAGTGAAGGTATCCGCGTCCCCTCGCGGGGCTCGCTGCGCTCGCCACGCTTCGGGCTCGGTGGCTCGCTGCGCTCGCCACACTATTATATTCTCACACCACGCCCTAGTGGATAGTAGGGCATGAAAAGGTTGGAGGACGCGTACCGCCGCCCCTCGCGGGCTCGCTGCGCTCGCCACGCTTCGGGTTGGCGTGGATCGTGGGGTGGCGTCAAAAATTGGGGGGGACATTTAAGGGTTAATTGGGGCTAATTCAGGGTTAATATGGCCAAATCGGGTCAATTGAGCCATTTAACAGTGAAATCGCGGTCAATCAGCCTTTTTAACATTGTTCCCTATGGGAAAATCGCGGTGATCGCGGTCATCGCGGGCATCGCGACCATCCAATTTTACCCGCGATGCCCGCGATGACCGCGATCACCGCGATTTTTACCCCCGATGACCGCGATTTTGATCGTGGGCGCCCAGATAGGAAACAAGTACCAAAAAATCAAAGAGATTGTAACATTACAGCTATTTTTTGATTTGTTGCGGTGGTAGTACAGAGACTCAGAGTGAACGCTAACTCTCCCTTACTATTATGGTGCCTCCAAATCCGCTGTTATCTGCGGCTTCTACTGCTGGGCGATCAACAAGAATACTTTTATAGGAACTTCTGTGAATCCCAAAAAGCAGATATTGTATTTTCAAAATATGTTTTGTTGTTGATCGCCCTGCAGTAGAAGCCGCAGATAACAGCAGATCCGGAGGCCCCATAATAGTAAATTTAGCGTGCACTCTCTGTACCACCGCAATACAAAACCCGGCTACCACACAAATTAAAAAATAGCTGTAAAGCCCCATACACATGGGGCAATTTTAGCCATAATCACCGGGGATATGGTCACTGAGCAACCATATCCCTGTGTGTATGGGGCAACTGTCGCCAGGAGTGTGCTCCCGCAACCAGCCCTGGTGGTGGTCGCTGGTCCCACGAGCATGCTAATGCGACCAGCGGCTTCCCCCAGCAGAGAGTCTCATTTTTATCAGCAACCATCATCTAGTATTCCGTGTGTATGGAGCTTAACATTACAATCTCTTTGATTTATTTCTATTGGTATTGCATGTTTATTTTTAGCACTCTGTTACACTGGGGGCCCCAGAAATATCAGTGTACAGGGCCCCAAGATTTCTGTTGCCGGCCCTGGGTAGATGTGCCTTAAGATCCTATCCATGATCCGATCAGATAAGATTGTGGATAGGATCTTAAGGCACATCCGATTTGCATCCTATCTTGACTATATAGTGCAGATCTGCACTATATAGACAAGGCAGCCAAGACTTTCTGGCTTCCGATATGTGAACCGGGATCGGATCGGGATCGCAAGGGTTAAAACCCTTGCGATCTGCATCCGATCCGATGTTGACTATATCGTCAACATCGGAAAGGAAATCGGACCGTGTGTACACAGCATAAGTTGAATAACCTGCAAACAAAGTGTAATGGTATCAGATGAATTTGGAATATTTTCCCAAAAACCTACAATTCGACAAACACAATTTTTTCCAATTATTTAGAAATGGCCAAGAAGGCTGTTATTGGTCTGTGAGGGATCATTTGAGAGTCCCCTGTGTCCCCTGTTTCATTTCTGCTATATTCCAGATGGAATGAAAAACATTCTTCATAAAATTGATGTTAAATCAGTCAATATTTAAGACTTCAACTGCATCTTCAATGAATTTCCATTGTACACGCCACATGATAGATCTCTGTTTTATTTTACTTTGTCTGATTTCTGATTTTATTTATTTAGTTAAGAAAAGATCATTTTGGTTGGTGGTTTATTTTACTATACTATAGTTTGTTGCTGTGAACAAATATCACAAATATCAGGGAACATTAAGAAATGTTTGAAAACAGAGCTGTTTTCTGTGGATGAAAGCGCTCACTCCAACTGCGAGACATTTCTATCTAATCATTGACTCCTAAAGGGTTTTCTAGTTCTTTTATCATATTTCATTATCGACTGGAATCAAGGGTTGAATCAATTTTTGTGTTGTAATGTTTTTGCAGATCCAATTAACCTTTTGCAGTCATATCTTTTAGAAGTAAAATGAATCCAATCTGTCTGCCTTTGTTTTATTTGCTCTTTTTCAAATTATTTTTCTGTTATGAATTTTCTTTTCTTCTAATGTTCCTTTATATAAACAAGATTTTGTTCCCCTTCAATGTAGTTATTCATTTTTATAACAAGCATCTAAGTGAACTTTTGAGTGTGTCAAGCACCAATGATACAGTTTTAATCTTTTCCATTTAACAGGATGGTCAATAAGCCTACCTTGATGGAATACATATGGATGACTGGCAGAATACTGATGCCAGCATTCCGATGGAGGGAATCCTGACAGGGGCCCGGTCAGGGGCGGATTATGGGCTAAAAGTGGCCCTGGAAAATTTCTGGAAGTAGCATCAAGTGGGCAGCACCAATTCAACAATAGGCTGAGCCAGCATAACAGTAGGCGGGATTACTATATCTCCATACCTAGAGACCTCGGCGACAGGCAAGGCTAAAGCAGTGGCTGGTGGTCAATGAACGTCAGTTGGGGGAGGAGGGAGTGGGGACCTCCTGGGATATAGTAGTATGTGCTGCACAGTCTTTTTCTACTGCGATACAGATCGCACTCGGCCACACATTGGTATCGCAAGCCCCCTTAACACTGTGGGATTTTGGCTATATGTAGGAAAAAAATGTAGGGCGTGGGGAAGGAGCATTACCACATATTAATACCAATTCACATTACACCACACACTGCACCAGGTAGATACCCTAAGACTCACTGCGTCTAGTAAATTCCCTTAATGTGGACCATTAGATACACAGACAAATCTTTAGGTGTGTACCCAGCTTAAGTAAATAAACCCCTCTGTATTGTCTCACATTCCAGTGTGCATGTGTTGTAACCTGGGCTCCCAACATTCGTAGGAGTCATACACATGACCTGGCTCTACACACAGATCCCACCAAAATCAAGACAATTGGAAGGTATGTAGCAGGGTTGGCCAAACAGGTCCTCTGGTGGAAACAAAAATCTGGTAACATATTGGAGCATATAGGGGCATACACATGGAGCGATTTGTGCTATTAAGCACAGATCTCTCTGTGTGTATACCCCGAGAGATTAATTATCTCCTGCTAACTAAGTCAGTGCATACAGTCAAAAATCTAGTCAAATTGCTTACCAGGTGACTGCAAATCTCTCTGGGCCAAATGTACTGTATCACGCTTCAAAAAGTGATCAAATAAAGAGTGATAAGCAACCAGCCAATCAGCTCAAATCTGTTATTTTTCCAACCCAACCTGTAACATGACAGATAGGAGTTGATTGGTTGGCTGTTTATCACTCTACATTTTATCACTTTTGAAGCTTGATACATCTGGCCCTCTGTGTGTACAGAATGAGTGATAGTGATCGAGATTACTCATTCTGAAACACTACCCGGACTTTTTTTGCTTAGAAAAATCGCTTAGCACAAATCTTTGCATGTGTATGTGCTCCCCATGGGAGATCTGGACACCAGGAAATCACCTACACTAAATAGCTTAGCAAAATTGCTTAGCATACATCTCTACTTGTGTATGCCCCTTATGACAATCGGCTATTATCATTATATTATTGTTTTTATTGTTTATTTATATGGCGCCACAGAGGTTCCGCAGCCCATAACAATATATAAATGAGCAAAAACAAATAAGGAATTACAGTAGAAGACAATTTAGGACAAGTACATGGTAGTAAAGACAATAGAAAAAAAACAAGAAATGAAAGCAGCGCTTAAATGATAGAGGGTGAATCAATTAGATAAAAATACTATGTAATAAACAATATAGACAATAACATTTGTATTAAAAGTAGCAGCACAAGTTTAGCAGCAAAGAGTTTTCCAGAGCCTATAAATAAATGGAAGAGACCTGAAGTATGTATAACCTGCACTGTCCACAATGGTAACAGTCCCGATCTTAGTTGGAGCCCACATGGCAAGAGTTATCCCGGATGTTGTCCGAGGGAGTGGCTATTGGATGGCTGCAGCCCACATACAACCTCGCAGCAGATTGTATCCGTTTGTCCCAGGTGAATTAAGCCAAAGACATCCAGTTTGTAAGGGGGAACCAAGTGGTCAGAGGAATCAGCAGGTAAGTCCAATGGTGGTCAGAAGTGGTCGAGGATCTGTAGGAAACACAGACGCGTTTCACTGGACTAAACGCCAGCTTTATCAGGGTATGCTGCTATGAGTCTGGGAGTCATATTTATACCCAGAGTCCTCCAGGGCCTATTAGTATAATGTATTGATTCACCCCTTTAAAACATATCTATATTTAATATATCCAATGAATATTAGTGGAGACAGACCATAAGATAAAATACAAATACCATATCACAATCAAATTATGAACATACATTTGTCATGAGATGAACTGTGACCCTATTGATAGTTTCCGGGTCAGGGAACCTCTCCTAGTCATTGTACATATATAAATCGGAGATAATTAAATAATTATATAGAAAATGGTAGGCACTTCATAAAAGGAAGCATATATTGTAATTGCAACTTAAAAAGCAGTCAGCAAACATTGGGGTTTATTCTAGTTCATTCTTTCTGACAAAATCCTTCTTAGATGGACAAAACCATGTGCACTGCAGGGGGGGCAGATGTAACATGTGCAGAGAGAATTAGATTTGGGTGAGTTATTTTGTTTCTGTGCAGGGAAAATACTGACTGCATGATTTTACACTGCAATATAGATCTCACTTTGAAGAACCCCCCCCCCCAAATCTAATTCTCTCTGCACAAGTTACATCTGCCCCACCCGCAGTGCACATGGTTTTGTCCATCTAATAAAGATTTTGTCAGAAAGAATGAACTACAGTAGAATAAACCCCATTATTATTTTATGTATATATCTATTGCTTCTATTATACCTTAGTCCGGTGTCCGGAAGTGATGTGGTGCTTATTCAGCCAATCACTGTTAGTCGGAAATGAGTGGCATCCTAATACACCAATAATAGGACATATGGTGATAATCTTTATACCTAGGAACTATTCGGTCCAGACACATTGTCCCCTCAAAATAGATTCCCCTACCGATTATTAAAGATGTAAATCTGTGCTTAAATCATAAGGGACCATCATTTTAGATACCTCTGGATTCCCGTCTATCCTGAAGTATACTATTTCTTTTTTGGGACGGTTTCTAACGTCCATACACTTGTTTGTCAGAGTGAACTCGGTCAAAGCGTCTATTGCCGGAAGTGACGTTCTGTCCCTCTAAACCAGTGGTAGCCAACCCTAGCCTACGAGAGCTACCAACAGTTCACATTTTCCAGACAACCTAGCTGCTGCACAACTGCACTCATTAATCACTGACACATTTTAAAAGATACACAGATGGAGCTAATTAGCTCACTTGTGATTCTGTGAGGAGACCTGCAAAACATGCACTGTTGGTAGCTCTCGAGGACTAGGGTTGGCTATCCCAGCTCTAAACCATCTTATCAAAAATGTATGTATATAATTTGATTAAGTATATTTTTTCCCCTTTATTAATTATTTTTTTAGAGACAAAATATCGTTGTCTACAGAGTCCTCGGATAAACTGATTTAGTTCAATGAAGAGATCAAACATTTTAGGTTCCTTTGTAGGGCATCACTACGGGTATAGCCCGGCTAATTCATTTCATTTATGAAAAAATATCTTTACATGGCAAGTTTTCATATATATATTTCATATATATCATCTTACTGTTTGAAAGACTCTGTGGCTGAATTTGAAAGTTGAATAAAACACAGTCTTATTATCAAAGTCTATCCACATGTGATTTCCATTATTGAACTGTTTTAAAATATATGCGCATTATAATTAATCTTATTGTGATTTAGTATGTGTAATTATTTTTTTTTTTATAGGTGGCTGCCTAGTAAAATAAGATATATTCTTTATTTGTAAAAATAAATAGTTTGATACTTTTTTTAAACCGTCTCCATCTTGTTACTGTTCATGTGTATCCATCCATGGTGTATCCATTTCTAAAGGATTAACAATATAACAGCGCAGTATTTCTAACCCATTTGGGACAGTTGGCTCTTCCCTGTGTGGATTCCAGATCCAGGTTTTTCTGGCTCCAGATACAATACATTATATATGCTCAGACACTTGGGCATATAGAAAAACTGAAGCTCATACCGACATCTAAAACAAATGAATTACATTAATTATAACACCAGATATATTAATGCCCAATCTGGCCACTGGAATCCAGTGACCTAATATTTGTTTTGAGCTAAACTTTTGCTGCTAAACTTGTGCTGCTATTTTTAATACAAATGTTATTGTCTATATTGTTTAATAAAGAGTACATTTGGTACTTGTGTAGTTTCACGGCGCCCGATATATCGGATACGATATCGGCCGATATATCGATGAGATCCAAAGCGATTTTTTACCTGTTCATAACCCCACTATCCACTACGCACGGAGTTGATTTTAAATAGTGTGGCGAGTGCAGTAATCCGCGCAGTAATCCACGCTTCAGGCTCGGTGGCTCGCTGCGCTCGCCACACTATATGAAGTCAACTCCATGAGTAGTGGATAGTGGGGTTATGAACAGGTAAAAAAATCGCATAGGATCACATCGATATATCGGCCAATATCGCATCCGATATATCGGCCGATATCACATCCGATGTATTGGGCGCCGTGAAACTACACAAGTACCGTACATTTTTATCTAATTGATTCACCCTCTATCATTTAAGCACTGCTTTCATTTCTTGTTTTTTTCTATTGTCTATCAATATATAATAATAATATATAATGTATGTGTCCTCTCTATCTTTCTCTCTCTCGATATATATATTTCAGAACAGACACACATGTAGGGGGCATTAATATATATCTTGCCACCGGGCAACTGGGACCAACTTATGCCCGGAGGTGAGAGCTCCTTAGTGATTTGCATGGAGTGACACTGCATGGTGGTAACTTGCACACCTGCCGTAACCCACCATCATGGGATATAGAGCCCATCTTCATTGTTCGGTTCTACTGCTCCAACTCAATGGTGTAACTGTTAATTGAGCACGGTACCTAGAATAAACATTTATCCAGGACAGGTAACTAATATATTAAGACACTTCTGAGTTTACATAATCCTATTAGGGGGAATAATATACAATTTTTTACTAACAATTTTTTTCGATGCATCAATATTTGAGTTTTTTTTTTTTCTATATATAAAATTTGATACTCCTCAGTTTTTTTTATATATTATCGTGTTTTACTATGAGATATTTTATCTTAAAACTATATATATATATATGTGTATGATAAATTCACATTTTAATTAAACAATTTGAGTTAATTTGAGTATGCTCATAGTGATCCTGCTTGTATTATATTAGCACATAATTCTTTTTTCAACATTATTTTGGGTCTCTTACAGATATCTATGTACACACACACACACACACACACACACACACACACACACACACACACACACACACACACACACACACACACACACACACACACACACTGTGATGGCTGTCACCAGGGACAGAAGGAGGAGAAAAAGCCTCCCTGTATGGTCCGGGCATATAGCAAGCAACTCGAACGGTCCGGACTTCACAGGAAGGTTGTAATCTCCTCTTACCCATATCCCTGGTGAAAGCTATCACAGGCAGCCCCCCCCCCCCCCCCCAGACAGCACACCCCAGAACAGGCATCCCACCCGGACCAGACACTACAAGCTCCGGAATGCAGAGTTTGCTGTCCGGTCCGGCATTCCGTGGTTTTTACATAGTCCCTTCTATGACCATTCGGCACTGGAGAAAACCCACGCAAACTTGGAGAGAGTATACAAACTCCACACAAACAAGGCCTTGGTGAGAAATTGAACCCAAGTCCTCTTGGCTTTAAGGTAATACTGCAAACCACTAAGCCAATTGTGCTACTGATATAGCATTTCTGTAGCAATACCTCTGCCCCCATCATACCACCGGGCATTGGCGGATTCAGGGGGGGGGGGGGCACCCGGGCACGTGCCCCCCCCTGTCATACCAGGCTGGTCCATATCGGTCAATCGGTTCCAGAGATATTGCATGTAAACCGATTTTTTTATTTTTGAAATGTGATTTCATGGCTGTTCATGTTCTTTGAGGGCAGATTACTCTGGAACCAAACATTCCAGTTTCACTGGACCAAAATCATTTAAAGCCCACTCAAAAGTTCTTCAATATGATACTTGTCTCATGTAAATGGGTCAGTTGGTTCCGAAGATATAGCCGGTTAAATGAGATAACTGGTTAAAGGGGGGGAGGGGTGGTTTTCTCTCCCCCTCACACTAGAAAATGCAGGGACTAGGCTGGTGTAAAAGGGGCCAACCTGGGAATGCATTTTCTGGTGTGAAAGGGGTATTATTTCAAATAGCCGGGACCTGCAGTGCTCTGAACACAGACAGGCTCTGCCACTGTCAGTGGCTATCACTTCTGCCTGGCGGCGGCTGTCCCCCATTTACCGTGAGCATGTATTCCCCCTTGGAAATGAGCATGTAATCCCACATGGCAATGAGCATGGAACCCTTGGCAATGAGCATGTAGATAACCAGCACTTATGTAGCATAATTTTTAATAGGCATTATGGTGTTTGGCATAATACATAATGGATATAATGGTGTGTAACTTAACGTGTAATGGACATTATGGTGTAAATGTTTAATGCGCACTTTTGGTGGACAATGTCCCTGTTTATGAAGCGTATTGTGAATTTTGGCTTAATCTGTGTGGCATTATGTGAATTCTGGCTCAATCCGTGTGGCATTATGTGAATTTTGATCCATGTGGCATTATGTGAATTTTGTCTCAATCCGTGTGGCATTATGTGAATTTTGGCTCAATCCGTGTGGCCAGGGCCGAAACTAGGGTTTCCGGCGTCCGGGCAAGGCAGTCATTTGGTGAATTCAGCCAATCAGCATCTGGCAAGTCTTTTTAAAGTCATCAGCGCTTCCCGCCGACCCAGGAAAATAGCGCTAGTTGGAGATGGACGGAGTGAAAGTAAGCTGCCGCTACAGCGGCTACACCAGTCCCCGGAACCCCAATGCCTGTCACCGGACCTCCGCTGGCTGTCCCCGGACCTCACAGCGCCCAAAACGCCCGGTGCGCGTGACCCCCCAGTCCCCCCCTAGTTACGGCCCTGGTGTGGCATTATGTGAATTTTGGCTCAATCCGTGTGGCATTATGTGAATTTTGGCTCAATCTGTGTGGCATTATGTGAATTTTGGCTCAATCCGTGTGGCATTATGTGAATTTTGACACAATTCATGTGGCATTATGTGAATTTTGGCTCAATCCATTTGGCATCATGTGAATTTTGGCTCAATCTGTGTGTTATTATGTGAATTTTGGCTCAATCCGTTTGGCATTATGTGAATTTTGGCTCAATCCATGTGGCATTATTTGAATTTTGGCTCTTTCCATTTGGCATCATGTGTAAGGGGCAAGTATAATGGAGTCTAGTATTTTTAATGCATAATGTGTAGAAGTTGTATATGGTGTTGTACACTACACTCAAAGACATGCCCCCTGTTGAGTGGCCACACCCCCTTTTCCGGAGCGCGCCTTCGGCGCACGCACAACTACATCCTTCACTTTTGTCGCCATGGTGGGCCTGCGTATTTTAAATGCCAGGGCCTATTTTTAGTCCCATTCCCACCCTCTCTCTGCCTCTCTCTTATCATGTACACTAGCACAACTAACACCGCCCCTCCCCCACCTAAACCCTCTTTTATCATGGTGCCCCCCCTGTCATTTTATCCTGGATCCGCCCCTGCCACCGGGCCCTACCTAGATTCCAAAAACTATAATTGCAGCACATAATATGGGAATACTGACACCTGGGGATAACTTTTAGGATCTCTTAATGCTTAAGAGATTTACAATTAAAATGTGTGAATAGAGGGATCTCCTTCCCATCCAGAGGTAAATGCATGCTACCAGATGTTCCCAGTCTAGCTGCTGTAGCCAGACGCAGTCACTACCAACAGCTGCCTCTATAACTAAAACGACATAAAACAAAGTACAAAACTTTCTTCTATTCTTCCCCTTATCTTTAACACAGGGGCTCGGCTCAGCCAATCAGAGGGTCCTTCTCGGCGGCCAATTAGAATGGGCCATCGAGTGACCAATGAGCAGGCGGCTCTCATGCGCACGTCAGAGGCTGGAGTGTGGTGTCTATCTGTCACTCTCCGGGTAGTGCAGCGCCGCTGCTGTGTGAGCGCAGTACTGAGTGTTGCTGCTACTGCTGCTGCTGCTGGGATGTGCCGGGCTGCTGGTGACTGAGCTCTCATCGCGGCTGTCATTACCTACTCCGAGTCCGCGGCGGGTTGTGCTGCTGCTCCGGGACCATGCAGGGCGGCATCTGCCTGTCCATCCCCGCTCTGCTGCTCTGTAAGTACCGCTGCTGTCCCGGCGCTGCGCTGCTCCCAGCAACATGGATCAGGAACTTTGTGCAGACTCTTTAAATGCCCGGTGCAGAGGAGGAGGAAACTTTTCTCCTAGCGGATCCGCTTGTTACAGTTCCCTGTCTTCTCCCCCTGCCCCCTCCTGATGTAACTGCAGGCTGCAACTATGCAGCTCCACATGTATCTATAGTATGTACACTATATGCATAAAAATACACAGCGGCTAGTTATGTATCACTGGTACAGATCAAGGTTGTGCATTGCCCAAAGTGCAAATGGTGATTGCTGTTATATGTGTGTGTATATACTGTATACATCAGGGGTGTGGTACAGGGGTCCGACAGTCATTAGCCCGATGTCGGGATCCCGACTGGCCGGACCCAGACAGCATGGTGAGCACAACTATGCCCCTTGCTGCGGGCACGCGAGCCACCTATTCTATTCTCCCTCTATGGGGGTCGTACACCCCCACGAGGGAAAATAGCCAGTGGGAACCTGGCTGTTGGTGTTTTGACAGTCGGGATCCCGGCTGGCACCCATACATCAGTACCCTTCATCTTGGGTAGAACACACCAAGGCAAGTTCAGTTCATCATATTTGATATATTATATTAAAATCTCTGCAAGCGATGGCAGTACTGATTCCATCAGCTGTCCTATATGAATACGACTGTACTATCACCACTTGTACTATCCCACAATTGTTTGTGGCTATCAGAGAATTGTTCCCTACTATGGATGGCTGTGAGGCTATTTATTTATGAATGGTCTCTGAGTGATGCCGTTCTATTGCTTTCAGTGTGTATGTAGAAATGTAACTGCTCATCGTTGGTGCGATTTGTTGGCTTGAGCCTGTTTGTTGTACTAAAGTCGCACCTGCTCCACGGTATCGCCACACTGCGACATTGCTGATCAATGCGTTTCTATGAATGGCAGGTGTGTAAAAAAATAATAAATAAATAAATAAAATATATATATATATATATATATATATATATATATATATATATATATATATATATATATATATATTTGATAGTTCTATAGTCCACCTAATTGGTTGCTGTGTGTTAAATCGGGAAGAGAATGGGTTGGCAATTATTTAATATCTACCGTATGCGTAGTGCAGTGGTGTGCTGTAACATATTACAGCTGATGTATGATTGAGTGCTAACAGCAGGAGTCAGAATAACAGATGATTGGTTGCTGTGGGTTACAGGACATCATGGTTCCATGCACCAGGTTAATAAATACTGTAAGCACCTTTCCCTTGCTGGTGATCGGCTGTATTGCCAGATTAAGGATACTGTGTAGGACTTGTCTTGTTCCGTGGATGCTACAGTATTTGCTCATTGAGTTCTGGTTTTGAGCAATGGGTTAATTTGGAAATGTGTGTGGTGGTTTTAAATATATTTAATGTACATTGTTTTTTTTTTTATATATACTTATTTTTTGAAGGTATTTGATAGAGGAATGTATAGCTCGGTGTAGGCAAAACGGTTGTGAGTATGCAGAGGGGCTAATGTAGGTCAATATGCTTTTAATAGTTTCATAAGGATATTATACACCGGCTTGGAGTTCTGTGACCTGTATAAAAGCACTTAGCCTGCTACCTTGTTCATTTACTGTAAAGCATTTTCATTAGGCATTAATAAGGTTCCTGCCCCCCATATCATTCTGGTGAAATGGTCATATTATGCCATGGTCACTGCACATCTGCAGCTGTTCTGCCAGTGAGGCTGATTATTTATGGAGGGACAAGCATATATTCTGACTCCTAATATGCAGTGCTGTATGGATCATTGGGATGTTTCTGGTACACCAAGGGTGCAATCCCATCAGTGATCAGATGTACTGTTCTGTCACCATCTTAGTATGGTTCTATCAAAGGTAAATGAATGAAGCCTTTAAATAAAGCATAATTTGCACACCTGTAGACTTGTTAACCATTTTTTTTCTTGACAATTGAAGATCTACATGTCCTCCCCCTCTCCTCTCCTCTCCTCTCCCCTCCCCTCTGCCCCCGCCCTCCCATCTTCAGGTAAGTTGACCAGCTTTAAAAATCACCCCCACTGTTTTTCACAGGTTCCCAAGCCTTCCTGCCCGCTGCACCCGATGCCACCTTTGATGTGTTGCTATCACATGTTGTGAATGAATGTTTTCCCAAAGTTTTCTCTGACAAATACAGATGTGTATATGTCTAGCTGTAGTGGAAACATTATGTGAACGCATCGCAGCCAGCTACCTTAGACTTCTTTGGGCGCTATACAATTGTTTATCTCCCCCCCCCCCCCCCCCCCCGATCTCCTATCTAAAGTGACGTGAGAATGTGCGGAAATATTTAATTGATCTTCTTTTATAGCGCTGATAAGTGTCAGGTTTAGCCGCATGAAGCAGCTAAACCTGACTAAACTAATAGGTGTGACTTGAAAAGTCCTGCATGAGCACTCAAACGGTTCAACACCTCGGGGACGGGCAGCTGATTGTGTGCAGTGAGAGCAACAGTAAATAGCTCCCTCAGGTGCGCGAGAGTGGCAGCTGCTGGCATTAACAATTGGATAGTGCCCAGCAGGGCCTTAACTGGTTGTGCGCCAGTGGTGCCTGGCCCACAGCACATTTGCACATCTGCATATCGCCACGCCGCCAGCCTGTCAGAATTTACAAACCTGCTTTCCTCCCCTCGCATCTTTAGCTGCAGCAGATGCCAGGCTGCAAAACAGACCAGTACTGTGGGCGATATGTGAAGGGGGCACTGCTGTGGGCGATATGTGAAGGGGGCACTGCTGTGGGTGATATGTGAAGGGGGCACTGCTGTGGGAACTGTGAGGGGCACTACAGGGGACATTAAGTGTATAAGCAGGAATACTGGGGGGCATAATGTGTAAGGGGCATTACAGTGTGTTGCATAATGTGTAGTGGGCACTGCGCTGTGTGGCATAATGTGTAGTGGGCACTGCGCTGTGTGGCATAATGTGTAGTGGGCATTATGGGGTTTTTGGTACTATTATGTGGCCGCCCCCCTTCCCATTGTTCCTATTTTCAGTATAGGCGGCCATCAATTTCCTTTCTTGCACAGGGCGCCAAAATGTTTAGTTATGGCATTGGCGCCCAATAATTCGGCTGGCTCCCCTTGAAGTGAATGGAGGATGTAAGTGTACATACTGTATAGCATATGCCTTGTTATGCCATGATCATGATCAGTATATGCATCACAACAATGCTGCAAGATGTCACATCTGTATGCCAAACTTCATGTAAGATTATATAAAAATTAGCGATGTCCGGTTGCGAACAGATAAAATGGTATTACATTGTTCTCAGTAATTCCTATGCGTTTTCATTTTCCTTGCCTAAAGTATGCATTTGTTTGTAATGGAACACAAATCAGAAAATGTGAGCCACGTTTCAAACCGGCTATGGGTTGTCTCTGTTTGAAGTGACTGGAGACCCGAAACATTAATTGAGTGCGGTTAGAAAACACTTTCTATACAATATTAGCCATTTTAAAGGATAATTTCACCAAAATCAGAATATGTTTCTGTTCATTAAGAGACTGAGGGGCAGATTTATTAAGCTCGGTGAAGTAATAAACTGTCTGGTTTTTATCACCGGCCAATCAGCTCCTACCTGTGAAGTTACAGGCTTGGTTTGAAAAATGACAGGACAGGTAGGAACTGATTGGCCAGTGATAAAAACCAGACAGTTTATCACTTCACCGAGCTTAATAAATCTACCCCTGAATCACATAGATCAGTGATGGCTAACCTTGACACTCCAGCTGTTGTTGAATTACACATCCCAGCACATGCCCTGCATCAGTTTTAGCATGGCCATATAGTAAAATTGATGCAGGGCATGCTGGGATGTGTAGTTCAGCAACAGCTGGAGTGTCAAGGTTAGCCATCACTGACATAGATGATGACCTCTTGTCTGGCCTTCACCACCATCTAGTGGTTCAACTCTGCTCCCAGATGTTGAGCTGGACTTTATTCAAACAATACTTATGGGTAATTAGGTTGACCACTGAAGGTGGACAGGGTTTGAAGGTCGACAATGGCAATGTCAACAGCACAAAGGTCAACATGAGTTTATGTTCTTTGGCCCAAATGACGGCATTGTCGACATGTGCACCGTCAAAGTGTACGCTCACTATTATTTTCTCCCACCACGCCATAGTACGGTGGTGTCAAACTCCTGGGCTTCCAGCTCTTGTCGAACTACATGTCCTGCCACATTTTTAGCAATCCATTATATAACATCTGTGGCAGGGCATGCTGGGATGTGTAGTTCCAAAACAGCTGGAAGGCCATGAGTTTGACACCACTGCCGTAGTGGATGGCAGGGCATAAAATACAGGCACATGTCTCATGTCAACCTTTTGACTGTCGACCTAATGCTTGTGTCAACCTAAGCCATGTGTACCTTCAGTGGTCCACCCAATGTCGACCTAATTTGGATCAACCTAATGACAGTGTACCACTGTCTTGTGAATTTCATGATACATGACTGAGCCAGATGCCCTAAGCTTCAAAAGTGACAAACAGCCAGCCAATCAGCTCCTACCTGCCATGTCACAGACTGTGTTTGAAAAATGGCAGGTAGGAGCTGATTGGCTGGCTGTTTATCACTCTCCATTTTATCACTTTTGAAGCTTAGTGCATCTGGTCCTCTAGCTCAGTGGTTCTCAACCTCGGTCCTCAGGACCTCCACACAGTATACCTTTTCCAGGTCACCAGCAGCTGCCCTCTTTATCACCAACTGTCACATTATAAAAATGCACAGGTGACCTGGAAAACATGAACTGTGTGGGGGTTCTAGCCAGGGGCCGATTGGAAAAGAAAACCAGCCCGGGAAAAGTTTTGTAGCAGCCTGGGGGTGGGGGGGGGGTTTGCTAGTGACTCTGGGTTTAGTGACCGCAGGGGAGGGGGGGCTGGTAGCAGTGCTAATGACCCGGGAAGGGGGGGAGGGGTGATAGCGCTACTGACCCGGGCGCTGCTTACCCAGCTTCGGTGCCGCGCTCGCCAGCACCATATCCTGAAGAAGTCGCAGGTGACGTGATGACGTCAACCATAAGCGACCAGCGGGCAGCCCCGGCCATCTTCAAACTGGTGAAAGCCGCGGCCATATTTTCTGTGGGCAGCTCAGCCATAGAAACATACATAGATTTTGACAGCAGATAAGAACCACTTGGCCAGGCGGCGGCCCAGGGGGGGAAGCCGACGGCCCGGCCGGGGGGGGGGGGGGGGGGGGGGGTTTATAGCAGCCAAATGTGGTCCGGCCCCCCGGGAAATGGCCCGGTTTCCTGGCGGCCCAATCCGCCCCTGGTTCTAGCTGAAGCCATTGGTATGGTCTGTACAATGTGTAATGCTTCACACAACTGAAATGTAACCATTGCTTTTCTTATTGCTATTTGTCCCTGTAGCACTGTCGTCTTGTGCTCTTATATGTTTTATTTTTGCTACCCTGTTGCTGGTTCTAGTTTTTCCAAAGTCCTGTGCCTCCAGTATAAACTGAATTGCCATTAGCCGCCTTACAATGGGGAAAGAAATGGCAGCAGTAAGATGCATTTTTCCATGCTCCTAAATGGAAGTTATTGATTTCTATAGCACCATTCGCATCTGCACATTAAAGGTATAATGCATTTTATTGTCAGCATCTGTTCGCACACTCAGCATGTCGGTGAGGCCGGTTCTTTATGTTCACTGTCAACCATTAGCCTTGCAGGTAACGGTGCCTCTGCTGCTGACGGTGCTGAGCTCCCAGCATATTGGGCAATTACATCCTCTAGTGCTCAGTCTGTTCCAAACAGGATCCTAAATATACAGGAGGCATCTCACTGTATTCCTCCATTCATTTTCATGGCTGGCACGAATGCCCAGAAATGGATACTTACAATAGAGAAACAAATAGAACGGTTACAGCAGAGTGCATTCCGGCCTGAATTATAGGGCGTGTGTGGTGGCAAATTGCTATGAGAACATTTATTGAGGTAGCCAGGTGCCCGTATTGTAATGTTAGTTCCCAACATTCATTTAAATGTATCTTCATATTAATACAGGTATTTCATTTTTTAAAATAAATATACACACATGCCAAGTCGGGTGTGGGTCATTGGTTCGACACATGAAATAAGTCGATATGGATAAGGTCGACACAAGCATTGCGTCGTCAATGGGAAGATCGACAGCCAAAAGGGTTTTCGCAATTTTTGTTTTTTTTGTCCCAAATTTCAACGTAAGTCGATATGGGCACTGTATCAGTGTAGCGCGTCCACAAGCATGGCTCGCTGCAGTCGACATGCTTGGGGAACGGTGTCTTGCTGCAGTAGAAAAAACATGAGAAAATCATGTCGACCTTTTGACTGTCCACCTTCCCATTGTCGACCTACTGCTTGAGTTGACCTTCCGACCCTGTCAACATTCCCAATATTGACCTAATGCTTGTGTTGATCTTCCGACCGTGTCGATCTTCGCAGTGTTGGCCCAATGCTTGTGTCGACCTTTTGACCTTAGCCTTGTCTAACTATTTCATGTGTCGACCTAAGTCCTGTCAATCTTTAGTGGTTGACCTAATGTCGACAGTCATAGTGTGGACCTAGCGACCATATCCTGCAAGGTCACTGCCGTCCATCTCCGTCTGGGCCCGCTATGATCCCTGTGGGTTCCGAATGACTGCCCGACAGGGGTAGTGTTCCCCCCCCCAGCATCTCAGGAGGGCAGGGTGCTGGAGGAAACGGGGCATTTTGAACATGGCTGGCCACCGGCCGATGTCATGGATGTGAGCGGTCCCCCTGCCAACGGCACAAATGTGGGCGGATCCGCCGCTGAAGTCTCTTGCGGAGCGTGCAGAAGCCCACAGCGGGGACCGGCTAGGTTCTTTTCGCAGGGCGGCGCAAAACCAGCAGGGAAGCATTTTGCACTTTAAAAATTGGGCAGGGCGCGGCGCCCCGCTAATACAGCCTAGCGTAAACACTAAGGGGGATCCCGACAGTCAGTATACCGACGTCTGAATCCTGACTGCCAGTGCTCTGAAAGGAGGGATCCGACTCACGGGCAATTCTCTCTTGTGGGGGTCCATACCACACCCAGTCCCTGCTGCCCTCTGTCCCATCATGCTCCAATGCCTTCTGCTCACCCTTACACCCCACCCCCCTCCATCTAGGCTTATCCATGTCTGAGCCCTACTCTCTTGCTAAAATGTACCTAGCAGTGGAAGCTGTTGAACAGATGGTGAGTTCCCCAGATCCCACTATGCGTACATGTAGGTGATGGGACAGACCGTAACAGACTATTCTATAGATTTGTGTTACGTTTTATAAATAGTCTACAATGAGGTTAATTAAAGTTAGCTGATGTTTCCATGCAAAGGTTTGCTGAGTGGAATAATTTAACCCTTTTCGCTCACTTAGGAATGTTGAAAAATTCCGGCTTAGTGGCTGCAAATAACTGTCACAGTTTCTGGGCCACCAAGCAGATCACACGTTCCAGGTCACCCGGCAGGTGCACAGGAAGAGTTTCCATTGTCTAGAGCAGTGGTTCCCAAACTGTGCGCCTAGGCTCCCTGAGGTGCCTCGGAGCACTTGCAGGAGTGCCTCAGGTTGGTGGTCCAGAGCTAATTCAAATTATTTATGGCCAATGAAACAGGCAAAATGAGTGCTTTGGGCTTCCAGTTATAAAATATGTGGGGAAACAGAAGTGAATCGTGTTCCTCAACAGATAAGGGTGACATATAAGCACAACTTATTTCATTAAAAAATATATTTTTTTGGTACTCTTTACCTAGAAGGGCGCCCACGATTTTGATTGTGGGCATCGTTAGTAAAAAAAAAATTGCGTCGGTCGCATCGCATGCCTTACCTAGAAGGGCGGCCATCGCGGGCATCGCATGCACTAAAAAATCGCATGCGATGCGACCGACGCGATGCCCGCGATTTCCCATAGGGAACAATGTTAAATGTCTCAATTTACCCGATTTTCCATAGGAAACAACGTTAAATGGCCCACAGAGGCCAAATAGTTAACGCCACCCCACGATCAACGTGAACCCGAAGCGTGGCGAGCGTGGGGTGGCGTTAACAATTGTGGGGGCATTTCATACTTCAGCAGTGGCGGATTCAGGGGGGGGGGGGTCACCCGGGCACGTGCCCCCCCTGTCATTCATTTTGTAGCTGAGGACCAGGGCTTTCCAACGAGCCCAGCCCCGTGTCTCTAGCCCCCCGGGAACCAGAGATATCGCCTGGCAAAGCTGTAACATTTTTTCCCCATAGGATAATATGGAACCCGTCAATTCCGACCCCCACCCGGTTCCGACGGCTGCCAGTTCCCCCCCCTGGCATCACAGAAGCTTGTGGTTGATCTCATTCAATTCCAAATCGATGGGCCTTCAATATGATCCCAGGATGGTCCATATTGGTCAATCGGTTCCAGAAATATTACGTGTAAACTAATTTTTTTTATTTTTGAAATGTAATTTCATGGCTGTTCATGTTCTTTGAGGGCAGATTACTCTGGAACCAAACGTTCCAGTTTCACTGGACCAAAATCATTCAAAGCCCACTCAAAAATTCTTCAATATGATACTTGTCTCATGTTAATGGATCAGTTGGTTCCGAAGATATAGCCGGTTAAATAAGATAACTGGTTAAAGGGGGGGAGGGGTGGTTTTCTCTCCCCCTCACACCAGAAAATGCAGGGACTAGGCTGGTGTAAAAGGGGCCAACCTGGGAATGCATTTTCTGGTGTGAAAGGGGTATTATTTCAAATAGCCGGGACCTGCAGTGCTCTGAATACAGCCAGGCTCTGCCACTGTCAGTGGCTATCACTTCTGCCTGGCGGCTGTCCCCCATTTACCGCGAGCATGTATTCCCCTTGGCAATGAGCATGTAATCCCACATGGCAATGAGCATGGAACCTCTGGCAATGAGCATGGGACCCTTGGCAATGAGCATGTAGATAAGCAGCACTTATGTAGCATAATTTTTAATAGGCATTATGGTGTTTGACATAATACATAATGGACATAATGGCGTGTAACTTAACGTGTAATGGACATTATGGTGTAAACGTTTGGTGGACAATGTTCCTGTTTATGAAACGTATTGTGAACCTTGGCTCAATACGTGTGGCATTATGTGAATTTTGTCTCAATCCGTGTGTTATTATGTAAATTTTGGCTCAATCCGTGTGGCATTATGTGAATTTTGGATCAATCCATGTGGTACTATTTGAATTTTGGATCAATCCATGTGGCATTATTTGAATTTTGGCTCAATCCGTGTGGCATTATGTGAATTTTGGCTCATTCCATTTGGCATCATGTGTAAGGGACAAGTATAATGGGGTCTAGTATTTTGTTGCATAATGTGTAGTTGTATATGGTGTTGTACACTACACTCAAGGACACGCCCCCTGTTGAGTGGCCACACCCCATTTTCCAGAGCGCGCCTTCGGCGCACGCACAACTACATCCTTCACTTTTGTCACCATGGTGGGCCTGAGTACTTTAAATGCCAGGGCCTATTTTTAATCCCATTCCCACCCTCTCTCTGCTGCTCTCTTAGCATGTACACCGGCACCACTAACACCGCCCCTCCCCCACCTAAACCCTCTTTTATCATGGTGCCCCCCCTGTCATTTTATCCTGGATCCGCCCCTGCACTTGAGGGTGCCTATTTGGCCTCTGTGGGCCATTTAACATTGTTTCCTATGGAAAATCGGGTCAATTGAGACATTGAACAGGAAAATCGGGTCAATTGGGACATTTAACATTGTTCCCTATGGGAAATTGCGGGCATCGCGTCGGTCGCATCGCATGCGATTTTTTGGTGCATGCGATGGCCGTGATGGGCGCCCTTCTAGGTAAAGGGTACCATTTTTTTTTTATTCTTGGTAACAAACTTTGGCCTAGGGGTGCCCTGAAAAATATTCTGATACTATAGGATGCCGTTATTTCAAAAAAGTTTAGGAACCTCTGGTCTAGAGCCTATGGTGATACTTTGTAAATGGCAATTGGGCATTTTGCAACATTACTCCGAAAAAAGCAAGTGTATTTTTTTGGGAAAATCGAGCCCTTTAATGTGCTGTATTTGCTCAGACAACTGCATCATGGAAATAAGTCACTCAGTAGTTGGCCTTCTGTTACTAATATATAGCCACTTAATGTTGAGTTGCTATGGCACCAAAATTCTGTCAACGGCACCTCAGCATACATCCTCTGTGGCCCTTATAGGGCTGCAGACAAGAATCAAGGAGTTACAATTACAATAAAAGGGAGGGGGCAAAATAATCGAATTAACGGTACTTGTGTAATAACTGGGCGCCCAATTTTGAGATGGACACGATTTTCCATAGGATTCAATGGTAAAATGGTCCTGTTCCTTTCCCCACTATCCAAATGGGCATAGAGTTGATTTTTATATAGCGTGGCGAGCTCAGCGATCCACCGAGCCCGAAGCGTGACGAGCGGACGCGGAATACATTTTAAGTAATCCGCGTCCCCTTGCCGGGCTCGGTGGCTCGCCGCACCGCCACGCTATATAAAATCAATTCTATGCCCACTTGGATAGTGGGGAAATGAACAGGACCATTTTACCATTGAATCCTATGGAAAATCGCGTCCATCGCATCGCATGCGATTTGGCCGAAAATCGCATCGCATCTGATTGTATGCCTTAAGTTAAGGCATACAATCACATAATCGGGTGCCCAGATATTACACAAGTACCGAATTAACCACCCAGAATATTCGATTATTTTGTTATTTTTTAATTTACAAGGGATTATAGTACTAAAGAGTATATACATGTGTGTTTTGAAATTCAAACATAAGTAAGTAATATGCCACTTGACGCCTTCATCAATTCCAATACCTCAAACACCTAGCTTTAGTAAAAGGCGAAATATTTGTGCGTTCTGAAACAATTTGTGTGTTCTCTTCTAGTAGTATTATCTGTTCATTGTTTGGTGTTTTTATGATTAATTTGGTAACTATTTTGTAATTTAGCTGCACCCTATTTAAAGTATGGGTCTCTTATCTATACGATCTCGTTAGTAGTAATATAGACATATGTATATACATATGTATTAAGGCACGTCCGACGGATGGGTGAAAGCTTATGCAATTCTTGTTCCACCTACCTCCTTCCCTACCACAGCAGGGCAAAAGATGCTGTAGCAGGCACAGCAAGTCTTCAACTATCCACCTACCCTACCCAACCGCAGCAGGACAGGAGCTGCTGCAGCAGCCAGAGCAGGTCTCCAACTATCCACCTTCCTTTCCCAACCACAGCAGGGCAGGAGCAAACAAGAGAAAAAATAGCTGACGGGGGTTTGATCTCACATGGATTTCACAACGATATCTACAATGTTCGATTCACAGACGACTCTGTCAATGAGTGGCTGATTCATATCAGTTTGTCAAAAGTTTTGTAAAGTTTAAAATGCTTTTTTTCATTTAATGGACCCTTATAGGCCTTTAAGGGTCCACTTAAAGGAGTCTGTGTAGTGTGTTGTATTTGGAAAGTCATAAGATTTCCAACTACGTATCACAATGCATGAAAGCAACATAAATATCATGGACCCCTTGTGACAGCTCCCTTAAGGGCCCGTATATATTGTATGTAGATATACAGTATATACACACTACCCACCCCCACCCCCCACCTCTGTGATGTGAAGTACCACCACTGACCACTAGAGGCCACTCTTTGGACCAAAGTTTTGCCTTTGTGTGCTAAAAGACATCAGAACAGAAAGTTGCAGCTACACTGATCTGTTGCTGGATATGGAGCAGATTGGACATAGGAGCAGATAGGGACTGGATCTGGGATGGAGAGTTTGTGGGCTGAAAAAAATGGTCACACCTCAAAGTGACAGTACATTGCAGAAGCTGTCGTTATCACGGGCCTTTAATTAGTTCTGTAATTATTATACCAATAAGCAACTACACGCAGGGGCAAACGCAGGATTTTCATGCGGCAGAGGAGGTGGTTTCCTTATATGTATATATAAAAAATACACAAAGCATACATACATGCATATATACACAGCCAACATAGCATACATATCCACAGCATTTATGTGTACACATACATCATATGGGTACAGACAGCATGCAGATACAAATGGCGTGTACACGCAGCATGTACATATACATACACACAGCATGTACTTATAGCCTATAAACATACATATACACCTCTTGTACACACATAGACACAGGCATAATTAGTAGAACCAGCAGCACATAACACACCCACCTGGTTGTTGCTTTTGAGCTGAGGACAGTCCCTGCATCACCGGCAGATCTTCCCCACAGCCATATGTAGATCAGCCTGGGAGGAGCTGCACCCTACCTCTGCAGCACCCCCTGCCTTCAGCCAGACCAGCGGTAGTCTGTCAGGGGGCAGCTGCCGGCCCAGCAGCTGTGGCTTCAGATTAAATAAATAGTTCTGCTGGCCCGATGGATCGGCGGGTTGGAGGGGTTTCTAGGTACTCGGAAACCCCCCTGTGTGCACGCCTGACACTTCTGATCCTGATCAGCGGTTATTGGAAACAACTTCCTTGTGTATTTGATGTGCACTGATATACTTGGCAATCAAGTGATTCTGAATCTGATGTGAGGGGTTGTGTTTGTCAATCAACACTGCGTATCTCTCCAATATACAAATAGTGAAAAATAATTATAAAGCTATATAGCTTCACATATTCAATACCACCTCTAGCCTGAAAATACCCAACTATGGGGGGTATTCAATTCGTCCCACTGCTATTGTATCCAATGGCTCGCATACCTTTTTTCATTTTTTTTTGGAGGGCGAAAAGGCATGGGTGAAAAAAGACAAGAAAAATGGGCAACTTTTTTTTTTCCCAACAAAACATGTTAGAAAACACATGGTCGCAGATCAACATGTTTTTTACACGTAAATATAAAAAGAAAGAAGTGGAGCGCTATATAATGATATTGAAAATATTAAAAAAGAAAATTAATGGTAGGTCAGTGACTGACCTACCATTAATTTTCTTTTTTAATATTTTCAATATCATTATATAGCGCTCCACTTCTTTCTTTTTATATTTACCTATTCTTTCAAGGAATTGACCTTCCTTGGTGTGAGCTGCTTGGTCCGCATACATCTCACTCCTGTCGCCCATTTTTTACCTTAACGGTAAAATAACCCAATTTTTTTATGTTTTTTACACGTGCAGATTTTTTAACCTTGACATAAAATTGCCACTTTGGGGGGTATTCAATGCCGCAGCGAGCGGCCGGCGAGGGGGTTAAACAGCGAGGATTGCTGAAAACCAGCGATCCTCGCTGTTTAACCCCCGCGCCGGCCGCTCACTCTATTCAACCTTCTGGGGAAATCCTCGCCGTCACAGGACGGCGAGAATTCCCCAAAACAGCGAGACCCGCGGGTCTCGCTGCTTCTGGAGCCGCATCCGCCAATTCCCCCTCGCTCAAAAAACGGAGCGAGGGGGAATTGGCGGATGCGGAGGCTGTGTTGAATGCTGTCAGGGTGAGTGGTGACAGCGAGCAGGAAGCCCTGCTCGCTGTCACCACTCGCAAACAGCATTGAATCCCTGCCTATAACTGAATAGGACGAACCGAAATATGCCCTAAAAAACCATCAAAGTGCCTACACCTAGGCAAAACATTGGCACCAATTGAATACTCCGTCCTCTTGTATTATTTTTCACTTTTCATTGACACTTCTGCGCCTGTGTTCGAGAACTTGGTTTACGTTGTAACATAAAATGATTATTCTGCATTTTTGATTTGGAATGTTCTGAAGAACAGGTTAAACTAGTTATTACCTCCTTTTATATTCCTCTCCCTGCCAAGTCTGTATTTAAGTTTGCACATAGGTGATAGCATATAAATAGTATAAGAACAGAGGTGGAAGCGGCTGTTGCTAGGCTTTCATTTTCTATTGAAAAACTTCTGAATACTTTAATTGCAAAGTAAGGTAAAAACACTCTGCCACTCTTTATCTGTGCCATTCTGTGATGCACTGTATAACTCTCAGCAAACTGTTGGCAACCTTTTATGTTCTTTAGTTGTACGATATGAAAGTGACTTCTATTCTCCAAAGCCCTTATGTTAATTATTTTGCCTGTCTTTCTAGAAACCGTACCTGGCTATACTTCATGCTTTACCGGAAGCGAGACAGTTTATTTGTTAGGTGGCAGATTAATGGTGTACTCAAAAGTACTGTTACATTTATAAAAAATCAAGTGGTATTATCGAATTTACTGTGTTGACATCCAATGGTACTTATGTAGTATCTGGGCGCCCGATTTTTTGATTGTATGCCTTAAGTTAAGGCATACAATCAGATGCGATATCGCATCGCATACGACCATATCGCATGCGATGCGATGACCCGATTTTTCCATAGGATTCAATGTTAAAATGGACTGAGTCCATTTTAACATGGAATTCAATGGGAAAAAGGGGTCCTTTTCATACCCCTACTATCCAAGTGGGCATGGAGTTGGATATAAACCTGTGGCGAGCGTAGCGAGCCACCGAGCCCGAAGCGTGGCGAGCGGACACAGAATACCGTCCCCTCGTGGGGCACGCTTCGCTCGCCACGCTTCGGGCTCGGTGGCTCGCTACGCTCGCCACAGGTTTATATCCAACTCCATGCCCACTTGGATAGTAGGGGTATGAAAAGGACCCCTTTTTCCCATTGAATTCCATGTTAAAATGGACTCAGACCATTTTAACATTGAATCCTATGGAAAAATCGGGTCCATCGCATCCGATTTGGTCGCATGCGATGCGATGCGATGTGCCCAATCCGACCCGATTTCTAAATCGGGTGCCCAGATACTACATAAGTACCCATCCAATAATACGAAGATACTGGAGAGGGTATGGATTATTGGATAGAAAAATTAGGTCGACATGGGATTAGGTTGAAAGGGTCATTATGTCAACACAAGCATTAAATAGACTTGGGGAAGGTCGACATGGGGTTTTTCACTTTTTTTGCAAAATGCACCACGTCCCCTCGCAGGGCGCGCTGTGCTCCCCATGCATCAGGCACACTATTTATTCTCCCACCACGCATTCAAACACACTGGCAGAAACTGCAAGAATGACACTGCTTGGTGCATGTGTCTCTGCTTTCTAGGACTGCGTGAACCGCCTTCCTGTTGGGACAAAGTATACAAGAAAGGGGGTGTAGATCCACACAGACTGATAATTTATTTATTTAGAAACCAACTTGTAAAAGCTACTTGGAGAGATAATTTCTGGTAGTTGTAAGGTTGGCGGTGCTCCCAGCATTTAGGATCAATGATTATACACTGGGATTTTCGTCGGGAAGAGACTGACAAAGAAAGAAAAAACGCTTTTTGGGCTCACTCCTTTAAATTTGAATGAATTCAATGGTTATTTTAAGACATAACTTTTATTAAAGACTTTTTTTTAAAAAAAAGAATGGCACAATTGGTTAGGTAATTGGTTTAAAAATTGTTGGGACAAAGTGCCAATTGTATGAGACCGGCCCAATCACAAATTCTATTGTCAGCCAATCTGTTAACTATTCTTGTTGCTTCACCACCGTATCTGCAGCTTGTCTGTTTTTCCTGCTTCCTTTACTGTTTGGGGAAAAATAGGTAGATACTACCATTGACGTGTAGTTAAATGCGCCAAGCTGTACCTTCACTGATTTGTTTTTGTGCATGACTCATTAGACACAGTAACATAACATGTTGTCACAACACCTAAAGGTCATGCTGACTAGACTGCAGGTGAAAGTTGTTTACTTGGATCTGTAAATGTGTCTGGATATGCCCAAGGCTGTTGTTGTGATTGTAGTGTCAGAGTGTTGTATGCTGTTCAGTACTTAGCTCAGAATAGAGATATTTGATCATATTGAGTGCTTTATATCATATACTATCTGTATCCTGATTTTAGATAAAGCCTACTCTGGTTTGGAATCAACATGAGTATTAACTTCTTTGCTCACAACTGCTACACGCCTACTAACTGGAGGCATCTGCTAACAATTACATTATTTACCTCTTTCTAAATGAAAGACACCAATAACGATATAAGCCTCCTACAGTACAAAAATTAACTCTGTAGCCTGTCTGCATGTATTTATAATGTTATCTGCAGTAGGGGGGGGGGGGGGGGGGGAATTAAATAGGCAAGGGCCGCTATTTCCGCTAGCAGAAATAGCTGCCTTGATTGAATACTCCCTTATACTATATATACTATCTATATGCAAGAGTGGCAAGCCCTTACAATTTTTTGTTACTTGCATATGTTTGTGTTTTAAAATTGTTTTGCGGTACTCTCATATTCAAAGTTAATTAGTCTTGTTATAACTTTCAAAGAAATATGTTTTTTCTTTTTCATACTGTGCCAGTCAGATGTCCTTGTTTTTAATGAAAGTGGGCAGTAACTGGTATTTTTAAAGATCTATAAATACCAAATTCTCCCACTCAAGTTGGTTAAGTTAAAGGGTGCCAACGACTTCAATAATAACTGGATAAGTAATATTCTATATGTTTTATTTTTAAATGTGTTGCTATGTTTGCTTTACTGTAATAAACACCATCCTGCTTTTAAGGAAATCGTGGCTTTGCATGTAAATAGGTGAATATACTACAGTAAAATGAGGTATCCACAAGTACTGCAGTTTTTGTGGCTTTTTTTGTGAGGGATTTTATCGTTACATTGGAGTAATTCAGTTGTAGCTCCGTTTGGGCGTCCATTATTTACGATGCGCCCAAATGATCCGGATGTTGCGCAAAGTCCCTAAACTTTTAGGTGCCCAAATAGGACTCTTAACACTCACATCCACTTTATATTTCAAGCAGAAATGTTGGCACTCTCTGCGTTTGCGCCCTAATGGCAGAACAATTGAATTGCTGCAGCTGGGCACCTGAATGACAACTGAATCCCCCCCCTTTATCTTTATCTTTATTTTTATTGCTGACAGAAAGCCGGTGGTTGTGGGTAGTAACTGTTCCTTTTCTGGGAGTGTCTGGGAAATCAAAGGCGTGCCCAGGCATTTGAAGGGAAAGTCGTGTCACGCCAGCTCTGGCCCTGGACAGCCTGTTTCTATTGCAGCTGCCGAGTAAGTCCTGGGCTACGCACAATCTGAACATAGTGGAAAAATTATTTGATGGTGTGCAGCTTGATAATAGATTTGCAGCTTATTGCTAGTCCAGATATACAGATGAAGTGGTATTTAGTTAGCACCAACTGTATCCTTTCTAATTTCATTTGTTTTAGACTGTCTGTAAGATGCATCTATTTTCCTTACTCATTGCAGTGTTGTGTCTAGGATAGAAACCTAGAACATCACCAGGATTGCCCATCTCGCTGATCCAGACCACCATTTTGTGGTATGAATCAGCAAGTTAGGGAAATCCAACAGATGCATGGGCCCAGTCACACTGGGGCAGATGTATTAAGCCTTAACAAGAGATAAATGCACGGGTGATAAAGAGAGATAAACGTCCAGCCAATCAGCTCCTTACTGACTTTTTTCAAACACAGCCTGTAACATGGCAGTTAGCAGGTGATTGGCTGGACGTTTATCTCTCTTTATCACACTTGGATTTATCTCTTGTTAAGGCTTAATACATCTGCCCGACTATTACTGAGGTGAAACCTTAATACTAAGCTTACCACATGGGGGGGCCACGCCAAATAAAATGAACAATTAAAGTTGAGTAAAAACCATTTGTATTATGATCCCTTATATCACAAGCACTACAGTGTGTAGCGTTTTACTCCTCTTTAAGGTCCATACACACTGGGCGATTTTTGCCCAGCGTGTATCTTCGCTGGGGGGGAAAGCCGCTCAGTGCATAGACATTGACCGGCTTTCCCCCTGCCCGGCGCTGTCAGCCGCTTTGCATATGGCAGCCCTATGCAAAGCCGTACACAAAGCTGCTCATCTGCTGGTGATTTCCCGGCCATTATGCGGGAGCGCACATCACCGCTCATCGCCGGGCCGTACAACCTGGGCGACTTTGAGCTGAAAGCAACACCAAGTTTGAGCAGCTTTCAGCTCAAAATCGCCCAGTGTGTATGGGCCTTTACTTTCACTATCTGTAGGCTTTGCTTGCTGCTCCTCCTCATTATCATGAAATTGTTATTCAAATTCTAACTTGAGAGACCAGTGATAGAAAGGCACAGTTCATACGAGTGTATAAGCGCTAATTACAACAAATACAGAATATCAAATCCAAGAGAAGCCCAGATGAAGCGGTAGGGGGTTTATTTATGCAGAGATGTGTTGTAAAAACTGTCACTTCAGTTTCTGCCCAATCTTTAAAAGGGCAATGCTTTTACTAGCAGGAGATAGCTTGTAGATGCATTGCCCTTTTAAATGTCTGGCAGAAGCAGGATCTGAATTGACCGTTTGTACAACTAAACTCTGCATAAATAAACCCCTAGCTTTTGTTTAAGTCAAATGAGCTCATAGGTACAACTGGTTTAATAGCAAATGCTGACAAACTAGAACACAAGGGTGCCAAGGATGAGGTCATAGATGTAGTAACTTAACTGTTATATTGTTAAAATGCTAAAATATATTCGCTCTTGATGGATGCAATCAGTTTGATGTTTGAACCTTGCCCTGCTTGTGAAATGTTATGTGGTTGATATGGCAACATGGCATAAATTCATATGTTTAGCTTTCTGTGCATTGAAATGAACCAAACTGGAAAGTTGCATCTTGAGAATTATTTTCTCCTCTCTTTTAAATTTTCACACTGCCTTAAACAAGCAGGAGCAGTTGTCCCCATCCACAACAAACATCTTTCCGGAGAAACCCGAGTACTGGCTTGGTGTGAAAGGGTCTACCAGAGTTGTGTGACCAGGGCCAAACACTGGAATGACCTCGGTTGGCGAATGTGTGAACAGTAGGAACTGGGTTATACAGGTCATTGTAAAACCACCAGAGGGGGGCTCAGCTGTGTTGCGCTTGGAAAGATCATCTCCAAGCCCTGGCAGACTCCATGTCTATACTCTTAAAAAAGGGCCGACATAGCAATATCCCAGGCCCAGCCTACAGTGTGAACATGCCTTCAGGAGCTCTGACACGGCTTAAAACATATAATTTGTTGGCCGATACGAACCACTTGGCCCATCTAGTCATCTAGAACCACTCGACCAATCTTGACTGGAGACCATTAATCTACCGGTATATTTTTATATTGTGGGAGAAAACCCACCCAAGCAGCTATGAGCCCTGTCCTGTAAGGTCTTTGTGCTAACTGTTACACCGTACTAGGTTTGATTTGGGGTTTTAGTGTGATAGGGGTATTTCCATTCACTTCTCTTAATTGATGCCTGTACAGAGTCCCTAACTGGACAAAGAAACTTGGCACTCAAACAAGGAATGAAGGAGAGGGTAGTTCTAGAACTGATATGGGAGATGTATGAAACCTTGGAGATACTATGGAGCCTTTTTATTGATTAGTTTTAACTATCTAATACTCGTTGTGTGTTAAAATGGTGCTTCAATCTGCTTCCAGCAGTCATTTTTCAAAAACTTCATAGTAGCTGATTGGTCGGTGCACCATTTTTCATACGCAAAGTTTTTTTACATTGTTTAAACATGTTGATAAATGGGCCCCAAAGAAGGCAGCCCATCCGCCTTAACAGTCCTGTATTAAACACAGGATATGAATAACATTAGCTGATTGGTTGCTATGGGTAAAGTTAGATGCTGATTAATAGTTTTTCCTCTCCCCCCCCATAAACTTACGTAGCCCCATACTGAAAGCAGTTTGAAATGAAATATTTTCAATTCTCTTTCTGATCTAGATTACCTCTTTTTTTTTTTTTGGGGGGGGGGGAGTTCAATTGTTTCAATAGAATCAATCAAAAGAATTTGTAGTGAACCAACATCTCTACTCCCACCACTAATGCATAATTAAATATATATATTTATTGGGCACTATATATAAAGCAGCGGCACTCCACAGGGTTTGTCAGACAGTCAAAAAAATGTATTGTCAAAACAGACATTCAAGGTGTACAGTTGTCTACACCTTGAAGAAGGGGTTCCGTTTATGGCCCTGAAACGTCGGTTTTGACAATACATTTTTTGACTGTTTGACAAACCCTCTGGAGTGCTGCCTCTTGTCTAGAACCGAATATTGCATCAAAGTTCCAGGGGGCACCCAGGTCATCAGTTCCATCCGGGGCGAGTGCCAGTCTGACTGCCCTATCTATCTATCTATCTATCTATCTATCTATCTATCTATCTATCTATCTATCTATCTATCTATCTATCTAATCACCTGTGCTGCAAGCGATCTATGGATTTGGTCAAAAATCCAATCTAATGCAAAATTGCACAGAAAAAATAGATCTGATCACTTTGGTTCGTTGATAATAAAAGTGTTACCAATAATGCTTGCTTTCCAACAACAAAAGAGTATGTGCAAAACAAGCACATCTTTTGCTGTTGTTGGAGAGCAAGTATTATTGGTAACCCACTCTTATTATCAAAGCACCATACAAAGTGATCAGATCTATTATTTAAGAATTATAATTATTATTATTTATTATAGAAAATTATCAACTTCTTCAGTGCTCACGAAATTTAGCACATAAACATGTGTTAAAGGGATACTTTGCACCTTTAAATAGGGGAAAAACTTCCCCAACTGCTAGTAACCACTGCTGGGTTTTCTTTGAGAAGAAAAATCTAAAGGGATGTACACACGGTGAGATTTTGACTAGTTATTCAAAATCACCTAGAAGGTCAGCCAAAATCTCCCAGTGTTTCTTCTGCTTAGATAACGATGCTAAGTATCTACTAGCATAGGTAGACTGTACCTGCAAGGCAATTTTGACTAGACCATAGACTTATCATTTGTTAAAGGGTGTACACAGAGAGATTTTGGCGTGATAGTCAAAATCTCCTAGAAGGTTAGCCAAATTCTCACCGTTTTTTTCTCCTGCTTAGTCAATATTGTCTAGCATAGATTACTCAGCATAGATTGAGTGTGCAGGCAAGGTAATTTTGACTAGATCATAGACTATCATTACTTAGCTTAAGGGGTGTACACACGGAGAGATTTTGGCTAATGGACAATTTTGACTAAGCAATTTTGGGAGAGATTTTGGCTAGACGCACTGGAGATTTTCACTAAGCAATTTTGTCTAAGCAATGATAGTCTATGATCTAGTCAAAATTACCAGTCAATCTATGCTAAGCAATCTCTGCTAGACAATATTGAATAAGCAGGAGAAAAATAGGGAGATTTTGGCTAACCTTCTAGGAGATTTTGACTAGTCAAAATCTCCTGTTAAAAGTTCTCAGTGTGTACACCCCTTAAGTCTCCAGTAAATTTAGTCAAAATTGCTTAGTCAAAATAGGCCATGAGCCAAAATCTCACCATGTGTGCACTGCTTTAGTTTTCTGCACACACCAAAACCCTGAATTCTTATGGAAGTTGATCATTAAAACCTAATCAAATCTTTGTCAAAGGTTTCATGAGTGCTTTAAAAAAAAAAATGGAACCAAAACCTTAAAATGATTGATACAGCATCATTGTTGAACTCTGTCTATGGACAATTACTTTGACAAAGGGCTTTTACAACCGTGCAAATAGTACCTGATTTTAATAAAAATACATCTACCATCGGACACAATTGATAGCTCTCCTATTGTTTCTGGAGCAGTTAATAAAGGTAATATAGCTGTGTGTCAGAACTTTTTAAAGTTGCACTTAATCTTGATGTAGTGCCATCTCCTAGATTCCCAATAGTCCTTGGATTGTCTTGGCTCTGTAATCATATTCTCGGTATTGATTGGTAAAACAGAAAATCATTTTACGCTTCTTATTGTTGTCTTGGCCAATGTATCAATTCTCCCTAAGTGGCTGTCACTTGAAGTGTCTGCTTTATAAGAAACAAAAACTCCTCTACCAAACCACTCTTCTGATTGGCCAGTAGACTCGCTCGAAGATGCCAGATCCCATCTGAGCACTTTTAGGGTTCCATTCAATACATTTCGCTGGTTTCCAACTAAAGTAAAAACTGGGCTGCCTAGACGAGCAATTAGCTGTTACTGCAGTGGCTCCCAAGCTTTCTAAAATCACAGCGTCCTGGACTATAAGCATTTTTGTTTGCACCGTCCCTAGGATAATATTTTTTATTGCTTCCTGCTATGTACTGTATGCTAAATGGTGTGCAGTCTTCTGCTGGGTATCCGGACTGATCCGGACTGATTCATGATAGACAGTCATATGGTCGACCACTAATGGTCAACAGTCAAAAGGTCGACAGAGTTTAAAGGTCGACATGGTCAAAAAGTCAATATGGAAAAGGTTGGGTATGCGGTCATTTGGTCGACACCATTAGGTCGACATGGGAAAAGGCCAACATGGGGAAATGTCGACATGGGAAAAGATCGACATGTGTCTGGGTCGACATAGGAAAAGAAACAAAAATGTAAAGATTTTTAGGAAATTATTAACGCGCCCCAAGAAAGACTGCAGCACACAAATTACCCTGATGGTATTACCAATCCCACAAAACACATGGAAAATAGAGAAAATGAGGTAATACAGGGCGCTGTCTTATTCTAACTCCGGAATTCAGGTATTGGGAAGTGTCCAATAGCGTCTGCTTCTCCCAAAATACTGGATCTCAGAGATATATATGGAGAAATGGACACAATGGGAGAGTGCCACAATCTGTTCCTCACATAGGAAAAGGTCGAGATGGTTCTAGGTCAAAAGGTCATTAGTTCGACAGGTCATTAGTTCGACAGTGTCTAGGTCCACAGTCAAAAGGTCAACATGGGGTTTTTCACTGTTTTCTGAGCCGACATGTGCCGACAGGCGGTATTTCATGCCCTACCATGCAATAGGGCGTGGTGGGAGAATAAAATAGTGTGCCGAGCGTAGCGAGGGGATGCGGTGCGCTTTAAACTGTGTCCATGTTGACTGTGTTGACATCAGGTAAAAAAACCTGTGAAAAACCCCATGTCAACCTTTTGACAGTCGACCTAGACATTGTCGAACTAATGACCTTTCGACCTAGAACCTTGTCAACCTTTTCCCATGTTGACCTAACGGTGTCGACCTAATGACTGTCGACCTTTTGACTGTCGACCATCAGTGGTTGATCATATGACTGTCTATCATGAGTCAGTCTATGTTTTATACCATAACCCTGCTGCTGTATAATAGAAGATGCTGGGGTGTGATGTCCGCTGTTCTTACACTGGAAAAGTCAGATAATTCCATTTAATAAATAAGTATATTTGCTAATTCTTTCTGAGACTGAACTAATAACCCTTAGCAAATACAATTTTGGAAACTGTAGTTTGTACATTTACAGTATATGTCCGTCTAATTCAGTTGGTGCCCCAATCCTCTGTGGATCACTCCTGCAGTATGTATAGATTGCACAACTCTCAAGACAAAAATCCAATCTCTCTCTCTCTCTCTCTCTCTCTCTCTCTCTCTCTCTCTCTCTCTCTCTCTCTCTCTCTCTCTCAGCTATTTTAAAGATGCTGAATGGGCAAAATGTTCACTAAATTGGATTTTAGTGTTTGCAATTTCATCAGAATACTTTGACATTGGGAGGCTTTCTGTAACACAGTTGGACATTTTGAATCCTTAAGGCCCTCATATGCTGTGTACACACCATGATTGTGATAAAGCAGGGGTGGGGAACCTCAAGCCCGGGGGGCCGTATGCATCCCCCGTAGCCGTTCTGAGTGGCCCCCCAACCGCCAGGCGGCTTTGCTGGGAGTCAAGTACAGGAGAATTCTCGCAAGAGGTCAGTAGTGCTCGCGAGATTCCTCTTAATCAACAGCAGCCGGAGACTGTCCGTCCTATTCAGCGGCAGGCGCCAGAGCGTGGGACGGCTACAGCAGGACAATCTGTAAGATTTTTTTTTTACAAATGGCCCCCGAAGGATTTTATTTTCCTCATACAAATGGCCCTTGGAACAAAAAAGGTTCCCCACCCCTGTGATAAAGGGAGAACTTGATGAATATACCTGTTGTTCACCCTGTGCTCATGGTGTTATGCCGTGTACACGTGGCCTGACCTGGCGGCCGTCGAAACCAATTCGATATTGACGGCCATCACGTTTGGGTTGTGTGATCATTGTGAATGCTCTACAGTTATGTTCTGTGGGCCTGATTCTGGTTGGCGCGGTAAGCGGCAAAGATTGCAGTTTACCAAGCGCCAGAGAGGCCGTCCCGCTGAATACCAGCCCCCCCTCCCCGCGCCGCTGTTTCTCCTCCGCAACCATGGGAGGAGATGTGTAACGAAGACACATCCCCCTCGCATGCCGCCGCTGCAGGAGAAATCCTTCGATGGTCGCCGACCATCAAATGATTTCTCTGCCTTCGCAAATAAGTCAGTCTGAACTGGATTTTATTTGTGTGTGCCGCCTACCGCCCCCATCCCACCCTCCCCGCTGCAAATGGCCCGGGGAGTGTGTAATCCGCTGCGACCGTTCGCTGTTGGGGTTTGCATATGCACGAACCCTGACCATTGGGATCAGGGACCGAATTTGGATCACTTCATGTGATCCAGAATTGGCCCATGTGTTTCAGTTATGTGTTTCTGATTTAGTTTTTCTGGTGCTTATTGCAATGTTAAGTACATAAGTGTCCTCCTACATCTATCCAGCTGCACCATATGGTGTGAGATAATGTACAGTAGTTTGTATTATTGCTAATTACCTGTTTGTTCCATATGATTGCACATTGCAGTCACGGAGTCTAGCTGACCCGGTGAATCACTAGTTTAGAACTCTGATTCATAGATGTAAGCAAACCGTTTACTCATTGTAATTATTTTTAAAAATTTAATCTGGCAGTTATTAGCATTGGTCTGTTCTTGTGCCTGAGTTGCACTGCGCATGGGCTGAATTATTGGTACCAGAGCATTTATTTATTTATTATTTTTATTTATTAACTGTTTCCTATATAGCACATACATATTCCGCAGCGCTTTACAGAGAATATTTGAACACTCACATCAGTCCCTGCCCCAGTGGAGCTTGCAATCTATGTTCCCTACCACACGTAGTGTTCATTCTAGCACCCGCCAGCTTTAAAAACCGATGCAATTCCTTTTCCCCGCCTGGGGTGTCGCTGTCTGCTGTAGCGCTTCTAGCACAGTTTGGTTTGTATATCAGCACTGATCTGCAAACCAGACCTGTGCTAGAAACACCACAGCAGACAGCGACACCCCAGGCAGGGAACAGGAACTGCATTGGTTTTCAAAGATGGCGGGTGCTAGAATGAACACTATACACGCACACACAGACATTGTAGGGTTAATTTGTTGGGAGCCAATTAGTCTACCAGTATAATTTTGGATTGCGGGAGGTAACCGGAGGAAACCCACGCAATTACTGGGAGATTATACAAACTCTGCACAGTTAGAGCCATAGTGGGAAAGGAACCCATGACCTCAGTGCTGTGAAAAAATGGAAAGCAATGAAGTTCCAAACGATCAGTTTCTGTTATTTTCGAATGCAACTTGGAACATGACAGTAGGTGGTTGTCTGGTTCTTGATCTCTCTCCACTTTATTTAGTTTTCAAGACTGAATACATCTCCCCTTGATTTACAAAGTGATACCCCGTAGACTGCGACATTTCCATATCTGCACCTAGAGGCTGTGTACAACATCGCAGCTGCATTCACACACATCTCTGAATCAGGCCGATTTGTGCTGTTGATCCAAATGTCACTATTGATGTTGTTTCTGGGGAATGAAATCACAGCTATTAGCCTGCAATATATCCAACATCCACGCTCCTTATTGTTACGGGAAGCAGCAGATTAGAGATGAGGAGTTGCTGACAATCTTATTTATGACCTGGCCTATTTAATGTGCTGTTTATTGTTAGTCAGATCACACACTTTCACTTAAAATTAACAATTTGTTTTTATTGCAATTGTCGCAACTATAATGGCCATTCTGCTAACAGCTATTAAAATGGCTGTATGTATGCAATGTTGCTTGTTTCATTGATCAGTTTTAAAGGTCCAGCAATCCTAAATGAATTACTTATTTGAATTTAGATCCTCTTTCTAATATCCCCTTTTACACCGCCGCAAAAGCCCAGGTTTTTGCCTGGTAGACCAGGGTCAGCGGCAGTGTAAATGGGGTCAAACCATGTCCATTTACATGGGACCTCTACCCAGGTCCATCCATCTAGCGGCTGATCCCAGAAGCGCTGCTGATCCCGGCAGCACTTTCGGGCGGGGAGTAGAGAGAGGACACACCTCACTGAAACTGCCTGGGGCTCTATAGGAGGACCGCGGCCGCGGGCCATAGTTAGGGGTGAGCGTTGTGTGTGTGTGTGCCTCCCACCCCAGTGAGAATTTTGTTTGAGGGGGGGGGGAGCGTAGGGGAAGATGTTGCGGTCAGCTGCTGCAAAGGGAAGGGGGGAACACAGGGGGAGATGTCACTGTGCCCCCCCCCCCCCTTACACAGACCCAGGTTCAGTGTAAACGGCACAGACCCAGGTCCGACCTTGGTCGATGTGCTGTGTAAGTGGGGTATGAAGCTGGGTCCGACCCATTAAACTCCTGTGTTTGAAGACTGTGGTCAGACCAGGGATTTTGGTGTAAAAGGGGTATAAAAGAACTCCCTGCAGCCTTCTCCTGTAGCTGTGTAGGGATGTGGACGACTCTTTTACTCCCTCTCTGCCATTCTTGCACACAGCCCCATGGGTTTTGAAGTGGACTAAGAGGCCAATTCAGATGATGACCCATTCGTTCGTTTTCATTGGTGGGGGTCTGCGCAGTTCTTGAATATGCGCATGTGCAAACCCCCTATGATACATGCCTCTGCGAGTATCCCTCTCAATGAGTCATTTGCATTGTGAGGGGAGTGAAGAGGGTGGGCAGGGTGCTGGAGCAGAGGAATCCCCAGTGTTTTATGGGCGTCCCCCTGCACACGCAGGCGTGGCGATGCCTGCCCCCCTTTTTGGCAATCTGCGGTGCTACAGTACTCCACGGGACAGAGCCCTAAGTAATATTTTAGCAGCAGTACACTTTCCTAACTGCTCACCCGCTAGGGGAGGACATATGGATAGAAAACCAATAGAAGTTCTTCGTAACTGTCTATGTAGATCTGTCTTGATTTCATCAATGTGTTATCTTATTCCATTACAATGATGTTTATGGACTGTTTTAAGCAGTATTTTTTCCCCCAATAAATCTAGATTCCATTAATATAAAAAAATAACTATTTTTAACAAAGCTTTTAATGCAATAGTTACTGGCTCCATGTAGATGATGGTTACATGTACATAAGAGGTAATGGTTCCTCTCTCTATTTCTTTGAATGCTACAGATGCAGCGCTAGTTCCTGGGTCCGTGCCATTGAGCAGAGGTGCAGTACTCGCTCCTAGGCTTCATTTCATTGATAATTACAGCTTCAGTGCTACTTCCTAGCTCTGTTTAGTTGATAACTAGGAGATACCACACGAGTTGAGCTCGCCACCTATTGTATTCTCCCTCTATGGGGGTCGTGGACCCCCACCAGGAAGCAGTCGGGATTCCGACCTCGGAGTAATGACTGTCGGAATCCCGACTGTCGGGGAGCCGTCCGGCACCCGGTATTTAGTCCTGTATTCCGACTGTCGGGATGTCTCTACATTTGGAATCCGGGCTGTTTTTCGTTCCATGGACAGGAACTCGACAGTCGGTATTCAATGTACCAACTGTCGAGTGTTAGAAAGTCAGAAAACTGATGTGAATTTGACAATCCGCGGCTGTTTCCAACGAAAACCGATCAGACTTCTTTTTAAATTCAGATGTGTTCTGTCCGAATCTGCCTTCAATGCTGTTTGTAATACAGTAGCAGCATTGAATAGGCGATTGGATACCACCCCTGGGGTTCATTCTAGCACCCTGCACCTTTACAACCCCCTGCTATTCCTCTTTCCTGCCTGGGATGTCACTGTCTGCTGTGGTGTTTTTTGCACAGTCTGGTCTGTATCTTGGTACAGGCCAGACTGTACTAGAGGCACCAAAGCAGATAGTGACACTCCAGGTAGGAAAGAGTAACTGCGCATATTTTGAAATGTGCAGGGTACTGGAATGAGCACTACAACCATTTGATAATCAAAATTAAAGTGCTAGCTCTTGGATTTTCCTATCAGATAATTACAGGCACAGCGCTAATTCCTGCTTCCATGCAGACTGATGCTTACAGATGAAGCACAAGTTCTTGTCACCACACAGTTAATGATTACAATTGTATAACCTCAGCCTGATATCTCTGCCATCATGTAGTCTGACAGGGGAGGATTGTGTGCTGTATATGCAGCAAGAGCTATCCACAGTTCTGCTGCTGTTCTTCTAATCCAGAGCTAAATGTGAAATATTTACTGTGCAGCATAAACTGTGGACACCTTTTATTATTCATCAGATACTTGGGATTTGTATGGGAACGTGTACTGACCAGAGCAGACATGAATTTCGGAATGAGCAGAGCAGTTATGACCTCCAGTGAAAAAATAATCCTGCATTTCTGAATATATTATGAATTTATTTATTTATTAAGACTTTTCTATATCAGGGTTGCCGACTTTTGTAGTCGTCTCTCCGGGGGAAGCCCGGAGAAGAGACTTTCAGCAGGACTTTGGGGGCGGGGCTTGAGTGTAACATCATTAAGCCCCTAAAATGACGCGCCCCCTCATTGGAGATGAGCGATAGGGTTATTAAAATGCTGCAGTCAGGCAGAGGAAGCCGCAATCAGGGGGCAGAGCGGTGGTCCTCCAGATTCCGGGAGGGTTGCCAACTTTCGGGACCCTCAACTCTGATCTACAGGTATATAGAGCACACCTATTCTGCCCAGTGTGTACTTTCTATATGTGTATGTATGTGAAATGAATGTATTGCTGCCTTCAGCTACTGCCACGTGATGAGTATATGAATCTATGTGCTTTACTCTATTACAGTAGTTCCCAACCTGGGGTACTCTGCAGACCAGTTGGGGGTACTTGACAATAATATTGGTAGAGGAGGGGGTACTTATCAATGAAAAGCCTAATCAAGGGGTACGGGAGAGAAAAAAGGTTGGGAACCACTGATCTATTAAATCGATTTTTATTGCATGTGTTTTGCAAGGGTGTGCTGGCCCTTTCTGTCTAAGGAGTGGTATATCGGACACAAGCCTCTGGTGTGACCTGGTTACCTGGTAACACCAAAGGCTTGTGTCCGTTTCATTCTTTCCGAGTGCCGTCGTCAATCAGTTTGATCGTAGGGAGCCATTGTGTATGGAGTCCCGGACTAAGGAAGGCACCGGAATCAGTATACTGACATGTCAGCGAGTACCAGAACTTGAGACCGTATGAGTTGAAGTGGACTGGGGGGCGGGGTGGAAAGTTTGTGGGCTAAAAACTGTCACAGCTCAAAGTACATTGCAGAAGCCGTCATTTTTATTGGCTTTTAATTAGAATATATACAGGTATATAGAGTGATTTAGAAAAATATATAATTACTATGATAATTGGGCATATCTCCCACTGGGACAAATGTATGAAATGCAAAAAATAATGCAACAATGCAAAAAATGCTAAATCATGCACTTGGGTCTCAAAACTCCAAAGACTAAATATAGTATAAATGGCACTATAATGGAAACTACTGAGGAAGAGAGGGATCTAGGTGTCACTTTCAGGGGACTTAAAGGCAGGTAGGCAATGTAACAAAGCAATGAAGAAGGCAAGTCAGATGCTTGGTTGCATAGAGGTATCAGCAGTAGAAAGAAAGAAGTAATAATGCCACTGTATAGGTCATTGGTACGACCTCATCTAGAGTACTGTGTTCAGTTCTGGAGGCCATATCTCTAGAAGGATATAAATACATTAGAGACTGTACAAAGAATGGCAACTAAAAGGGTGCATGGCCTACATCGCAAAACGTACCAGGAAAGACTAAAAGATCTTAATATGTATACTTTAGAGCAGAGAAGGGAAAGGTGGAACATGATAGAAACTTTCAAATATATCAAGGGCTTTAACAAGGTACAGGTGGGAGACATTCTATACAGGAAGAGGAGCAACAGAACACGAGGGCATGCACTGTAACTAGAGGGAGGAAGATTCAGGGGAAATATGAGGAAGAATTACTTCACAGAAAGAGTAGTAGCTAAGTGGAATAGCCTACCATCAGAGGTGCTAGAGGCAAATACAGTAGTACAATTTAAACATGCTTGGGATAAGCATATTGATATCCTTACAAAAATATAAGGATCAAATATGGTTTGAGGTAACATGTTTAAAAAAGGGGGAGACTAGATGGGCCAAGTGGTTCTTATCTGCCGTCAAATTCTATGTTTCTATGTATGAACTATCATTAAGTGCATATGCTGCACTTAACGCTAGTTAACTGGGGGTATAACATTTTTTTTTTTTTAATGCATGATCAGCACACAGAACGTGCGCTAGGGACAGCCTGCCGATTAACGCTTGGTGCAGCTGCCCCCTTCAATCCCCCCCAGCAATTAGCAGCGCAGGCGATGCATTAGCAGCCTCCTAGGCATAGTGCTAGCTGCTCCTGGCTCTGCTGTGCTCAGAATATCTCCCGATAATACTGAGATCTCACGCATGCCCAGAGAGCTGGCCGAGGGAGATTTTTTAAATGCACATGCGCAGCATTGACGGGCTGCCGCTAATGAGAGCCGTTGACGCAGGACACAATGGCTCTCCTTAGTGGCTGCCCCCTGCATCATACATCTTGATAAGGGTTCCTGCTTCTCCTCGTTAAGCAGAAGAAGCGGGACCCATTTATTTAAAAAAAGTAATCATGCATCTGCCCCAATATCACTTGATTGGGGAAAAAGTAATGCATAATAACCCTATCTATCCCCACCTAAATTATATTACCATTCCAGCCTCCTATGCACCCCCTATTTAGTACATGATGACCCACAAGAAATTGCTGTTTTTTTTTTTTTAACTTTTGACAGCTGATCTATGACTCAGATGATGGCATCCTTGGCACACCTTATCTGCCACCTCTTGGCATGGTTTCATACCTCTCTCCTCTCCTGTGCTATTCTCCTGTGTCGCAAGGGGCCATTGTTGCAATCTTAGCTTGTTCCTATTATTAAAGCTTGTCTATCTGGAGTACAGCTTAGTTACACAATGAAATAGATTTCATGCTCAATTTTGCAAAGTATAAGTTATTTAATATCTAACTTGCCAGAATAATGACAGGTTAAAATAAATAAATGAAGTGTAAGCTACATGCACCTACCCTCCATTATTTACATGGAGAGTCCCTTCTGCTTTTGTTTAGATGAAAAGCAATTGATTTTTGTTTTGTTCTGCAATACAATGTAAGAAGAACATTCAATTTTCTACCAATCACCCAGTGTTCCTTAGCAATGCATAACTTGATCCTGATTAATAGGCACTTTCCATTTCTGCAAGGCACACATCAGGCTTATGAAGAATGAAAGAAAATGCATGAGCGGGGTGTTGAAAATAGCATAATCCTTTTTCTTCTCTTAATAGTTTATCCAGGATATTTTCTGCTGGGCTACAAGGTTCCGGATTCCATTTCTGAAATTCAAAGCGGAAAAATATAAGATGTCGCTACTTTTGTGAAATAAAATATATCTGACATTGGTCGGTGAAACTTTTTTAAAAGGAATGTAAAACTTTTTAGGTCAAATCAGATCTTCGGTTAACTTCGAACTCTACCTTTTCGCTCCCCCACACAACCACCACCACCATCACCACCACCACTGAGTGCAACGAGAGTAAGCGGTCAGGTTGGCACTTGGGGTGACCTTGCATAGGGATCATCTCTGCTGGAGTGGTCACACTTCTGTCCTCATGCTCGCATTTAAGTTTATTTACTAAGATGGGAGTTCTATTGAATATGGGATGTTGCTATAGGCAACCAATCATATACAGATAGAGCGCCTCTCTTCCTTGGCCGGGGATTGTCAGAATGTCTCCGTGATCGCCGGCAGGGAGGCGCTCCATCTGACTGGGATGCGCGTGCGTCTCACACACACGCGTGTCCTAGTTTCAGGACAGCGCCGCTGCGGGTCTCTGCCTGTCTCCACTTCAGGGAGACGGGCAGGGATAGGGGGGACAGCGGGGCGGCGAGGGGCACCGGGGGAGGTGGCGGGGACCCGTAGCCAGCTCCGTAGCCACTTCTAGAAGTTGTTTAATAAATAAGTAGAATCTGATTGGTTGATATGGCCAACAATCCTACCTTCAGTAAAACTCCCATTGAGTTTCAGGATCCTGACACTGAAATTAATGGGCTTCTACGGGGCCACTGCCTAACAGACTCACAAAACGGTTGAAGCACTAAAGAAGCAAGGTGCAATATCCAAATATGGACTTTTTTATACGTATATATTTTTAGTTTTTTTTTTTTTGTACTAAAATAAATGTTTATTTATATAAATGAAACAGAATTTGACCCTCAGTGGCTTACTACATCCCATGTTAATTGTGATGTAATATGCCAAATTGTTCGGCAGGCTCTGTATTTATACAGTAAGCCAATGTTATTGGGGTTCTTTGGCTTACAGAAATTACTGGTATTCGGGTTACTCAAAAGCAATTTAAACAAAATAATTGAGAAGAGAACAAACATGCATAATAGACTGGGTTCTATTTGCTGTGATAATGAGATAGGAAGGGCCTATCTTTTAAAGAGCAAGACTCTCAAGAGTCTTGCTCTCTTTTATTCAGTAATATGGATATCTGAGGGCTGAGGGATGTATTATCTGAGGGCTGAGGAGGTTGTTAGGTGGGTTTTAAGGGAATTTTATTTTGTCTATACATAATGGGTCATTTTCCTCATGATAAAGATATAAATCTAGGGGACAGTACAAAATAAAAAAACTTGAGTTCTAAAAACAACCCCCTGGCACAGTTTTGTGCCTGTTTTAGGGACGGGCGTTAATGCATTCACAGCTGTAATTGTGTATGCAGCAGGTGTGCAAATATCTGCTGTTGCTGTACCTGCCAGGAACCTTATCGGGACTCCCACAGGTGACTCTGCACATCCAAGCAGCTGCCTAAAATTTGCAGACTTTTTGATTATTGACTCTGAGGGGGAATTTTACTAAGATGGGAGTTTTATTTCACATGAGATGTTGCTATGGGGCAACCAATCAGAATCTACTTCTCAAGGTGCCCATACACGGTGCAATGCGTGCTCCTGCAGGCATCTCATCGCACAGTACTAAAAGCATGTGCGGCACATACTTTTAGTACTGCCCTCGGATCACATCGGATTCAAAATGCGATCCAGCCCATAACGGGTGCGGTCATCGCACCGTGTATGGGCATCTTTATTTATTTAGCACTATCTAGAGGATAATTGGTTGCCCATAGCCATGTGAAATAGAACTCCCATCTTAGCAAATTTCCCCCTGAAATAAATAAAAACTAATAGAAATCACCAGATTTACAAACCTCTGGAAAAGAAAACGCAAGATGTTGCAAAAGGCAATATTTATATATCCACAGACTCTGAGGCCTAGAGGAAAGACATATTGTGGCATTCCATCAGCCGTGTCATAATACAGGATGTTTATATATATGATGCTTCTGGGTTGCCTTTTGTAAAGTGATATAAATAGAAATTGAATCCTGCAATTGCTGCGATATCTCAGAAGTATCCTCAATTATATGCTATAGGATGACTGCTGCCTAAGGAAACAATACTGAGAGAACATAAAATTACTACAGGACGTATGTTAAGGCGGTATAGCTTGCCTGGAAAAACTTCTGTGAAAAAAATAAATTGCTGCTTCTCATTTTCTCTCTTCAAACTGATTGGTGAAATTTTGTGGGGTAAAAACTGGTTATAAGTGGGTGTTTTTTTCATGTGGTAACTGTCATTTTTCAAACACAGCAGAAGCTCATGCAGTGATCCCCACTTTATATCTACAGCATTGATAAATCTCCTCTATTATGCAAAACCTCTATATTTGCTCAAATGACTTGAGAGCCAGGAAGGTATGCTTGACCCAAGAAAACATTATGTACACTGCACCCAAATCTGTCCTATTAACCCTTTTGCATGCCAACATCTCTGTGAGATCTTCAAAATATCTGCTAAAAATGCCAGCGTCGCTCACATTTGTTATATACATTTAAATAAAAAAAAATGTTTGGTAAAAAAAGATTATATATCCTATATAAGGTAAACATTACAGGTCATTGTGATGAATACCAATGTTTGCTTGGCAATTGTTTACACCTATATTGACAAATTCACTTGGCACTCAAAGGGTTAACCCCCACTGAGGATTCCACTATAATGGGGTATTAGGCTTAATCCGCGGACCACCTGTGTATGCACAGCAGACCAAACCTTATGAGCATGAATACATATTCGGGAGACACATTCACCCTTAAATGACTGCACCTGTGGTCATGCAATGGGAAATGATGTTCCATCCCCATCCTATCTTACAAGCTGATATTGACTTCTCTTCACAGCCGCTGAGTCTTCAGTGGCTTCAGATTCTGGATCTAAATGTGCAGTAATACTGAATGCAAAGCATGCCTTTTTAAATTTAATATTAATGGCCCCTTAAATCAACAGTGCTGGGTGTGATGTATTATGAATCACAATTAGATTACAATACCATACGTCACAGCTTTTGCAATTCTCAAATCGGGACCTAATGTGCCAAAGGCCAGAAAGGGGGTGGATCTAACATGAAGGGGGTGGCCTTGGGCAGAGGTGGTGTGGCCTAGCCTGCAATCCCTGTTTGCTTCATTCTCAGGGGCGTGCTCATCCCCTGGCATCCGTCCCTTCACTCTAGAGATTCTCGGCATCTCTTCAGCAATCACCAGCAGCGATGATCTTCAGCTGCTCCCCCTCCCGCGGGACATTGCCTCCCCCCCGGAGGGACAGCGGTCAAGTCTCCAAATAGTGTTACTGTACCGTTGTAATTGGGGCAGTTGGGGTATATGCAATACTTCCTGCTACCTATTCGCATAGGACAGGAAAGCATACTTACCGCCTGGGACAGCTCTGCTAATGTAGACGTACGTAGTCATTCATGTGGATGACTCAGTCCTATTGTGTAGGCACAAGCCCCCAAAAACCCATAGCATCCAGAGCTTGACCCTATTGGGCTCAAGTTCTGGGAAGTTGGATATAGTGGAATGGTGTATATCATGGGTCCTCAAACTGCGGCCCTCCAGATGTTGTGAAACTACAAATCCCAGCATGCCTTGCCACAGTTTTAACACTCCCTTATAGCAAAACTGTGGCAAGGCATGCTTGGATTTGTAGTTTCACAACATCTGGAGGGCCGCAGTTTGAGGACCCATGGTGTAGATTAACATAAAACTCTGTAAATGGCATGCGGACATTCCTGTTAAAAGACCAAACCATCATGGTTTTGCAGTTTAAATTTTTGCCGTTTTAAATTTACGGGCTTAAATAGCTGCACTCTTGCCAGTTCCTGTAACGTGATGGTTGAGATGTTTTATTTGCTCAATATGTAAGAGACCTCTTCCTCTTTCTGTGATGTATAGTATTGGTCATAAACAGCTGGGACCACACCTGTTCTTCTTACTGCCCGCTATGCCAACATGTATGCCAATGCTGCCATATAAATAAGTTGGTGTAATCCGTTATAGTCTAACATGGTAACTAATGTTTTATGTCAAGTGATGCCTGCAGACCGTCCTTAATGACTCTGCTTTCCTTCATGTAAGGCCTATTCATTAAGTATTACAGCATGATTAATTTGCATATCATTAATGTAATGGGACAGTAAAGATGAGTGCCAATTACTTCCCTAACCGAAGGGGTTATAAGCATTGTAAAAATTTATATTGGTTTCTCTAAAACATTAAATACGGATTTGTTTAATTGATTTGAGTGCTGAAAGTATAAATTGGCTTTATATTCCTCTTGTAGTGGCTGGCTTTCGTTTTTAAGTTGGGAAAACCTGTTGAATCCGTTTTTCCTGCTGAGTTTCGATGCTAAGCCTGCAGCAAAAGTCAGACTATGTTCAAGGAAAGGATTGTAATGATATAGTCAAATATTAATTCCTGCTGAGTGGTATACTTGCAGGGCATGTTAATGTGGTGTCCGTTTCTGGGCAATTCTTTCTCATTTAATAGTGTCCTTTCCATGCGTGTGTTTGGGAGAGTTTTCCCCCATGGTTTCCAACTTCTGGTTCCAAAAGGCAAAACCTTTTAACAGACACTAAATTACTGAGATGGGGCACTATTAAATGAAATGCTTCCATTCTAGCACCCTGCACCATTTAAAACCCGTGCAGCTCCTCTCTCCTGCCTGGGGTGCCACTAGTACACCCAGTGGGGTGCTTCTAGTACAGCCTGGTCTGTATTGAGATATATAGCAGACTGTGTTAGAACCACTACAGCAGACAGTGACACCTCAGGCATGGAAGAGGAACTGCACAGGTTTTGAAATGTGCAGGGTGCTAGAATGAACATGATATATATATAAAATCTCTATTGCACTATTTTTTTTTTTTTTTATTCTTATTTTGCCTCTTTGCGATTGGAAAATCAGTTTCTTAACCCTTTTGAGTGCCAACATTGCTGTGAGCGATCCTCAAAATATCTGCTAATTGAAGTTAACTATTGCCCCCCCCCCCCCCCCCACCTCGCTTGCCAATTTTCACCCCTTTTTTTTTTTGGACAAATTCTCTTGGCACTCAAAGGGTTAATGCACTATACTGCAAATTATATAAAGACTTTAGGATGTTAACACAGTGCTCCTAGGCATTTTTTTTGGGAACACGCTACAATTCATTTTTGCAACACACCGGTTACACATTTTTATATATTTTCTTCTTAACGCTTTCCAAAATGCTGAGAAGGCGGAAATGTTACAAATGCTGTTCTACGGGCTGCAGCCTCATGAAATGTCATCTGTGATTGAGGAAACCCAGACTGTAATGAATTCTGTGCATGACAAATGCAAAGTGAGAAAGAAAACCTGTTTGGGGAACTTGCCTGCTTAAAACTCACATTGTCCTCCGAGCATGTCCACATCTAGAAGAGCGAATAAAGTGGACACCTAAAGCGCATACTCCAGTCTTCCCCAGAAGTCATCCTCTATCACATTTATTGAGATTACCTTATCTTTATGTGTAGTAATTGGTGTTTATGGTTATAGCTGAAGAGTTGGTGCGGCAGTTGATTTTTGGAACATTGTGATCAATAAAATAGTCCTGTGATCAGGAGTTGGTTTTATTTGAACATTAAAAAGCAGCACTATTGATAGCGCTGAATGCCTAATAGTCTGAGCTATAGTAATAAAATGGTGGGATTAGTGAGGTGATATCAAACATTTAAATGACTGTGTAAAAAAAGCAATTTTAGAAAGACACTTGGGCTGTACTGCCTGGGTTTACATCTGCATATTGAGTGCATATATTCACATGAGATGGCAGAGAACGCTTACTGAACTATGAAAGGCTGAAGCCCGTTCTCGATTAGCTCCCCCTGTTCTGCTGACAGAATCCCGCTGGAAACTGACGGCATCTAAGGAGATGAGCAGCAGTTCATAAAATACACACTGGCTACTTTTTTTTTTATTACAGATATTTTACAAAGACCGTTTCCCTGTTAAAAACAACAGTTTTTTGACAGAATAGGGCTTCTCCATTTCTGGTGCAGCTCCCCCATTGACGGGTGATCACTGTCAATGGGCCTCTCTGAGAGTTTTGGGGTAGCCTTTTTAAAAAGCGTTGCAGCACAAATGTTTCTGGATTTTTACGTTTTTATTATTTTTAAATCATTTTTTTATTTTATAGTAAACACACTGAGGGCCAGATGCACTAAGCTTCAAATAAATGATAAAATGGAGAGTCATAAACAGCCGGCCAATCATCTCCTTACTGCCATGTCGCAGACTGAGTTTGAAAACTGTCAGGTAGGAGTTGATTGGTTGGTTCTTTATCAGTCTCCATTTTATCACTTTTTTGAAGCTTCGTGGATGTGGTCCCTAGGGCGGTATTAAATCTTAGGCAATATTTCCGCCGGGGGAAATAGCGGCCATCATCTATTCAATACTGCCGTTACCGACCGCATTGAAGGCATTTTCTGACCAAACGGATCTGTTTGGTCGGAAACGGCCTCAGATTGTCGAATTCATGGCCATTTTTTTGACAATCCGCGACCAATTTTACGGACTTTCCGACAGTCGGTACATTAAATACAGCAGTCCAGTTCCTATCAGAAGGAATAAAAAATAGCCTGGATTCTGACTGTCAGGTCGTCTCGACAGTCGGAATCTGGAATTGAATTAAACCCCCATACAATTTTTATTTATTTTCACAAAACATAGAACTAATCTTATAACCTTAACTGGTGTTTGAACCAATCAGCTCCTAGCTGTTGTGTTTGAAATATTACAGTAGCGGTTGGTTGGTGCACCATTTAAGATTTGTAACTAGTGATGACAACAATATCACTTGTTAAATCTGTCCTTACTAATTGTGTATTTTTTCCTTTTGAGTATAAGTTAATTGGTTTCTGCAGAACAGAAGTATATGGAGTAATTGGCAATATAATGTAGGTTATATGAGTAGTCAAAGTTGCTGATGAGTTCTCTGGCCATTTATAGGCTTCTATACTGGTCAAGGGTCTCTGAATTGATCACTTACCTGCAGAATCATTTGCTGTTGCATTATTCTGTATAAGAGATGTTAGGACAGACCACATCAATTCACAAATTAAGAAAATAAATTGCAGAAAAATTAGTATGGCCGTGCTCGATCTGATTTGTACACAATTGTGCCGATTGATGGATGGTGTAATGGTTAGCATTACTGCTTCACCGCGCTGAGTTCATGGGTTCGATTCCCACCATGGCCCTAGCTGTGCGGAGTTTGTATATTTTCCCGGTACTTGCGTGGGTTTACTTCGGGTACACCGGTTTCCTCCCACAATCCAAAAATATACTGATAGGCTAATTGGCTCCCAACAAAATTAACCCTAGAATGTCTGTGTGTGTGTACATGTGTTCGGGAATATAGATCGTAAGCTCCACCAGGGCTGGGACCGATGTGATATTTCAAATATTATCTGTAAAGCGCTGGGGAATATGTGTGCACTCTATAAATAACTATAAATAATATATTCAAGTTGAAAATGGATACATTTGGAAGCTTTGTAATTTTTTGTTAATGCAAGTTTGAAAAATATTTTGAGATTGCTTTTTTAACCCTTTTAGGGCCAGTGGGGCAGATGTATTAAGCCTTAACAAGAGATAAATGCAAGGGTGATAAGGAAAGATAAACGTACAGCCAATCAGCTCCTTACTGACTTTTTTCAAACACAGCCTGTAACATGGCAGTTAGCAGGTGACTGGCTGGACGTTTAGCTCTCCTTATCACACTTGGATTTATCTCTTGTTAAAGCTTAATACTTCTGCCCCAATATCTCTAACAGATGTGCAAAATATTCGCAAAAAACGCCAGCGTCTCTCACGTTGGTTATACAAATTCAAATAAAAAATGTTGCTGTGTAAAATTAATTTGGCACGCAAAGCTTAAAATGCAATTCGGCAGATTCTAACAGGAGAGCATAGCCAATGGCCGCTGACGTGATAGACCTGAGCAGCAGTACTCAAATATCCATGGCCAAAAGCGAAACCTTTTTCTTTCCTATTTTTAATTGTTTGCTATAGAACGGTGTGGTTACCCCTATGTATGAGAATATGAATACCCAGATATCTCTTAGAATCAATGCCCTGCTGATGTCCCTCCAGCCTGCAATGATCATGTCTTTCTCCGCTCTCTAGTGTTTGGACACAATTTCACCAGAAGAGGATTATCATTCCAGTATAATTACAGATGACAGCTGATGTAGCTGATCGATTCAATAGACAGTGGGCCTGATTCCTGTATGCAATGCTGATCACACAACAGTTTGGTTAAAGGCTAACATAACAGCGCACCTCTTGGTACCTTTAGCGTGGGGGATTTACTAGTAAAGTGATTGGCAGGGAAGGACTGTTTGAGGGAGACGGTATGGGGATAAAACTCGTGTTGCGTGTTGCAACAGTACCGAAATCTGCCATCCCATAAGCATAAAAATTGGGGACAGCCTCTCGGTTCCTGTTGCCATTCTGGGTGACCATAGGCTAACTCGGCGAGTCGTTGCTCCTCATCTCTGCACGGATGCTGCATATGCAGTTGCTGAGGACTTTGTGCTCTGGGAATGTCTACTCCGTTCTGGGCAGCTGCTTCAAAAAAGCGTAGACTTATATGTACAAATTTGTGTCTGTCCCAGAGACGTGAGACCTGCTTTTGTGATGCTTGGAGCACCTAGGAAATGGTTGAATTTTTATGAAGATTGGTTCAGCCCATAGAATGGCCATTTTGTCCTGTGCTCTGTCAGCACAGCTGCACAGTGCTGTTGTATTTGTTATACTCTCCGCATGTCCTCTCCTTATGCTGATTGGTCTATATGAACAATGAGGGGTGCCCATGTATACACACATTTTGGTGATGACGCATGTTGTGATGAGACAGGGTTTATATAATGCCCATAGTGTGACTCTCAAAATATATCATTGATCGATCTAATAATTGTTGCTAATATTTTTATTCTCTCCATTTATAACCTATTCCAAGCTGTGGTAATCCAACCGAGCACTTCACTGCCCTCCATTAATGTCTTTGAAGAATTGTTCCTTGTACCTTCAACCCTTCGTTTACCTCCACCATGCAGCTCCACTCTTCTGTAGTCTTTCTTCACACTCTTCCCTTTAAAACAGAAATCTTATCATTTTTTTTTTTTTAAATACAGGTTGAGTATCCCTTATCCAAAATGCTCGGGACCAGAAGAATTTTGGATAATGGATTATTCCGTATTTCAGAATTATTTTTATATTTTAATGATGGATCTTGAGGTATTTTGCATTTATGTTGCACAAAAACATCAAATACATGAAAAACACACAAATATAATTTTTTTGTGCATAAAACAACGTTTCAAAACATGAAACAAAGTTTGTGTACGATCTCAGATACTGAATTTACATGCCATGCAATCATTTTCTTGCACATATTTAGTGCCAGTTACATGTTATTTCCAAGTAGTGCCAGTTACAGATATACCCAGTAGTGCTTTTAGCAAAAAAAATTTTTTTTTCAGTTTTTGGAATGTATGTTTTTTGGAATTATTTGGATAAGGGATACTCAACCTGTACCATGTTAAGTATCCATCAATATAGTACACATGCTATCTCTCTGGAGGTCCAACAAGGATGCATCCAGGCCACATACAGTACAGGCATGAGATGTGATGGTCTTACAGACAGTCCAGAGTCCAGTCCAGAGTTCAGCGGGTTATTCTGGTTCACTCGCAAAGGCACAATCACTCTCTATCAGACATGGTTACTGCAGTTTGTGCAGAGAGAATTGGATTTGGGTGATTTATTTTGTTTTTGTGCAGAGTAAATATTGGCTGCTTTATTTTTACACTGCAATCTAGATCTAACTTTGAAGTAAAACCCCACCCAAATCTAAGTCCATCTGCATGTGTTACATCTGCCCCACCTGCAGTGCACATGGTTTTGTCCATTAGAGAGTGATTGTGCTTTTGCGAGTGAACCAGAATGACCCCCTCAGTTTGAGCTCATGCAGGTGTTCCAAAGCCTCTCTTCTCACATCATGTGTCATAGTCATCCTTTGTAACTGCAGATTAATTCCATTATTTAGACCAAGAAAAAATGTTAATGATCGAGATTCTCCTAATTGTCTGCCACAGTTTTAAAAGAATTGCTGGTAGAGCTCTCTGTTGTGCTTTGATAGGAATAATTACTGTAAAAGGATGGAAGCCTACAACTACACAAATATTAATTATATTAGCAGTCTCATCATTGGGATTTTCTTGGCAGTGTTTCTAGTACTTCAAACAACTGCTGGTCTGTGACAAGGTAATGTGACATTGTCAACTAGTATCACGTTAATTTAGGGTTACTTAATTGTAAATGAAGTCTATTATAATCAGCAGCAACAATACTGTTGGGATTTTAAAATAAAAATAGATTACTCTGAAAGTTTGACTTTTTTTTTTTAAATGGCTATCAATTGTGAATTAATTGCATGTCCCTGCTGTTTTCTTTTCACTTTTTTCTGTGGCATAATCAGATGTACCCGGTTTATAGTCCACACAGGAACTCTCATTACATGTAGACTGAAAGGAGGTAAATAGGCAGATCATGCTGGTAATTGATCTCAAATCCATCTTTAGTGTGGGTTTTGTAAATAACAGTAAACCTTTTTTTAAACACTGTAGTATTCTGTCAAACATTCAAAAAAATAAATCTGTAGGCAGCAGGGAATATGTATTAATAATTTTATTTTTCATTTATTTATTTACAGTTTCTTATGTATAGTGCAGCATATTCTGTTGTGCTTAAAATCTATATATAAAAGGCTAACTACTGCTCGCCTTTCAGAGGCGTAGGGAGGGCGGAGCCGGTGGAGCACGTGCTCCAGGCGCAGAGACAGCAACTGGTGCCGGAGCCGTGCACCCCGCTCCCTGCTCTCTCCCCTGCCCGCTCCCCGCCAGGGCCCGATTTCTAAGGCACCTATCATGGGCGGCAGGCTGTGACCAGACAGCCGCCGCCAGCCAGGGAGAAGTGAGTGAAAGCTTCTCCCTGGCTGTCCCTTCTCCTACCTCCCCCCTGCAGAAGCCGACTCGCTCCCTCCACACCGCACACATACCGCTTCTGCTCCCGCTGATGCCTGCTCAGTAATGCTGGGGCTGGCTGCAGAGATCTGATCAGGCAACTCACCCAGGAGCCGGCATCAGCGGGAGCAGAAGCGGTATGTGTGCGGTGTGGGGGGAGTGAGTCGGCTTCTGGCCTGTCTCCTCATAAACACCCAACCACCACTGGCAGCCAGCTGTATGCACAGTAGGGCCGGACGAATGACCCACAAGTAGCAGTCCCCCGGGCACATTGCCGCTTGACGGGAGGTACGCTCCGCTGCGAGTCTGCAACGCATTCATTAAAGGGATGGGGGAGAGGAAGAGCTGCCGCTTTTGTCATTCCACGGCGGGAGCGAGGGGAGGAGGAACTCACGGCGCATCTGGTGTGGCTGTGGACTGTCTGCAGGTGAGGTGAGGTACTCCTAAGGGTTTGGGTATGTGGAGTGCTGCACTACTATGCTAATGCTAAGAAGGAGGAAGGTTACATTAACTGCTGGGGAGGTTGATGCTGCTGAGGGCTGAGCACTGGGCACCCCAACCCCAGTCTGCCCCCCACTAAAATAAAAGTTGACAATATCACAGAGTGGGGGTGGGGGGGCGATCTGTAATAAATGTGAGTAGGTCTCTTTGTGTTTGTTAATTTTGTTAATGAGCATCATGCATATTTTTTAAGTGATTGAGGGGAAAGAAGTGTGTGTGCACATATATAGTGCTATGCGTGTATATTAAGTGATAGATGTGTGTGTGCATATAATGTGATAGATGTGTGTGTGTGCGTATAATGTGATAGATGTGTGTGTGTGTGTATAATGTGATCTGCGTGTGTGTGTGTATAATGGGATAGATGTGTATGTGCGTATGTGATAGATGTGCGTGTATATGTGTGCGTATTATGTGATAGAGGTGTGTGTATGTGCCTATAATGTGATAGATGTGTGTGTGCGTATAATGTGATAGATGTGTGTGTGTGTGTTTTTTTTTAGTGCTTATTATCTGTTGTTTTTTGCTGTGTGCTGATGCCCTTGCTCCAGGCACCGTGGCACCTAGCTACACCACTGTCGCCTTTTAAGATGAAGTACTGCCAGTGACCACTAGAGGCTATTTGATGGACCAAATTACTCCTTAACAGAAAGTGAAAGCAATTTTTGCAGACACTGATATGTTTCTAACTTGCTGGATATGGAGCTGTGCAGACAGATTGGAGGTAGGAGTAGATGGGGGTGGGGTGGAGTGTCTGAGGGCTAAAAACTGTCACAGCTCAAAGTGAAAGTACATTGCAGAAGCTGCCATTTTGGCTGGCTTTCAACTAATATTCTAATAACGCTGTATTTGCTAACCTACTGTACCTACCTACCTAGTTCTTGACTATAATGGAAATTCTGTTTGCTAACATTGCCAGTCAAGTAAAAGTAAGCTTCATCAAGAAATTGTATCGCTAACACTGGAAATGAGCCACAGAACTATGCGAAACTTCAGAAATAGAAAATGTGTTTTACAAATGATGTGTCTGGACAATACCATATTCAAGACCAATTTAAAAATAAACTGTATTCCATGCCCTTTTAAATGATGTACTAAAAATTTGAATAGCATTTACCATCTCCTTTTTTGGTAACCTTTAAAATTTGGGAGGTATTATTATCTTAACCTGTACAATTCACTTTTGGACTGTTGTTATAGAAACGATTGCGACAAGTACCCTCTGGATAACTTTTTTCTTTTAAACTATAATTTTTGGCTTCAATCCAATTGCAGATTTAAGGAGTAGATCCATACTACAACCATACTGTACTTGTACGACCAAGTACAGTATGGAACAAAAAATTGATACATTATTGCAGTTTTCAACCTTAAAGATTAGAATTATGCACTAATTAAAGTCCTGTTAAAATGGTGGCTTAGTGCCTATCTCCCTCTCTCCAGGTCCAGGAGGTTTGAAACAGATCATTTTGCTTTCAATTTCTTTTAAGGAGTAATTTGGCCTGTCAAGTGGCCTCTAGTGGTCATTGGCATTACTTCACCTCAGAGGCGAGGAGTATTTAGCCTTTTATATATAGATAAGGAAATACAGTATAGCAGTACTACTGCTGAATACATTTTATGGAGTTAACCAAGATGAAATTGATTTACCCTTTTGGAAAAGAGGTCAAGTCTGATGACAGGTTCTTTATAGACTTAAAATAAATGTTTTTTTGTTTTTTTCATATTTCTTCCAAGGAAAATGAGAGTGCAGAGAGATCAACCGCTGACATGTTAATTATAGAGTGCCTGAAGATGTGCTCGGTGTGGACCAAGGCGGTCAGGCCATTCGCAGCTGCCATCAGGTGTGACAGCAGTGTTTATTAACCTTTACGGGAACACCGTTTTTCACAGACCGCTCGCTGCTCTTCGAGGAGGAAATAATGATGGGAAAAAAAAAAATCTAATAACAAAGGAATAGTTGTAACCTCAATTTTCTTATTTTTCTTATTTCATGGGAATGAATGTGAATTCCTAAAGTGGATTTAGAAGTGAAAAACCAAAATATTAAATGTATAAATAAAAATACTACAACCGATGGTAAAATAAACATTGATATTTAGTAAATGCAAGCAAGTTGATATTGCAATACACAGGTTTATATTTTGTACCTGCAAGCATTCAAATTGGCTGGTTCACTAAAACCATGTAAGCAGATATGATAATACATCTCGTCATTCTAATGGAGCCAAGCCCAGTTTTGTTTGTACTTACATTAAGTAGAGTAGCAATCTGGTGGTGCTTTATTGTAGGGCGTTCTCAAGCTCGGTCCTCAGGACCCCACACAGTTCATATTTTTCAGCTCACCTGGCAGATGCACAAGTGTACTCATTACTCACTGACACATATTGAAAGATTTCCAGGTGGAGCTATTTTTCACTTGTGATTGAGGGGTAGATTTATTAAGCTTGGTGAGGTGATAAAGTGTCTGGTCTTTATCATCGGCCAATGAGCTCCTACCTGTCATTTTTTAAACCAAGCCTGTAACTTCACAGTTAGGAGCTGATTGGCCAGTGATAAATTACCAGCCACATTATCACTTCACCAAGCTTAATGAATCTTCCCCTCTGTGAGGAGACCTGCAAAACATGCACTGTGTGGGGTAATGTGGACCGAGTTTGAAAACCTGTGCTCTATTGTATTTTCCCAATTCTGTTTTTTTTTTTTCTATTAATGTTTTTAGTACCCAGCAAAGTTAAAAACTTTATTTATTTTTTCTTAAATAGGAGGCCTATGGTTCATCTCTAGATTTTATCTGTAATTTACACTAAAGGTGATATTTTCACCTATAGTAGATAGGTGAAAATGTCAGCTGGGATTGAATGTTTCCCTTTTTTTCTGACTTTTGGAAACATCCCGAAAGTCAGAAAAGGTGTGGATAGGAGAATCCACGCCTTTTTTAGGTGGAAACAGTTGCAAATTCCCAAAATGTAACAGCCGTTTCTGCCAATGCACATTCGTGTTTTCAAAGAGCTGAATCTACAGCTGCAAGTCCTGTTCGGAAACTGCTTGGATTGAATAGATCCTCTTGACATAAAGTAGTCCTCAATCTTGTTGTATCATCACTTAATTGAATCTGCTCCTTTGAGTCCCTGCCTAGTTGACATTTCATCTATCTGCTGCAATCCTTGTGACACTCTGTTGGTTATTCCTTGCTGTATACTACTCCTCCTTAATATAAGGACATGCATAAGGATCTGCATACTGCTAAGTACTGTCCACATTTCAAAATGAGAGGAGGGGGTACTTATCAATAAAAAGCCTAATCAAGTGGTACGGGAGAGAAAAAAGGTTGGGGACCACTTATCTATAGGGATATAACAAAGAACTTGATGGCTGCAAGTCTTTTTTCAGCCTCAACTACTATGTAACTATGTAAAAACATGGAAACAAAAGACACTAGGTACAGCAAATAAACTAAATTCTTATTTTGCACATTTATTTATTTATTTACAGTTTCTTATATAGCGCAGCAGATTCCGTTGCGCTTTACAATAGTAGACAATGATAAGACAAACTGGGTATCAACAGACAGACTTGGAGGTAGGAGGGCCCTGCTGCAAGCTTACAATCTATAGGGATATAGGGAGGAAACATAAGGACAGGCACCAGTAATAGCATAGCAGTTACAAGTCCAGAAGGGAAGCTATATAATACATTAGTGCCTCGGAGGGTTATGCATTTAGAACTTAAATATGATAGGCTTGCCTGAAGAGGTGAGTTTTCAGGGAACGCTTGATAGTTTGGAGGCTATTCGAGAGTATGATTGTCCGTGGAAGGGCATTCCATAGGATGGGAGCAGCCTGATAAAAGTCCTGTAATAATGAATGGGAGCTAGTGATCCGTGCAGAAGAGAGACGCAGATCTTGTGTAGAGCGTAGTGGTCGAGATGGGAGATATTTTGTGATAAGTGCAGAGATATATGCTGGTGCAGTATGGTTAATAGCTTTATAAGCAAGTAGAAGTGTTTTATATTGAATACGGTAATATACAGGCAGCCAATGGAGGGACTGGCAGAGCGGATCAGCAGACGATGAGCATCTTGCAAGGAAGATCAGCCTAGCAGCAGCATTTAAAATTGATTGCAGTGGTGAGAGTCTGTTCTTGGGAAGACCAGTTAGGAGACTATTGCAATAATCAATGCGGGATATAATGAGTGCATGGATAAGAGATTTGGTAGTGTCTTGTGTGAGATAGGGTCGTATTTTGGATATGTTTTTTAGATGCATGTAACATGATTTGGAGACAGATTGGATGTGGGGAAGAAAGGACAGTTCAGAGTCGAGGATGACCCCTAAGCAACGAGCTTGTGGGGTAGGGTAGATTATATGCAAAGATTCATGGTACTGAAGCATTCAACTGTCTTAGTTCTAAATAATTATTTTGACCTTTACTAAAGTCCTGGTTGCAGGAAGTGATAAACCACATGAAGTCGATGATGCACTGTCTTCTGTAGTTGATATTGCGATCGTTCCTCACATGTTAAAGTTGTTGGTGTTGGCTCCAGGGGCATAACTCCCAACGGTGTTGGAGACGCCTGCCTCCAAGTCCTGAAGGGGCAACTGCATTTACTGCAACACCTGTGTGGATCACTGTGGAATCCAAGTGCGATTGCTGCTTTTACAATGGAGCTCTGTGCGCACACGCTGCGTGAGGTGGGCGGCACCAAATTCCAACTTGCACCTGTGTGCCTGGTATGAACTTAAACACCTGGTTGACTCTGTACAGCCAATATGTGGTGAAGATATATTCTACATCAAGAGCACGTCCTGATGAAGGAGAATAAAGAGATTCAAAACATTGATGGTAATATGGGATCAAATGTATTTGCTTTGTGGTCTAGCCTGAGTTTTCTTTTCTTTGCCTTCAATCGATTATTATTTTATCTATACAGGCTCTGTGAGTTGCTGCATCATATTGTTGGGAGTGCTGGGCAACTACGCTCCCGTACACTGTCTCGGTCTCTCTCTGTCTGTATCTATGTATATGTGTAAAGAAACCCAGTGAAAAGTCACTTAATGCATTAATAATAATGTCTTCTTAAAGTATGGTGTATGTTCCGCCAAGAAATCCCACCCAGGATTGTCAAAGATGCGCTTGCACCACATCTCTGAAAATAGGCCACACCTACTCTTACACAATAAAAACGGCTCACATACATCAGTGACAAAGCGTGTCACGGATGTATGTGAGCAGTTTCTATTGAGTAAGATCTAGTAGTTTGTTCACTGTGCACATATATTATCTCCGTAGACACTTCCCAGTTGCAGCCTTGGGGTGACTGCACATCAGGGTGATATCTACATGATTTGCAAAATAGGAACACTACATTGTTCATATCATATTATGATGTGCACGTTGAGTTGCGTATCGGTCCCATTGATATCTTTCCGTTGCTGTACGATAACACATGCGGCGCTATGAACGACTAAATGTTCTGTCGTTCCTTAAATTGTCTGACAAGTTAATGACTGTGGCCAAATGAATTTTCTCTCTGCAGTTGAACACGCTAGATAATGATGTCCCCATAGGTAGAATCTGGGAGAAGCTGCATCAGATGCTTGTTGATGCTTGCTTAAAAATGAATTTTCAGTCTCGGTTACGGGTACATTTCAGCCGAAATTCTTTTTTGTACTGGACGAACAAATGTGATTGTACACTTGCAATGCAGTGCTTTAATAAAAAGTGAATAAATAAAATATTGAATTTTCATCATTTTTCAATGCATGTCAATTCATACTGTGTGACTGGACCATGCTTGACTCAACAGGTAGCCAGTGTGTACAGGAAGTTTATTTACTGTAGCGTGAGCCAAATAGATGAATATTAGCACTGTCCTCTCTCTCTATCTCCCCATGGGGGGATTGTGCCAGATTGCTATTCAGTGTTGTGTATCCAACTCCTTGAGCTGCAGTAACCAAGTCCGAATACTTTTGCATACAACTCTACAAGCAGGCGAGACTCCGGACTTGTCTAATGAGGAATGTAATATGTTCTGATTGCATTCTCCGTATGTAATAGAATGCAAGTACAGCCTGTCTCACCACAGTCTTTGCTCCACCATATTCACTGATGTTTCTGCTGTCAAACATACAATTTGCCAGATGTAATAGTGCGGGAGTTGTGGCAGAAAAACGTAATAGACGGAGCAGAGGGCAGTGAGATATATGCTAATAGAGCGGTGTCACTGTGCCGCATATGATTTAATAGAGATTAACATAAATAATTCAATTTACAAAAAATGTGCAGATTTTATTCAGTCTAAGCTTAACCAGCACCGAACGCTTATCTCTATGCTGGTATAGGAAGAGAGGGGCTTTCTCTTTAAACATCCAATAATAAAAAGAACAACAATTGTCTAAGAAATAAAATAAAAAGTGATAACGATCTATCTATGTATCTCTCTGGATATTTCTATTCGGATGTCAACCTTTTATTAGTCTTCTTTGTTGCTTGTAGTGATATTGCAGTTGAAGTCTGGTCTTATTACCTCCTGAAGTCGCTCTTCTGCTTTCTTATTATTTTCTCTATAAGAAGCTACTTCTAGTCCTCCTAGATCTCTAATCCCTGACAGCAGCATATGCATTATATATCTTGTCCCTTCTCCAGCTAAACCCTTCCATCCTACCTATAGTAATCGTCACTCAAGCGTATCTCTTCAGTGTTGTACATGTTGTCGTTGCTAAATTCTCACTTCAATCTGCTTTTGCTGATCTTTAATTGCCTGGAACCCTTTTTACGAAGCATGTTGACGATTTTAATGATCAGATGAAAGTTTGAAAAGCTATTTCTATTCTGCAGAGTCCTGCGGTTGTGCTGCAAGGCTCTGTGTTCTACTCCTTAGGGCTTTTTCTGTAGTCAATTAGATTTGTCCTTTTACGTTTTTTATATCGTTTATGATAAACCCCCCCCCCTTTTTTTTAATTGATCTCAGTATCACTGTTGATTAGTTATGCATTATAGATAACAAAAATAGGACATAATTTTGTCAGTTGAAGAGATAACTTTGTTCTGACTATGTTTCGTCTTAAATAAGTTGGGTTATAAATTAATGCATTTATCTGATGCATCTCGTAATGTGACTGAAGTCTTTATTCGGAGATTTCAGTAAAAACTTGCTCCAAGTCCTATTACGCTGGGGAACAAGACACGGTTTCCTCATGTGCTAATAATGCAAATTCCCAATTCTTAGTATTTTTGTGCGGATTACTAATTTTTCTGGTAAATTTTTTGGAATGATTTTTGAATTTTTTTGTTCTAAAACCCAATATATTTAGATATGTAATAATAGAATGTTGGCAAAAGATAAACCTTTTTAAAAAGATAATAAAAGGTAGTTTTGTTAAATTTTTGACTAGATGATGTTATATTATAATATAATAATAATTTAATGGCAAATTGTCTTAATATCATTCTGGTGTGTACCCAACCTGACGTGAATCATGTCATTGTAGCCTCAAACCCTGCTGTAAAATGCCTGTATTATCGGCATTGCATGGTGGTGAGCATTGCCACAATGATTCGATCATGCTGGTCATGACTCCAAACATAGATCTTCCCATAAGCTCCACCCCCATCCTGTCTCTCTTATGACACCCCAGCGCCCCCACCACCTGCTGCTTGGTGCTGGCTGCCCTCTCCCGAATTTTCAACAATGCAGACTCGACTTTTTTTAATAGCCGTATCTGAGTTGGCGAAAAAGGGATGCTAAATTGACGAATTTGCAGCCATTTTCACCGTTTTTAAATTTGTTGCGGTCGAATTTATTACCGGTGAAAAGTGCAGATATTTACGATCTTAAGAATTACCAGCACTGATTGAATACCCCCCATAAAGTGGATGGCAAAGATTTTTTATAGAGGATTTGTGGAATAAATATGTTTTCACCTTTTAGTGCATCCTAAAGTGATCTCTATAATGTTTCTTTGAAGAGATCTAACTTTTAGTCATGTCCCATTGCACAATTTAGGCAGAATTAAGTTTCTCATCAGTATTATTGGCACACCAACGTTCAAGGTTATAAGATTTGTGGGTAATCCTGATGCTGATGGAGTATTTAGGAATTCAGGAGAATAGTACATAGGAATTCAGGAGAATAGTACATGGCATCTTCTACATTCATGGCAGGGTTTATAGAACTGTACTCCCCTGGGAAACTCTCCAATATATAATTGTTAATAGATTAAACGTATTTGTTCTTGAGTGCAAGGATCACACATTCGCTTAACCACAAGTACATTTTGTGTTTGTTATTGCTCAGCTTTAACTTGACAGATCAAGATGAGACAAAAAGCACAGATTATTCCTAGGCATTTCCAATACAAAATCATGAAGTTTTCACGAAAATCAGTTCTGCAACTTTTGTGTCAACTTGGAACAAACAGGCACACAATACTCTTACTTACGTTCTTATTCAGGAGGCCAATCAGGATTTTGGCCGAAAATCGGCGGAATTTGAATCCCGTGATTGGAAGCTACCCCCATGCAAAATGCATTTTTTTTTTGTTTGGCCAGGCAGTGCTGAGCACCTTAGTATATGGCTCAGATGCTGCCCAGGTGACTGCTACCGAACTCCAGACGGTGCCGCTGGTCGGGACAGTGTATTATGGCGGCTTTCTGGCTGCGCAGCATTACGTGATGTCAGGGGTCCCAAACTTTGTCGCCCGGCCACTCGCCCGATGTTCTGCTCCCAGCCTCCCATCTGCCTATCTGGGATTAGTAGGCCTTTAGTGACATTTGCGGGGCAGGCAGTTTGGGGGGTGAAGTCATTTTTTTTTTTTTTATTAGGGAGGCCAGTTCTGGGAATCCCAGGATTAAGCATTTTTTCAATCCCGAATCCTGGGTTTGATAAATTACCCCGGGATTGGCATCCCTAGTTCGCATAGATTGTAAAAATTAAAGCCTTCCAGCCTTTTGTGGGCTACAGTCTTTGCTCTTCTCTGAACCTTGGTTGACCATGTCTAAACAGATGAAGAAGGTTCAGTCCCATTGTACAATAATCTCCATTTATTATTGACCCCTACTAATGGCACACCAGTATACAGGATATCCCGCTTTGATAAAACTTTGGTTACTGTCTGAAATGTGTTTGTGGAGATGTCCTAGTTAAATTGCCTTGTTTCTTTTGTAATTGCTGCACTTTTACTCATTTGTAGCTTTTCATTTTGTGATGAGGACTTTAAAGTTACTTGATTTAAGAACAATATCATTGATTTGGTTAAGGTCAGTAAAGCATCGTCTGCAATTAAAGCTATTTTATTGTGGCGCGCCTCCCAAAACATCTGTCTAATTGTAGAAGCCAAGGTTAGTTACGCATATTTTATATGAGAAACATTCATGGCTTCATGAGTTTCTGGAATTTTTATAGCTTGTTTAATTACTTCATCCGTAATTGTTTTTTTTTTTTTTTTATAAAGATGAGTTCAATTTACAGATTGCTCAGTTATCATTAATTAAAACAATGCATGCATGTTGCGATGTGCTACTCAATTTGGACTAGATCACTTAATTGCCTAGCAAGTTAGCCAGAATCGCACCGAGGGGCGAAAGCGAAGCTCGGCGTCTCTATAGCCCGGCAAAATAGACTGTGCAGGCAAGGCAATTTTGATTATGCTGCACGGTGTAGTGTATTTGGCCTATGACCAAATTGCCTATAGTCCATATTGCCTATGGCTTTGTTCAAAATCGGCCATGGGCAATCGGCATAGTCTATATAGCCCATACCTTGCACCATGTGTACAGCCCTTTAGAGTGTTATCTTGTTTTGTGCGTTTTACAGAATTGGAGTTTGATTTACATAATCATTTGTTTTGTTTCAGATTGGGTCATTCTGTCTCAACTCCATTAGCATGTATATGTAGCACTGATTTATTAGACTACATTTGGCTAGTAAGAGGCCTTCTTTGTTACTTTCTTTGTTAGTTAAGCCATTTTATTGAGGGTACCCAATCGCCCACGGTAATATTTCATGGGTAATTGTATCACCAGGTACTATACTATTGTTCCTGAATAGCCGGTGCGGGCCGCGGCTAATGGGAGATTTTGTTTCACCTGGCAGGCAAAACAAAACCCCTGAAAGCAGCCTTGATTTTGTGGGAAAAGATCACCTCGACCACGAAGACACACTATTCACTAAAATTGTGTATTTTTCCTCCCGAGAAACTACGATTGCCCCCCCAAAAAATCAGTGGGGAAAAAAAAGCTTTTTATTTACCAATCATTTTTCAGCGCTAATAGGATACCCCCTTTAGACTTCTGTCTAGGTCGGTGTTTTTGGCTTTATTTTGGATTTATTGGGGGAATTAAATGTCACCAGCAGGTTTGTACGGGGAGTATGGCTTTTCCTTGCCGAAAATAAGCCATCCTCACATTTTGTGGCGAGTCTCGATGTTTTAATGGCCACACTTGCCTATTCCACCTCACCTCAGGGGAGGTTATTCGCTGTCAGGGCATTGAATACTGCTCATTGAGTCCGTATTTGCTATTAGCTTGCCTGTATTGTCCATATGGCAAATACTCCATTTCCTCAAATGAGAGATGACGAAGCAAATAGACTGCCGACAGTGTAGCAGATTAAAATAAAATTCTTCTCTCGCTCTTCCTATTTTAAGAGTCTTGTCCTACCCAGCGATCAATTGGTATCAAGCTGTGGCCTCTTATTTCTTTGTGATTGCCTGTCGTGCAATGTTTACATTAGTATTGCTGCACAGACCATGTGTTATTGTAGGTTGTGTTACTAATGGTAATCACTCTGGTTACTTCTATTGTTTACCCCACAATTATTTTTATATATATATATATATATATATATATATATATATATATATATATATATATATATATATATATATATATATATATATATATATATATATATATACAAACAGGCTGCGCTAGTCCTTAATATGGCAATTCTTTCAAATCAAGTACGGTGCAGCTCTTCTCCGAAATGACCGATTCCACGGTCCCAAGGTACATGCGAAGAAACAGGAGACAGGCACACAATGAGCGATAAAATATAATTCACTTTTATAAAGTATAGCAGCTCACGTACATATAGGTTTACAGGTAACAGCTTGCCAGCATATCATAGTAAAGAGCGGGTGGTCATCTCTCACAAAAACACCGTAGCCGCAGAGCTCCCAGCGTCTCGTCGGTCAGATTTCCCGGCTCCACCAATGCGTCACAGCAGAAACACGCCCAACCGGTTTCGTCGCTTGTTGGACGCTTGTTGAATACACCCCCTGACGAAGTGCACACACTGAAACATCTGCCAGCACCATGACTGCATGTAAGAGGGGACTTGTTGCATTACATATATTCGTACTATGCTAAGTACCCGCCCATCTTCCTTTTTTTGCCCTTTACTCTGATTGCACTTTATATGCCTTAATAAATCTGCTTTTTGATGTTGCTGGCTTTTCAAATACATTTATTGTTTCTACATTTTGTAAAAGCTACAGCACTTATTATTTGCTGTAAGTGCAGTGTGTGCAGCTCATGTCATGGTTTTCTTTAGATATATAGATAGATGGATAGATAGTGAAAAGGGTCACATACAGTACACTGTAATTGGAAATTCACATCATAGCTTAGTAGGTTATACAGCATGCAATACACAGGCTTCACGAGTGGATACACAATCGAGAGGTCCCTAAAGTAGTCCCGACACCCTAAGCCTGCTGCCCTATTGGCATTGGGAACCTTGACCATCTGCCATGAAAAGATATAGGCAAACCATAGTTGTTGTGAATCATTTATTTAGCTAATTAGATCCAGTCCAGGTTTTTCCTAAGTTCTGATGTTAACCTCATGTGGAACTATGCTGTCCCTATTTTTATTTATATATAATATATATACATGGATAGATGTACCACACTCCAAATTAATTTCCCATATGCTTTTAATGTAACATTTTGATGCCTATAGCGGCATCGTCATCAGGCATAAAATAAAATAACCACAGTGCCTACCTTAAATCACCCCATCCCGGAAGTCCCGGTTTAGGGAAGAGTTAGACACCCGGCGTTGGCAGCAGCATCGCGGTGTGCACAGCCATCCCGGACTTCCCATGCTGGCGCATCCATGTCATCAACGCACGCCGCCACTCTGGAATTCTGGTCCGGATAAGTTGTTTAATAGCATGACTTCTCGAGGGCACCTCAGCAGAGACCTCTTCCTTCAATAAATGTTTTTATTTTGGATTATGCGATTGTGGTTTAAATGTTGAACGAGGTAGCATTTTTCTCAACTGTATTGAGGCATCTCCAGATTCGGAAAAATATTCCTTCAATTTAAGTTGGCGTTTAAAGTAACCTGTATTGCTCAACAGACTATTGAAATTTTACGGATGGTACTAAAGAAAGTCACCTGCTTTTTTTATAATATATATAGATCAGCCATAACATGAAACGGACAGGTGTATTGAATAATGTTGATTATCTAGTTACAATGGCACAAATTGTTCAGGAATATTTTGAGGAACATGACAGAGCGTTCCAGGTGTTAACTTCCCCAGATCTCAATCAGATTGAAAATCTGAGATATGTGTTTCAACACTACTGCTTAGACACCCATTCACATCGCAAGCTGGACCCGGGTCATTGCCTGGGCTTCTCTGGTGACGCTTGGAGAGAACATCATCTCCAAGCGCCAGTGAGCTAGTTCACCATACAGTATTAACAAGACACGGGTTACCCGTTTACACTGCCCATTAACTTTGTCATCCTCAGAAACATCCCTTGCCTACTTTACATTTCTCTAAACTTAGTTTACTTTTTCAATCTTTGTATTGTAGAGATCAGCTAAAACAAGTTATTGGGAAATATATCTCCTCTATATGGTATATGTGGTAAATATTTCAACTAAGCTCTGATATTAAATAGTGGGATGGCTCCAAAGCGGGTGTGGAATTAAATTCTTGATTCTGACTGTCAGAACCGTGGCCAATCCAACCTCAATTTGACTGTGTGTAGTCAATGTTCCTACTGTCTGAATCGTTCAAACAGTCGGAATACACATGGATTGTTAAAATCCACGTATATTTGGGCAAAGACGGCCGCAGTTTCGTCAATTCAGCTGCAGTTTTTGACCATGCAGATTGGACTCTTAAAAAAATTTAATCTGACAGGCGTCAGTGTGGTCAGCTATGGCCGCATTAAATAGGTGTGTGCTGATATTTCCGACTGTCTCAAATATTGGCACACATTCAATACCCCAAATGCTGGTGCACCCTTAGTTTAGCTTACAGTTGATTAAAAGTTTTAAAAAGTTTATTAAGTTATGATCCCTACTAATAATGAAGAAATCACGACCAAACCTGTGAATCATTTAATTTGACATTTGGCATAAGAGTTAAATTATAGAACATAGGCTATGTGATTTCCATATCTTCACACTCCTGTTTGCTTTAGTTATTGACTCGCCGTGCACAGCATTAGGGAGAGCTTAAATGTAGTTCATACCCTTTTCAGACCGCACTCTCAACCCGGGTTATTGCCGGGTTGTTAAGTCGCCAACCCAGGTCGAGGTGCGGCCTGAAAGGGCCACCCCGGGTCGAGCAACCCAGAAGTTCAACCCTGGTCACGACCAGGGTTGAACACGGCTCTGACCCGGGTCAAGTGCACCTCGAGTCAAGCGACCCGGATGCCGTTCACAGTATGGAGGAGGCAGCACTGTCTGGTCCATGTACTGCCTTTTCCCCTGCCCCCCCGATGACGTTCAGCCCTGCACTTGTGTAGCCTCACCAACCCTGGGGACATCTATCAATGCTTCGGGTTGACGTTGATCGTGGGGTGGCGTTAACAATTGTGGGGGCCATTTCACACTTCAGGGTGGCTATTTGGCCTCTCTGGGCCATTTAACATTGTTTCCTATGGAAAAATCGGGTCAATTGAGGCATTGAACATGAAAATCGGGTCAATTGAGCCATTTAACATTGTTCCCTATGGGAAATCGCGGGCATCGCGTCGGTCGCGTCGCACCCGATTTTTAGTGCATTCAATGCCCGCGATTTTTTTACCTGCGATGCCCACGATCAAAATCGTGGGCACCGTGCTAGGTAAAGAGTACCTAAAATTGTTATTACAAGAACTTCGGCACTTAAAGTGGGACGGGATGCATATTATCTTGGATGCCGTATGAAAGAGACAGCAGACTTTTAAGATAAAAGCAGCTTCTATAAAGAATTCTTTAGTATTTTTACTGTTGCTTTTTGCAGTTACTTAGTCTAAAAGCAGAGAATGCTCATATTGGATTTAACCTCTTGACATCTATTATAATAGCTATTTCTGCAATGTTCTTTACTTTAACTGCTGCTTTTTGCACTATATATTCAGACTTGATGTCCTTTCTGGTGTTCGCTACGGTATTTCCCATCATTACTGGTTACCTACTGCTGGGCTCCATACTTTAGCATACACAAAATGCGGATTTTATTGACCTTTTGGGTTGAGCATAGGCATTTTTACCTATCTAAAAAATAATACATCTGTAACAGAATTGTTTGTGTCAGTTGTTTATTTCAGCGGGAGCCTGGGGGTATTTTTATGTAAAAAAAATTTGTTGAATCTTTTTATTGAAAAGTTTTAGAGGTTAACAAATGTGGGGGGAAAGATAGGCTGTAAATTGATGGTAGGGAGAATAAATCTCACCGAAGTGAAAACTGAATCGAGTCTATCATATCAGGAAATTTCTTAAACTCCTATCAGACGACACAAAGTGAATTTACATTGCATTTGACATAACCCTGCATAATATACATTAATTACCTTCAAGAGCACAATAATAGGGGAAAAGACAAGACACTTAGACAATAGACACATGAGGGGTAATGTGGAGGTTGGGGGGTGGGAGTCAAAAACCTAACCTTTGAGTCTCTTTTAGTTGTAATATCAAAACGGGAATTTTATCTAAAGTAAAAAGTGTGGGAGAATGAATAAGAGTGTGTCAGAGTGCGTGAACACCGGGATCAGCTTCTTATTTGTGATTCGTTAGGAGACGTCTATGAAGAAACCATTCCGTTGTCTCGAAAATGCAGAATATCTGGTCTTGTGTTTGTTGGGGTAAGGTGTCTATATAGAGGCCCCATTTCTTATAAAAGGAAATTACCCCAGTTTCAATATTGATCGTGGTGGATTTTCTGTCAAAATACATCTGTTGGAGTAGCTTACTATTGACCTCAACTACCGTGGAGGAGGGGGTTGTCCAGTGAGTTGGGATAGCTTTTTTCGCTAATGTTGTTGTGATCATTAGAAGGGGAAGAATGCGTCGTTTATCTGTTACCAGGTCCGACGAATCGAAATTTGCACACAAACAAGCTAGGGGGTTTGGGGTGATCTTAATTTTTTATAAGTTGGAAATGGTATATATAATTTTGTTCCAAAATCTTCTAACTTTTCCACACTCCCAGAAACAGTGGAAGAAGGAGGCTTGCTCTATATGGCATTTGGAGCATTCCCCCGTGACAGAGGGGACAAAGTGTGCCAGCCTAGCCGGAGAGATATACTGTATGCTCGTTGAATTGTTTAAAGGTGATCCTCCTGAAGATATGAGGAGGATAGATTTCTCATGGTCAGAGTGTAATATTTACTGATTGGTTCATGTGAGGTAAGGCCTGTAATATCCCTAGACCATTGTAATTTAAGTTTATTCCACCTTGTCTCTGAGTATGTGGAAAGCAAAAGGAGATACAGTGGTTTAAGTCGAAATGAATGCCTTGTTACCTGATTAAGAATGTTTTGTAGAGGATCTGAGGATAGTGTGGATATCCCTGAAATAGCTTTTCGCTGGAGGGTCGCCAGGTAGTGTCTAACCTGCAGGTACATTAAAGAAATTGGTTGGAGGCAATTGATATTCCTGTCTGAGCTATTCAAAAGATTGTATATGTCTTCCAGGGTCAAAAACCATGGAGGCATCCGAGAGACCTTTTTCTTTCCATGAAAGGAAGAGGTTGTTGGAGCAGGACGGGGGAAAAGCTGGGTTGCCCCAGAGAGGGACTTTTTGGGATACAAGTGGATTTCTATGCAATCTTTTAGTGACCAGCTGCCATGCAAGGTAGATGTCATCAAAAAGGATATTAGTTTTAACTGTGTGTGGGAGGTTAGAGGGTTTAGTGTGCAGTAGAGCTCCAGGGGAGTATGGGTGGAGAATAGCATTATCTATCGCTACTGTTGTGAAGTGGTTTGTGTTGGTCATCCAGTCCGATATGTATCGAAATAGGGTTGTGGTGTTACAGTATATACAATAAAGTCTGGTATTCCACTGCCTCCTAAGATTTTTGGTGCCATCATTTTAGCCAGAGCGATTCTGGGTCCTTTGCCCCCCCCAAATAAATTTAGACAGCGCCTTGTTCAGTTTAGCTAGGTCCTGCTTGCGTATTCTGGTGGGGAGCATCTGCATCATATAAAAGATCTTGGGGAAGATTATACTTTGTACTACTGCAATTCTGCCTAGTAGGGAAAGGGGAATAAGAAGCCATCCTTCCATCAGTGTAATGACTCTAGAAATCAGTGGTAAGCAGTTTAATGTATATAATTTATTTAAATCTGCTGGGATTTTTACTCCGAGGTATTTAATATCAGTATTGGTTATATTGAAGGGGAGAGTCTGTAGGTGTGTCCATATTTCCGGGTCTATCGGGGGAAAATGTAATATATCAGATTTTGATAGGTTGATAGTAAAGGCCAATTGACTGTATAATTTTAAGTATTTCTGGTATGGACTCAGAGGGTTTAGTGACAAAGAGTAACATGTCATCGGCGAATAATGACAGTTTAAGCTCCCATAGATCATCCTCGAGATTTCAAGGAATACGAATAGGTCCTAAGGGCTATGGGCAAGGGTTCCAACGCAATGGCGAAAAGGAGTGATATGGAGCATCCCTGTCTGGTGCCTTTCTCAATAGTGAACTAGTCTGACAACATGCCATTACAGGCTATATGTGTATGGGGTAGGTGGTTTATGCATCGCAGGACCCGGAGAAGGCCCTCCCGGGAAGCCAAATTTGAATAGTGTTGAATAAAGGTGTTCCCACTCAACAAGATCGAAGGCCTTCTCTGCATCCAACGAGATCAGGACCGGGTTGTCATGGTTGGTCTTGTTTGGGGAGGTGGAGGCAAATATATTGCTGAGTGCTTTGCAGACATTGGTTTCAGAGTGTCGCCCCCATATAAAGCCTGACTGGTCAGGATGACTGGTGGACGGGAGTAGGAGTTTAATTGTATCTGCACTGAGTTTGGTGAATAACTTATAGTCTAAGTTGAGTAGGAAAATCGGGCGGTAGGAGCCAGGGAGTGCGAGGTCGTGGCCCGGTTTTGGGAGAACCCTTAGTATGGCAGTATTAAAATGTTGGGGGGGGGGGGTTATCCGATGTCAGGATGTGGTTAAAAAAGGCAACCAAAGACTGGAGGAAAGAAGGTCTTGTGCGTAAGATTTTATAAAAATCTCTGCTGAAGCCATCAGGCCCCGGGGCCTTATCGCTTTTCAGTATAGAAATCGCTTTAAGTACCTGATTGGAGCCAGCAGGTATTGTGCATCTATTGGGGAGATTTGAGGACAAGTGGTAGCATCCCAATCAATCTGGTTTTCTAACTGTGTTGTGGGTTGTGGGGGTGGTTTTTGAAGGGGTGTGGGAGTATAGTTCCGTGTAGAATAGTCGAAGAATTTCGGCAATTTCCAGGTTGGATTTTGTAAGGTCACCTCAAACATTCCTAAGTGGTTGTACCACCATTGGAGGTCTAGTACCATTTAGAAGGTTCGAGAGGAGCTTACTGGTCTTCTTACTGAATTTATGAAACTTGTAGTTTGTGGAGAAGAGGTGTCTTTCTCCAAGTATTTGTAAATACACATCAAAGTTTGTTTTAGCAGTCAGGTATGATAATTTGGAAGAGGTGTCTGGCTGTGATTTATAATGTTGAAAGGCAGTAGGTAGTTCTGTTTGGAGTCCTAGATATTTAGCCGTATTTCCTATTGTTATTTGCAATGTAGGAGAGTATCTCTCCTCTAATGACTGCCTTAGCTCTCATCCAAAATAAAGCTGGGTCATTTTCAAGGTGAGGGGCGTTATCAGTGCAAATATATTCCCAGATGGATTCTAGTCTATTCTGAAACTTGATTGATTTTGTTGGTATGTAGGAAATTTACAGAGGCGAGTCGTAGGGTCTGGAGAAGGTAGTCCTAGTGAAACTGTGATGATTGCATGGTCTGACAGGGAAATAGCATTGATTTCTGAGTCTCGTACAAGGGGGAAAAAGGATTGGTAGATTAGGATGTAGTCGATTCTCGAAAAAGTGTTATTTGCTGCCGATAAGCAAGTGAACACCCTCTCAGTTGGGTGGAGGGCCCTCCATACATCTATTACTTCCAAGGAGTCGGCAAGGGCTGGGATACCTAGTTTAGGAAGTTTTGGTGGTTTGTTTTTCTGGGATGAGTGGTCTAATATATTAGATGATATCAGGTTGAAGTCTCCGGCTAGTATAAGAGGGGTTTGGGTTAGGGGAGCTATGGCAGCTGTCAATTTTTGCATGAATGATTTGAAGTAAATATTAGGGGCATAAACATTACAAAGAGTGTATGGTTTGGAACGTATAGTGAGGGATACCATGAGAAACCTGCCTTCCGAGTCCGTAACCAATTTTTCTATTTCATGTGGAATATTGGATTGAATCAATATTACTACCCCTCTGGCTTTAGAATTATATGGGCTAAACCCGACCACCCTTCAGCCAAGCATGTTTAACTTTAGTGTCTCAGTGGGGGTTAAATGTGTTTCCTGGAGAAATGCTAGATGGACCTTTTGTTTGTTAAGGTTAATGAGTATCTTAAAGCTCTTCATAGGTGAGTTGAAGCCTCCTATGTTCCATGAACCGATAGTCAGGTCCGGCATTTCATCTCTGGTGGGGGGTGAGTGGTGTATAAAGTCTGTAATGAGAGCCCATGAATCCCAATGTGGGAAAAACACGAGGATTGAGAGGAAGGAAAGACATACAAGGGAGACGCGACCTGAACAACATATAGACATAGAAACATACATTATAAAACAAATGATACCAACAAACATTTGTCACCGATACATTATCAAGTAGAGTTTAACATGAAATATGATCCTAATGATCATCGGTGAAGAACTTCCTATAGGAGATATATCTGGTAATGCACTAGGTGCAATATCCAAAGAAAGCTTAAACCTAACATGGAGAAGTCAAAGCAGCTGATCCGCAGCCGCCATTCCCACCCACCAACAGTTATTAAGTAATGGAGGGGGAGGTCTATGCCTTCCCATAGGCCTCGAACAAAAAGATTAGTAGATCATGCACATGCTTCATTCATGTTCATCTAACAGTTCCAATAGGAGAGGCATATATGGTTTGAGTACAGGAGAAACCTGACTACATATATGTCAGATTTAGGCTGGTGATTTCCTGGTCGTATGGGGTCTTGTCGTAGTTGAAGAAGGTGGAGGTGGGGCCCGGTCAGTTATATCCTGATCATGGTCTGTTGTGAGCTCACGGAGGTATGACTGCATCTTTGAGAGACAGGAAGTCTTTATGGGTGTTTCCCTCATAAATGCGCAATCTTGCGGGATATAATAAGCCAAACTTGCGGCCCTCTGTTACTAATTGGGAGAAAACCAGGGAAAAAGCCTTACGAGCCTTAGTCAGCTCCACAGAGTAATCCTGGAAGATTAACAGGGTATGACCTTCCCATTGCAGGTTTTTTACGCGTCTAGATGCAGTCCAGATTAATTGCTTATGGAGATAGTTCATGCATCTGACCCTTTTATGTAAATTTGACAAAGTGACCCTAGGCCTGGGTTTATTGGGGGAGGAGGGTGACCGACACTGTGAGCTCTCTCTCTATTACCATGTCTCTGCATTCTTGCTCAATGCCCAAAATGGTGGGAAAGGTGCTTCTCATAAAGTGAGAGAGCGCTGTGCCTTTTAATGATTCAGGGAGTCCAACCAGCCTAATGTTGTTTCTGCGAGAACGGTTTTCTATCTCATCTAACTTATTCCAAATATGGTAGTTGTCAGTTGTCAGAGATTTAACAGCATGCTGCACGTTTTTCATCTCATGAGAGAGGGTCCCCAAATGATTTTCTGTGACTGACACGCTGGGTGAGTGCTGTGATGACCGACACTGCCTGTGATAGCAGGGGGGCCATGGTGCTTTTAATAGCTTCCACTCTGTCCCCATAAGTGGTATGTCTGGGGATCGGCAAACCTTTACTCACTGTGTCCGGGTACTCAGCAGCAGTTTTCTTGGTGGCCGGAGATGTATCTGCGTGAGATGTGCCGGACGCCATGTATTGCTCAGCCCTCCGCTTCTCCTGGCATTGAGGAGGCACTCCATGAAACTGGAAGCGGAAGTCCATTTTTATGTAAATTTGATAAAAGTTTAAATATTCGCTACCCAGAATAAGAGAAATAGAGATTGTCTTGCACTCAACCATGCACAATTTCCTATGCGTTTTAAAATACAGTATTCATCGTGAAATTTAATATTAATCTATTTATAAAATGTAACAATAAATTCATTAATTTCTCTACAGTTACTGTTCCTTTGTAATTTCACTTTAACTATTAAGAATGACAGTTCATGGTTTGGATCACCAAAGAAGCCAGGTATACACATAGTTTCCTACCCTCCTGCATTCTGCAGGAGACTCCTTTAAATAGCAGCAATCTCCCCCCTCCCTCATTAGTGTAGTAATCTCCCTCATTTCTCCTAGCCCACATTACACTGTTACATTTTTTTGGATATTACATTTTAAAAGATTCCTCTCAGATGTAGCAGTACACATCCACACTTCTAGGTGCCACATTCACAATCTTCGGTGGCTGTTTTTACGTATGGGCTGCAGCCCCCCAAGTAAAATCCGCCACTGTAGTAAAGCCAGATGCAGTCTGCGAGTCTGCACTGGCTTTACTGTGACTGGCACTGACTTCCTATTGGAAGTCCGACCTGCCAGTCACCCAAGGCAGTCCCATTGAGAGTGTTCCATCCCTCTGGGATGCCTCTATGGGCTGCTGCATGCATAAAATCCAGTGTCTGCACATGCGCAGTACCTACGGCAGTACTGTCAATGTGCTGGTCCCTATATTGTACAGGCTTCGGGACTGTGATTTCACTTCTAGGGCTGTTGCCGGAGCAGTCCATAGAAGCTGGCTACATGTGCAGTACAGAGGTTGGTACTGGGCATGTGCCAGTCCCGGTGCCTGTCATTATTGTACAAGCATTGGGAACAATGCAGCGGGGACCAGGAGGAGCAGCGGTGGCAGAGGGGAGCCGGCATCGCAGCCAGCGGCAGCCGCCCTCCTACCATAAGGTAGGAACCAACACTGACAATCTCTATTCACAATATCTCCATATATGGAACTAGACACGCCCTTTGGGTGGAGCATGACACACCCCCTCATTAGGACGCTGTGCAAAATTCTAGTACCAACTGTAATCTCCCTGAAACTAGTTTTCAAAAGTAGGCAAGTATGGGTATACATCTGATGTTTGTGATTTTGTAATATCTGCTGTCAAATCCATCTGTCTAATGCTCTGTACACACTGTTCGATTTTGACTAACTTTCTATTTGATTTTGCTTAAATAGTCAAAATTGAATCGAAATCGAACAAATCAGCTGCATTCGATCTCAAAGCATGGCATTGAGGTCAAATAGAAAAATAGACTGTGCAGGCAGGATTGTACTATATCATGGGTGTCAAACACCAGGCCCGCGGGCCAAATCCGGCCCGCCAGACCTCGTCATGTGGCCTGCGCGAGGAGATAGCATGCAGGGGCAGTGTGTCCCAGCTCCTGCCTAGGCCACCTCCTCTCACCCACCCCCCACCCCACGCGCACTCGCTCGCTCGCCGGAGCTGCGGGGTTGGTTGCTGGTACTGGGACGTCACGCAGCTGGCGATCCGTGCTGGACTGCTGGTAGTAGCGGTAACCGTGTGTGCGAGGCGGCTGACTGAAATAGGTTAGTAGTGTATAGCTCGGGCTGGTCGCTGTACGTGGGGATTTCTGTCACTGAGGGTGACATTTACACACCAGGCCATGCTCTCCTCTAGTCACTGCGTGTCTATCTTGCAATGTTGGCTGTTGGCAATGTCCTAGTTCAGGATGCTGAAGCCATGCCTCAGCTGGGGGTGCACACACTGTACACAATACCCCTGAAGCAGTGTTCAGCTAATTGTAAGTGTTAATGTGTGACTGGCCAGCTCATTTCAATCCTCTCCCCTGCAGCTCTGTACCTTCTGTCCCTGTCTACCACTGAACCCCGCACCTCAATATAATTAGTACTGGATGTGGAATTAAATTTCTGCAGCATAGCTCTGTGTTTGATGGTCCACCATTTTTGTTATCGCATTATTGTTATATGCATGTCCTGTTTCATACTGCTTTAAAGTACACCTTGTACAAGTTTTCTGTCATTTGTACTTTTTGGGGGACCGGCCCTTTGAAGGTGACCAAACTGCTGATGCGGCCCCATGATGAATTTGAGTTTGACACCCCTGTACTATATATTCTAAATTGAATGAGTACATTCAATTAAATTGAGATTGAATAGAAATTGAATCAAACTGTGTATACTGGGCTTTAAGTCAAAGTACCCAATCATTGCATAACAAACACACTTTTTTATTATCCCAATTTGTCCAACATATTCCTTTATTTACTAAATAGTAAGACAAGATAAATCAGCACCAAAATGGTGGTCAAACTAACAGCCCACCATCTTAAACCAATAGCTTAGGTCCAGATCTAGCCTTCATAAGGTTTGGGTCTTGGTTTTTTCTTTTACAGTTATCAATAGAATTTTCAGCTTTCCAGGTACCAGGAGACCTGGCCGCATAACAAGGATTTTTCTCGCTCAAAATGTGTGACTTATTCATGTTAATAAACTGGGAGCAAAAAAACTACATTGCCTGTATACACTGAACAATCTGAAATTACATTTGTACTTGTGTGTGACTGTCTGAATTTGTGCACAAAGCTCCTTAATATATGAGTAGTTGTGTATTTTACTTGCACAGTTTTGTTGTGTAGCATCTATGGATTTGTTTGTCTATAAAACAAATTCATGTGCAGTTAAAGTTAAGGCCCATACACACTGGGCGACATTGAGCTGAAAGTCGCTCAAAACAGCAGGTTTGACCGGCTTTCAGTTCAAAGCTGCCCAGTGTGTATGGCCCGGCGATGAGCGCTGCTGCGCGCTCCCGCAACATCGCCGGGAAAGCTGCTCATCAGCTGGTTATACCAGCAGATGAGCAGCTTTCAGGACGCTTTGCATAGCGCTCCGCTATGCAATGCCGTCCTCCCCCCACCATATGCGCCGGGGCAGGGGGAAAGCTGCTCAGTGTGTATGCACTGAGTGTCTTTCCCCCCCAGTGATGACAGCGGTCATCGCTGTCCATACACGCTGGGCATAGTCGTCCAGTGTGTATGGACCTTTAATCTAGCAGCTCCAACACACCATGAGTAGTGTTTTGCTGTGTCTGCGATAAGACTAATGGCCCGTACACATGGGGTGATCTTTATATTTTCTAAGCGATCTGTCTAGATCACTTTGAAATACAGCACAAATTGCTCCGTGTGTATAAACCATAGCAATGGTGATGCATGGTCTAGTGTGTTACTATTGCCCACTCTATAGCACACAGGCATAATCTAGATCAGCGGTTTCTCAAACTGTGTGTCCTGACCGTCTCAACATGGGGTCGCAATGGTTAGCACAAATCGCTCAGCACACATTGCTGTGTGTGGATAGGTGATCTAGCCACTGTGAAGTTCAAGGGAAGTCTGCTACCCTAAATCGCTTAGCACACATTGCTAAACACAAGCTGCCCTGTGCATATAGGCCTTCGGATGCAAAATTTAAATATACAGTACACCACCATTGCAGAGACACCACCGTTGCAGATTGTCCTACGCCTTGTGGTGTATGGGCAATAAGTGTATGAGGAGAGTGGCGTAAGTTCGCCCCAGTTGCACGGAGGCTAAATATTGGTGTCCCCCAAATAGCTCAATCAGTAAGGTGTCTGTCTGCAGTTAGACAGGTTATGGGTTCTAATACAGGGTATGACACTTGCAAAAATGATGTAAGGAAGGGGAATCGGCCACAGAAGCCATATCGACTTTCAATTAACTGATTCAAACTTAAAGGGGAGGAGAGGTGCCCCCTTGGGAGCAGGAGCCCGGCGGCAGATGACTCCATTGCCTCTCAGAGTTACATCTCTGTATGAGGACACAGGGGCAGATGTACTAAGCTGTGAAGAGGGATAAAGTACCAACCAATCAGCTCCTGACATTTTTCAAAACCAGCCTATAACGTGACAGCTGAAAGCTGATTGGCTGTCACTTAGTTCATTTGCCTTGACTTTTGGCTTTATCTGGTTTTTTTGTTTATACTTGAAACCCTCTGTCATCCAAATTTTTTTAACCTACCATTTATTTGGCAGGTAAATATATTTATTACATTACATTAAATGTCACTCTTCTCTCTTTATCAACTGCCTGTAAACTAATCTGATAGAAGATAATTTATAGTGCATAAATTTCAGTGTTTACAGTTTCTGCGCATCGTTTAAATACTCGCGTCCCCCGCTGTCTTTGTTGAGATAAGTTAATAATGTTTTAAGTCTAATTCTTCATTTAAAATGCTAATGCGTTGTTTTTTTTTCCCTCAGTGTAAACTGTGCTTGGGAAGCTTAATGCCCTAATTTGTATTCTTTCTACACTGCATCACTACATCCTGAACTTTTCCGAAATGTGGAAGTATAAATATAACTGACTGCCACCCCTTCCTAGTTAATTATCATTTCTCACAGTAGAAAGCAGATTCTGGGTTCTGCAGCTGTAGGAACATCTGTGTCGAAATTAAATTATTACTCAAAAGACTCATCCCCATGACGGCGTAAACAGACGAGATGAAAAGTTTTGATTCTGTCTATCAAAAGGGTTTGTAGTATCAGCCTGATAGCGATGGGCAGCTGTTACCGAATTGATGGGTTTGTGTCTTTGAAATCGAAGGTTTCAGTGGGCGACATGGGCCATATCCAATTAGGTGCGAGGTTTCCACCGAAAAAAAAAAAAAAAAAAACCCACAGACCTTGCGACCAATTTTGGATACCGCGGATTCCTGCAGTATCTAGTTAAAAAAAAAAAAAAATTGCATGTTGGGTTTTCTGCATTGAGAAAAACCTGCTCCAGATTCTCCGAAGATACCTGTGCCTGGCTGATGCATTCTCTGTATGCTGGACCAGCTTCTGCGCTCTCCTGCATAGAGAAAGAAGATGGCCAGAGATTGTTAATATAGTGTATTATGTGTGGGGTTGGTGGCTGCAGGGTGAGAGGTTTAGTGTATTATGTCTGGGCATAGGGGCTGCAGGGTGAGAGGTGTATTATGTGCGGAGAGGAATTCTGCAAGTGAGAGGTAGTGTCCTGTAACGGGGTGCAGATGTTGTACATGCTTGTACTGTGCCCGGCCAGTCCCTAGAAGATGTCTATGTCTGGAGAGAAGACCCATAGGAGGACGCAGCACTTTGCAAGGTGAGTTATTGGACTAATTAAGCTAATTGGAAACTTCCAATTGATTAATTAGTCAATGGTGGAGGAGAGTTTTCCAAAGTAGTTTTGGAGAAATTAGGGACAGTACGGATGGTGTAATGGTTAGCATTACTGCCTCACAGCACTGAGGTCATGGTTTCTATTCCCACCATGGCTCCAACTCTGCGGAGTTTGTATATTCTCCCCGTACTTGCGTGGGTTTCCTCCGGGTACTCCGGTTTCCTTCCACAATAAAAAAAATATTCTGGTAGGCTAATTGGCGCCCAGCAAATTAACCCTAGAATGTCTGTGTGTGCGTGTACATGTGGTAGGGAATATAGATTGTAAGCTTCACTGGAGCAGGGACTGATGTGAATGTTTAAATATTCTCTCTAAAGCGCTGCGGAATATGCATGTTCTATATAATAAACTTAATAAATAATAATAAATTAAATAAATTCCCAATCATGTTCATGCTCTGGGGCTGCAGGAACAATTTACCCTACCGCTTGCACTCAGTTCCCTTGCAGAAAACTAGGGGTGTGGTTCCTCCTACGCTGATAATGTCACAGTGGTTACCTAAATGAATTTGCCAGTTCTGTATGACACATTTAGGTGATCATGCAGCTTTTAGTTGATCATTGTTCCCATTGAATTGATGGCTTAATTTCATGAAAATTAGCTCTGCTTACAAAGGCTACATCCATTGTGTGCCGGAGATGAGTACATTCTATAGCAATTTGGGAAGAATCCAATTAAAATCCACTTTTTCACTGCTTAGACGTAGCTCCGGAGTATGGAGATTTTGCATGCTTAAGGTGGTTTTCTTGGTTCATGCACCAAGACTGATGACTTCCAATTCCTACTGTGCCCACAATCTCCCCTGCCAGCTGCTGTTCTGTTCTTCCAAATGTCTGCTCTCTCCAGGAGCAGCTGCTTTGCAGGGCCTTTGCGGGCCGTTAACTGTGTGTCCCTGGCACCGAGCCTGAAATGTACTCCCATCTCTTCTCTCTGTAACAGGAGTGATGGCAGCTCCAGCATGGAGGCTGGCAGTACACAGTTGTTTAATAGGAGTACACCTGCCTAAACACAATGTATTTATTGCCTAATGTGTTCATAAAGTGATTTGTGTACTATGAAAATGCCCTAATTGAAAGCTATTCATTTCAGAGTTTACGGTTTGCAGTAGTTTACGATTTAGGTCACAATAGCACGGACGTGTTCCTGATGTATCATGGAAGTGTGGTTTAGGTTTGAAAAAGGACAGGTGGGAGCTGATTGGTTGTTTATCACTCTGCTTTATCACTTTTTGAAGCTGGATACACTTGGCCCTAAGTGGTTCAGCTTACATGTATACTAGCCATTATTTTATAATATTGAACTATTTGAATGATAGTCAATAAATAATAGTAGAAAACAGACAGTCATGTCACTTACCTGCATTGCTTTTCTTTATCCCTCTGTGGCTGTGGTGTTGGGCCCTGTTTTTCTTCTGAAGTTGAATCTGCCTTGAGCTGTGCATAACATTCCCCTTGTTATATGGAACATGCAGTTAAGATTTCAGGACAGCCACAGGAGCTGGGTGGTGCTGCGGTTGGGAGAGGAGCGGCAGGTGGACTTCTGATATCACATGACTCTGCGCACTGCCGCAGAGATGCTCATTCGGGGTCAGGAGCAGGTGGGCAGCATCTTCGTGGGTGCTCAGCGATGTCCCACATAACATTTGCGCCCGCACAGGCTCATTTCGGAACTCCTGGGATTGAAAGCTCCAATCCTGGGATTCAGTCCTGGCGTTTTCAGTGCCAAATCCCAAGATCCCACTGCTTTTGGGATTGGCCACCCACTCCCAACCACATGGTAACTCAGAACTATTTTATGGTTTTTAAATGGTCAGACCTACATTGTATTGTTTGTGGCCCCATGCTTTGGAGTTGCAACAGATGAACACTGACAACTGGGGTCCATCAAACAATGACAACGGTTCTAAGGGCTCGCAGCTGACCAAAGCTTGAGCACCTTTGGCCAACACATTCCGGAAAACTAAATTCTAACAATGCAATAGGACAGAGGTTCTCAAACCTTCCTTCTCAGGATTGTGGAGGCACAAAATGATGTGAAGATAATTCAGCAGGTTTTTCAGACTGCTTGGATTACTAACTGTTAGGCCAATGACTTCTCTAATCACTCAGGGCTAGATGCACTAAGCTTCAAAAGTGATAAAATGAAGAGTGATAACCAACCAACCAACCAACCAACCAATCAGCTCCTGTCTGACATTTTTCAAACACAGTCTGTGACATGACAGGTAGGGGCTGATTGGCTGGCTGTTTATCACTCTCCATTTTATCACATCTGAATCTTAGTGCATCTGGCTCTAAGTCAGTAACAGTCGCGACCCCATGCTGAGATTGTCACGACTCATTTTGGGGTCAGGACCCACAGTTTGAGAACCGCTGCAATAGAAAAATAATGGTTGCATATAGAACACACTGTGACCATCGAGCAGTAGAGCAATGAAGAAAAGTATGGTATGGATCATAGGGTCGACACAAGCATTAGGTTGACATGGGCGAGGTCGACAGTGGATTTAAAAAAAAATGTCCCAAATGTCGACATGGACACCGTATCGGTGCACCGCGTCTCCTCGCACGGCACCTCGCTACGCTCTGCACACTATTTTATTTCTTCATCCATGCCCCAGTGGATTTTAGGGCATAAAATACTGCTTGTCGATCTTGCCCATGTCAACTTAATGCTTGTCTCGACCTAACCCCATGTCGACATTCCAAGGTGTCGACCTATGCCCATATCGACCTTCAGTGGTCGACCCAATGCATGTCAACCTTAGATGTGTCGAACTAACGACCGTATACAAGTTAACATTAAATTGGGTAAAGAAAATATGTACTGCTTTCATTTTGTTGATAGAGCAAAAAGAAAAACTTGCTCTGATGGAAGATATGATGAATCGCCAGATCCCCTGAGCTGGCACAGGCTGGCGGTTAGGCGCTCCAACGCTTCCCCGTCAGCATGGCGGCGGGGAGCGTATTCACTCCCTATCTCCGCTTCAGGGAGATAGGCAGGGTTACTAGGGTCTGCGAGCGGCGATGGGGGATCAGGTGGAGGACTCCAACGGAACGGGGTGCGTGAGCGTCTAGTGCGCTCACCCCCTTCCATCAACTGGTGGTTGGGCCTGCTGAATGGCTATAGAATCGCCAGGGGCAGCTCCAATGTTAGCTGCTCCATCGGTATGTGTGTAATGCTTTGCCCACATTTTATTTATTTATTATCAGTTAACCTCTGTAAAAGGAGGTCTCCCGGGTTTAATGTGAATGCGTAGGACCAAGTTTTGTTATTTTTCTGTATTTGAAAAGGTCCGCTACGCTGGCCACGCTTCGGGATGGCGTGGATGGTGGGGTTGTTTTAGGAACACATTCACACCTGCCATATCATACACCTGAAACAGTAATGACGACATGTGTTCACTGTTAATTGTTTTTTAGTGAAAGATAAAGAAGTTGAATGAGGAAAAAATTGATTACACAACAATACAATTAATTTGAAGAACAATAAAAGACACAAAAAAGAAGAAAATCGAGTAAAAAAGTAATTATTCGGGAACTGCAGTGCTATCATCAGCATTTGAATAAGGAAGCAGCTGCTGACGTGGACGCTGTCGACTCAGGCTCTGCGGCGTCGACTTTGTCGGCCTGGGGGAGCAGGGTCAGCGTGTGCAGAATGCACTTAAAGGGGTCCTCCGCGCCAAGAGTCTTCCTCCAGATAAACTCATGGAGGTACGAGTCCAGGTGATGGTGCGCGGTCCCCCTTTGGTGCTTATTCTGCTACTTACAGGATCCCCACAGCCTCTCTGTTTTGCGTATGCACGCCGCTCTCTGGATCCACGAAGTCTGATATGTCTGCCTCTCACAAAATACAACTGCTGACTGACAACGTTCACTGTTTACCGCTGTTCATATTTACTGACTGACTACGCTACCCACGTACCGCTTAATCTACAAGCGCACTGACTTAATCGCGAGAACTAGACGCTGTTTCTGACAGTGACACTAATTCTGACTAGAAAAAGACGCTAGATGCTTTTAGAACTAGACGCTAGACGCCTTTTCAGTAAATACGATTACTACGCTACTCCTCGCGTAAACAGTACTGCCTATGCTGACTACACTACGCTACTTCTCGCGCCGCTGATAACGTAGATTACAGATGTAAAAAAGCTGGCGAGCTGCCAGGATTCAAACACTCGGCAGTTTGGCAAGCTGCCAAGATTCATAGCTAGAGTGTGCGCACGCTGCCGCCGTGAAACTAAACAAGTACCGTGTTTTTTTCAGTTGCTGTCACTAGGTACACAAATGACATGATGTTTATTCCCTATCTAACAAGCTCATTGGCCTTTTTCCAGTTTTCTTAAAGCTCTTAATCACTATTACTGTACAAAATGATGTGCATGTACTTGGCAATTGTTTCATCTTGATTTTTTGGAATAAAATTATTTTGCTTAATTTCTTTTGGTTTGTTGTTTCTCCATGCAGATCTTACTGCTGGGATCACGAGAGCGCACCGCCACAAAGAGGACGTACACCCAGCTACGGTAAGGTCATTTCAATGGGTTATTTCATGTGTGATTCTTCTAATTGGATATACAGTACTGCTTGCTTCAATCTGATAACGAGGAAATCTAATTACAGGTATGAATGTAACAGAAATGACAGGTTCTTGCTCATTTGGTGTTTGTGTTCTCTATTTCTCTGATCACTGGTTTTCTGGTGGCTGGTAGCATTGGACGTGTTTTTTTGCTGTTGAAAGTCTTTTTTTATTTTTACTTTTACTTTTTTTTTTTTATGATGACTAGAACTTTTTTTATTTTAAGATCCTGTAAATAGTGATGAATTCCCTCTGGTCATATAGCAGCAAAAATCAAATAGAATTTTCCTCTACCACACAAATAACTGGGGAGGAATTATGTGATACTATTGACATTGCAGCAAGTCGTTCTATTACAAGACACCCTCCAGCACTTTACTTATGGATTTCGTGGAGTAAAACCTTCTCTGACACGCGAGGCAGCTGTATTACAGCCTTGCAGTATATTACACTTAGTTGTGGATCATCACTGTCGTATTTCTAAGGAGAGACTACATGACCTGAGATTGAAGACGTAAGAAGGTGAATAGAGGATAATGATACATTTTTTTAAATTACTTTTTAACTAGGTGATAGCCATGTGACCTTTTATTGTTTTTATATATTTTCAATAAAAAGATATTCTCAACAAAGGCCACAATAAAGACAGCGCAAAGAAATGATTCTTTTTCACACAGTGGGAGGGAGATCAATCAGCCGCTGTCATTTCCTGTGTGCTCAATGACCCCCCCCCCCCCCCTCAAGGCTAAATCGGGGTTAACAGGGGGTTCATAGGGGTTCCATAGGATCTGGGCATTAACCATTAATAGGTGTTATCATGTTAAGTAGAGGAAAATGGAGTACACTGTAGCAGTGTTCAAGAGGTAGGTGTAGAGGAAGGAGTCTTGTCCATTTTGCAAATTACTTGTTACCAAAACTCTATCATTTCTGATAAAATAATTTGTATCCAGTCATTATGTCAACAGTGTCTAGATCGACAGTCAAAATATCGACCAATCTTGGCCAGCAGGCACATCATAAAGTCAGCACGCGTTAGATTGACATGCATTATGTCGACACAATCAAAGGGTTGATGTGGAAAAGGTTGACATGAGTTTTTCATGAAAATTAAAGCAGAATTGTTCATACTTTACCATCCAAGTGGGCATAGAATTAGATTCTAATAGTGTACCCGAAGCATGGCAAGCCATACAAGGGGGGGGGGGCACATTGATATGGTGTTCATGTCGACATAGACATGAAACAACCCCATGTTGACTTTTTGATTGTGTGGACCTAATGCTTATAGACCCCATGTGTAGATTTTTCAATAATGGTCGACCTTTTATGCCTGGACTTTGACACGGTCCACCTAATAATCCATAACCAAAATATAGGCCAGATGCCTTCCTTTTGTAATCCACAGTAGTATGTTCAAATACAGGATTGGGAATCCTATATGGAGCTGGGAGATGATTTGTTCACTAACAGGTCTATACTTAGGACACGCGGGCATGTACTGAGGCTCGAGAAAAAGAAATTCCGTACTGAATTAAGAAGAGGATTCTTCACCATTAGAGCAGTAAAACTCTGGAACTCATTGCCGGTGGGGTGGTTACAGCAACTACTGTTAATGAATTTAAATATGGATGCAAAACTGGATGCATTTTTGGCCACTAAGGGAATCCTATAGATATGACTTACTCAAGTCGGTAGCTACAAGTCAAATTGAACTCGATGGACTAACTTTTTTTTTTTCCACCTATACTGTACCACACCTATAAGTATGCTGATTTCCCAGGTCATTCTTGGCTACTGCGGACTGAGGCAACTGCTGCAGCTGAACTAATACGATACATTGGCAAAGTTTCACATTCTAGCACACCCAAAAATTATCTTCTGAACAAGCTTCTTTTCACATAAATGCTGCAGTTCTTACGTAATTAGCAGAGCGCCACTGATCTACATTACTCAAAATGGTATTTAGAAACCTCATAGTTGTTGCCATCGTGAATATTTTAAATTAGATTTTTTTTTTCAGTTTGTCTAACAAACAGTGTGGATTACAGTGAAGCACAATGTATAGGCTACAGGGAAAATTTCAAATAATTATTCAAGTATTTCCCATTTACCAACAAGTAAGAAAACATGTGAAGTATCAGAAGGGAATACAGTAAATCAGCGGTCATCACGGGAGAAAGTGTGTGTGTGTGTGTGTGTGTGTGTGTGTGTGTGTGTGTGTGGTGAATACGTAGATTAAATGAAAAGAATAGAAAGTGTAAAACATTTGAATTTGTGGCTAGTGTACCAGAATCATCACGGTGGTCAAAGCAGCAGATCAAATCCAGATTTACATTCTTAGTGCCATGGGATACCCCTTTTTACAACCAAATCCTGGGTTTGACACGGTATTTGTAACAGATCCAAGCCAGGTCGTATCCAGGATTTGCACCATTTACACTGCGGTGCCTTCCTGTAGTGTAAACAGGGACAGCGCTTGGAGATTACATCCTCTCCAAGTGCTGGGACCGCCGATCGTTGCGCAGGGGGAAAGCCCAGCAAGGTAAACTGCTGGGCTGCCCCCAGCCCCCTTGCACCCCCCCAGCCGTTGTCAGCGAGGTGAATGGATGCTGCACACAGGTATCCATTCCCCTCTCCCTGCCTCTGCTGCTGTCGGCACAGTACAGTAGCGGAGGCTGTGCGCACCCTCCGCCCAACCTACATACTGAATGTAGGATTCTGCGGTCCGGAGGTTGGGCTTCCCCCATAGCTCTTAATGGGAGCTGGGTTGGATGACCCGATGTACCCTTTTACACTGCCCTGTACACAGATCCTGCGCTGGTCAGGACCTGGGTAGATGTCCCGTGTAAAGTGACACAGGTTAACCCCTTTTACACTGTGGGGGGTAATAGAGAGGAAGGAACCACAATTCTTTCCATCTCAAGAACGTGGAACAATAACCAGCCCTCGAACCCAGCAACTGGCCCAGGAAATCATTAAAGGTCTAGCTCTTTAACACTTTCTATTGATCCTCCATCACCATTCCCCAACTAGTCGCTATAGAATCACCGTCATATTTCAATGTGCTGTTTTAATTCCAATTCTCGTTCTCATTGGTTTTCAGTTAAGTGTTTTGTCTTCTAGTGGACAATAAAACATAATTTCCTTGGCTTCTTGTTACTTGCCAAATCTTTGGCCATGACTTTCCTTAAACATATATGAAACACAGAATACATGTTTTTGTCTTGTGGAGGGATCCTATGAGCCGATATAACACGTCAAGGTTTATTGCACTGAATGCCTGAAAGTAATGCTTATTGTAGGTATAATCACTTCTGTTTTTGGCATATCCTATTAGAAAATCACAAAAACAGGTACGCTGTCATTTTTGCAGATGCAGGCTGATTTCCACTATTTGCACCTGCATAAAATAACCATGTACAAGTATATTAATACTATTTTAATAGCTTTTCTAGTCTTAAAATGTGTTAAATGGTTGCAATATGCATTTTTTTAAACCCTAAAAAAAGATAAAAAAATAAAGCTTTTTTGTGTAAAATAAATGCTCACAAAATTTGAGGTACGTGAAAATAAGTACAGGTATATATTTTTGAGTCCATTAAAGTCATTTTTTAAAATAACTGATTACTCCCACCTACAAGCCTAAAAAAACATCCCAGCCATAAATCACTCAATTGTTCTATGCCTTGTACCCTCTTTTCCATATTTTTGCACTTTTAAACCCCAAAATTGACTCCTTATTGGATAATTAAAAACAAACCTTAAAGTTCCTGTTTAGTTATCATGGGGTTCTGAACCAAGTCCCAACATTTTTACACAAAATAGGGATTTGACCAAACTCTTTTACCTGCTTTAAAAATAGGTGAAGAGAAATTTTGCGATAAACCGTATGGAGAATTAGCTCATTCGAGCAATTGAATAGCTGCAATATATTCACAAAAAAAGCTGGCCAATAGGGTTCAACCTTTTGGAGAGGATGCAAATAGACAATATTCAGATGTGTGTTTTTAATTTTTATACTATTATGTTTTTTATTTTCTTTTATTCATCATTTTTAGGTGTATGTTTTTTTTTTTTTTGGTTTAGTATTTAGCTGTAGGAGATCTGTGATGTTTATTCCTATTCTAAAATTAGGCATAGTTGTCAATGTAGGAAGACTACTGTTGTCAGGGGGGAAAAATAGCAGGCTTTGACTATGGAGGAGAAAAGCAGATGCAGGCTTGGGGGGACGGCGGGGGAGGGGAAAGACATTAATGCAGAAATAAATTTTTGGTTCAGGCACGGTGCTTACTGGAGTGTAATCAGAATCTGCTTGTGGCTTTCCCCAAATGTCACCTGTGGTTGCAGTTCCTGGTGACGGCTTTTACTTGGTCTGTTTCATTTCGGGATGGTGATCATTGGAAGCCATATTTTATTATGTTGTTTACACTGTAGTGCGGTCCTGATACGGGTTTTCTATGTTGCACACCGCTGTTTGTCCCTTTGGCTTGGAAAAGATTTTCTATTAATGGGATAATCAACTACAGATAACCCTGTTATTGGACCATAATGATAAATAGGCCATTTCCAGTCTCCTCTTCATTTAAAGGTAGAACATAAAGCTAGATATACACTATAAGATAATTCACCAATCTGACTTTTTGGAACAAAAATGTGGGATCAAATTACAATGAACTATTTGATCCCAAAAGCTAAAAAACAAAATGGACAAAAATATGTCATTGGTCATAATCTGATTTAATCAAAAGGCTTTTATCCAATTTTAAAATGTAAACCATTACATTTTTCCAGCTCACAGAACAGGAGCTCCTAATACCAGTGTTTCTGCAGGTTCCTCGATATTTTAGTCCGCATTACTATTGTATAAAAGCAGCCACCAGCAAAATACACATTTATGTGAATCTCTCCTTCATATTGGCTTTGATATTTCATTTTCATTTTCTTTTCCTTTTTACCTTTAATCTCACATTGGAAAGTCTAATCTTCTTTTATAAGGACAGTCGATCCTTTATATCCACAGCTTTGACTAGCTCAAGGTACAAGGCGACAGCAGTATGACATGACTTATAAATAAGGGCCATCTAAGTGGCGGAATTTGTGACGCCTCTGTGACAGGGCTAAAGCTGACTCCTGGCAGTGATGAAAGAGTGTCAGGAAATTAAAAGGAAAGATCTTCCGGATTGTGACTCTCCGGAGAATTTATCCTTGGCCCCTATCAAATAAATGTTGCAGTCTTATTACAATTATTTAGTGCTTTTCTCTAGTCCACATTAGCAGCGTACAAATAAGAATAAAACACGAAACTGCATTCACATGCAAAAAAATCCCAGATCTATAGATAAAATGATCTATCTTTATATTCACTTATATCCAGCTTTGTAGATGTCCTGTCTATGGTCAGAATGTGATGCAGAGGTTGTCCAATGCGAAACAGACTGTAAGGTCGAGATTTAATATAGTGCTGTTTTTAGACCTTTTGAGAGTTTCTCTATCATCCATATGGGATATTGGGGATTTCATCATAACGTATGGGAGAAGAGAGGTATCCGCAGGAGACAGGCACATAGAAGCTCTTTCACTGGGTGTACTGGCTCCTCCCCTCTACTTCCTCCCACACGACCAGTTTAAGAAAATGTACCCTCAGGAAAGGGTGCTCACTGTGAAGCTCCATAGAGTTTTTCTTCAGTTTTATTTCTTTATTGTTTTGGGTCTGCTGTTTTGGGCTTAATCAGCATTCCTGCATTGTGGGAAACCAGGGGAAGGGTTCAATTGCTGGCCTCTTTAGGTACCAAATTGACCCTGCTGCAGGAGGTCCTGAGAGGGTGTTTGCCACCGTGGTTGCTTAGATGTCAGCGTAGCTCACCCAAAGCATGCCGCACACCCCTGGTTCAGCCCGAGAACATCAGTGGTGAGTATGTTCTGGGTTCCCTCAGTGGGCACCCCGGTATGCAATGGAGCAAGATAGTGGCGGTGATCGCGTTGTCCCTGCACAGGGACCGCCCAGCCCTGCCACAGACTGGAATTAGGTGCTGCCACTGTACCCCAAAGTATTTCACCGCTTTTAGGGCTAATTATGGCCATTTCCAGTATAAATATGTGTACCCCCCAGCGCTATGCAATGGGTGGGGCTTACTCAGAGCAGAACCTGATCGCTGAGGGCGCCAAACTAACAGCTTCCTGCTTCTCCCTGGGTTCTATAATCGCCATTAATCACCTATTAGGACACCCCTCCTAAGCGGTGGGAAAGGAGAGGGAGTTCTGCAGCCGTGACAGCACAGGTTTTGGGCGCTATTAACCTTGGTGAAGGATTAATAACTGCAAGTATATATAATCCTCTGTGGTTTATGTATGTTACCAGCTCCCCTGAGTCTTACCCACAGGCTTGTTAAGCTGCCACACATAAGCTGTAATACACATAGTGCATTACATGTCACATAGGTGTGATTCATTGTACACAGATACAATCACTATGTGTGTGTGTGTATTAGGGTTAGATTGCTGTTCTTTCATCATGGTCAGGAAGATATCCTGCATGTTATGCAGTGTGAAGTTTTCACCTGCTTCTACTTCACAAGTGACTTGTGAAGCTTGTATTTCCCCAGTGCTCAGTGGTGTCTCACCCCAGCTTAGTGGGAATATGCAGTCTGCCTCTCAAGAACCAGACTGGGCTAGCTCCATAAAGAGCATGCTGCAGGATGTGTCCTCTCGGTATCCGGACTATTTGTCTACAACAAGAAGATAGACAGCCATTAGGTCGACACCATTAGTTCGACAACTCAATATGTCGACATGCTATTAGGTCGACATACCTTTAGGTCGACCTGCCATTAGGTCGACACTGCCATTAGGTCGACACTGCCTAGGTCGACAGTCAAAAGGTCGACATGTTTTTTTTCACTGTTTTTCGAGCCGACATGTGCCGACAGGTGGTATTTCATGCCCTACCATCCACTAGGGCGTGTAGTTAGATTTTAATAGTGTGCCGAGCGCAGCGAGGCACCGTGCCCGAAGCATTGCGAGCGAAGCGAGGGGCTACGGTTCACTTCAAACTGTGTCCATGTCGACTGTGTCGACATTTGGGTAAAAAAACAGTGAAAAAAACCATGTTGACCTTTTGACTGTCAACCTAGACACTGTCGACCTAATGGCATGTCGACCTAATGACATGTCGACCTAGTGGTATGTTGACCTAAAAACATGTCGACCTATTGAGTTGTCGAACTAATGGTGTCGACCTAATGGCTGTCTATCTTGTTGTAGACAAATGGTCCCACATCCGTCCTCTCAGCTAGCTGCAAACACTGCTCAGACTCCAAATGTCAGAAAGGACCTATCTGTTCTGTCAGCCAGAGTGGATAATTTAACCCCCACTCCTATGGAAGTGGGGGTTAAATGCGCAGTCTAATCCCGGGATTGGGATTGAAATCCCGGTGTTTTGGATGCCAAATCCCGGGATCCCGCCGATCCCGGGATTGGCCACCCTAATGCTAGTGGTCTTAAACTTCTTGCAGTCATCTTGGTTGAACCCTTGAATTCAATGGAGTTTAAGTTCCTGACATCGAAGACAGCAGTTCTGTTAGCTTTGGCTTCAGCACGGAGGGTGTCAGAACTGGGCGCTCTATCTGCCTTATATTCAATGAGGATATTGCGGAGCTTAGAACGAACCCACGGTTTCTTCCAAAGGTTGTTTCGACCTTCCATTTGAACCAACCTATTGTGGTTCCAGCAGGTGGGCCTCATTTGGAGATCCCTGCTATGTTGCATGTGGTTCGGGCTCTCAGGTTGTATGTCCAGAGGACGGCTAGGCTTCGCAAAACAGATTCCCTCTTTATTTTGTACGATGCCCAGAAAAAAGGTCATCCGGCCTCAAAGCAATACAATTGCTTGGTGGCTTTGTACTGCTGTCACACAGAGCTATGCTGTGGCTGGCCTGCCTGATCCTGCTACAGTTATCGCTCATTTTGCCAGGGCAGTGGGTGCATCCTGGGCAGCTACATAGTCGAGCCAACATACATTTGTAAAATTTTGTAAATTTAACACCATTGCCAAGGACGACATTCAGTTTAGGAATGCGGTGCTGCAGCACTCTCCTCACGTTCCTGCCCGTCCTTGAATCTTGGGTATAATTCCCATACGTTATGATGAAATCCCCAATATCCCATATGGATGATAAAGAAAATAGGATATTAATACCTACCGGTAAATCCTTTTCTCTGAGTCCATATGGGATATCGGGCGCCCCCCTCAGTGCGGGATCTTGCTGCCTTGTTGATCCTGAATAATGGATCCGGTTACTGTTCTACTGAATTACAGTTATACTGTTACTGTTTTCTTGACTTCAGATATATTGCCAATCATGTTCTTGGCCATTGTTGTCTTATGGGTGTGCTGGTTGCATGTTACCACTTTCATACATCTTATATGTTAACACATAGTTATATCCTTTTCTCGTATACTTTCCGGTACTCTTTACCTAGAACGGCGCCCACGATGTCCATCGCGGTCATCGGGGGTAAAAAATCGCGGGGATAGGGATCAATGTTAAAAGTGTGATTGGATGCGATTTTAGTGTTAAATGCCTCAATGCCCGTGATTTTTCCATAGGAAACAATGTTAAATGGGCCACAGAGCCCGAATAGTCCCCCTGAAGTCTTAAATGGCCGCCACAATTTTTAACGCCACCCCACGATCAACGTGAACCCGAAGCGTGGCGAGCGCAGCGAGCCCACGAGGGGCGGCGGTACGCGTCCTCCGACCTTTTCATACCCCCACTATCCACGTCGGCGTGGAGTTGAGAATAGAATAGTGTGGCGAGCCCGAAGCGTGGCGAGCGGACGCGGATACCTGTGAAGCCCGCGAAGGGACGCGTTTACCTGTGAAGGTATCCGTGTCCTCTCGCGGGGCTCGCCACGCTTTGGGCTCGGTGGCTCGCTGCGCTCGCCACACTATTCTATTCTCAACTCCACGCCGACGTGGATAGTGGGGGTATGAAAAGGTCGGAGGACGCGTACCGCCGCCCCTCGCTGCGCTCGCCACGCTTTGGGTTGACGTTGATCGTGGGGTGGCGTTAACAATTGTGGGGGCCATTTCTGACTTTAGGGTGACTATTTGGGCTCTGTGGCCCATTTAACATTGTTTCCTATGGAAAAATCGCGGCCATTGAACACTAAAATCGCGTCCAATCACACTTTTAACATTGATCCCTATGGGAAATCGCGGGCATCGCATCGCACCCGTTTTTTAGTGCATGCGATGGTCACGATGGGCGCCGTTCTAGGTAAAGAGTACCTACTTTCCATTACTTTTCATATTAACTGGTCATGTGGGAGGAAGTAGAGTGGAGGAGCCAGTACACACAGTGAAAGAGCTTCTGTGTGCCTGTCTCCTGCGGATACCGCTCTTCTCCCATACGTTATGATGATGATGAAATCCCCAATATCCCAAATGGACTCGGAGAAAAGGATTTACCGGTAGGTATTAAAAACCTTAATTTTTTTTTTGCAATAAATGGCCGAATTCACACGTTTTCCAAAAATCGCACATTTAATAGGATGCGAATTGTGGTAAACATTGCACTTTTTGCCGCAAAAATCGCACATTTTGACCTGTCAATTTTTTCTCACACTTCAATTCGCATCCAGATGTTTTCCCATTATAATGTCTACAACTCGCAAATTTAATAGGGTGCAATTTTTGGTAAAGTTACCAAAAATCTAAAATAAATAGACGTGAACTTGACAGAACGATGCACAGATCATTGAGATCTGTGCATGGTTCCGTCTTAATGTGTAAAAGTTAAAATGTAAAAAAAAGTACCCCTTCCTGAGCATATCCAGCCTCATTGAGCCAGACCTGGTTCCTAATATATGGGGGACAAAAGAACTGGGGTCCTCTGCGCTTCAACTCTGGATGGGTGAAGCCTGGGGGACCCCTTTATTTATACAGGGGTGGGGTCCTGGGGTGCACACCAATTGAGAGGTGCGACCCTGCGGAGACCTTTCAGTGGAACTGCATACAAAGTCGCAGGTGCAGGGTCCCCACTCCCCCAGGTACCCCATCCAAAGATGACCAGCCACGGTGAGCATGGTACAGCCAGGGACCTTATGCAAAAAGTTTCACCCGGCTGTGGCATGACACCGCAGGCTGTTGGAGCCCGGTGCTGGTTCCAACATATGGGGGACCCCCAGGTTTTTTTTTTTTTGTATTTTTTGAAACCAGGACTGGTCCAAGAGTTCGGGCTGGTTTTAGAAATACAGGGGACCCCTACGCTTTTCCTTTCCAGTAATTTTGATACCAGGTCCTGCTCATTGAGCCCAGGGTTGGTTATGCTCAGGGGGCATTTGTTTTACAAAATACTGCACACTTTGATGCATGTCGACTAATTCGCACATTTTCATGACTAAAAATCACACCATATCGCACTTTTCATCCAGAAATTCGCATCCCATTTAATAGTCTTTTTTTTTCTAAAAAAGAACCCTGAATTTTTGAATGTAGAACATAAATGATAATATGCAAAAACTGTTCAAATAAACAAATAACAAAGAAAAGGAGAACAAGGGGAGAAATATCATTAAAGGAAAGAGATATAGTATAAGAGAGAGAGAGAGATAGCAGAAATAGAAAGGAAAGGAAAGCAAAGAGAAAAGGAAAAAAGAACTTCCTCCCCGGCACCCCAGTGCATGGATAATACTGTAATGCTGCTTTCACACCGCAAAACCTGCTTAGACCTGGTATTTAAAACGTTTCAGAAAACGGGTCAAAGCAGGTTATGCCCCTTTCAGACCGCACACATTACCTGGTATTATAAAGTGGTCTAAGCAGGATTTGCAGTGTGAAAGCAACATTAAACCCTGTTCACATCGCATGTTGAGCACTGCCACTGAGGTCCCGCTCATTCCATATGCAGGTGGCGGGGACCCGCTCATTAAATATTCTCTGCACGAGCGGGTTCACTCATTCCATATGCAGGGGACCCGCTCATTAAATATTCACGGTGTTGGGTCCCGCTCATTAGATATGCACAGAGCGGGACCAATAGTGCTCACTGCTGGCTGGGTCCTAAATTCTGTTTCAGACTGCAAAAAAAACGGGTCTAAAATGGACAGGACCCTTCTTTTTTACTGTTTGCAAATCCCGTTTTTTGGAAACTAAATTCACTTTGGACCATTCAGACCACACATATTACAGTAAAAAAATTGAAAAATACTGGGTAATATGTGCGGTCTAAAATAGGCTTCAGTGTGTCGAAGTAGGAGCACACACAAGGGGATAACCCTTAGTGAAAGGATCTGTAACAATCTGACTCTTTATATGTCAGCCTTGGGTACCAGGTGGCCGTTAAGGATTGATTTGTTTCCTTGTGGTGTCAAAATAAGATCATCTATTGTCATATAATTATCTAGCCAGGCGTACAACGCAAAACAGGTGATTACATTTGATTTCCAATGAACAGGAATAATTGCGATTGAGGCACTAAGGATATGGCTGAGTAATGTTTTCTTAAAGTAAGATTTAAAAGCCAAAAGTTGGGACAGAAAGGCAGGTCTTCATTAAGAATAATGCTAGCCACTTCTACAACTTCATGCTGAAGGAGAGGACATTCCCCCCCTCCCTCCTAGTTATGTAATGGAGTGCCTACAGCCCTCTCACATGTCCAACATGTATTGGGGAACCCAGGATATATTTTATTTAGTTTGGGCAGCGATACCTACGTTGTGTGTAGCCAATCCATCAACAGAGGATGAAAATGTATTCCTAAAAATCTCATCCCAATCGTCTTCCTTCACCAAACCTTTTAGGTCTGATTTCCAATCAACCACAAATTTGGGTTGAGAAGAGAATAGAGAACAGTGGGGCAGATGTATGAACCAGCGTCAAGTGCAGAAATGCACTTAACGCTGGTTAACTGGGGGGTATTGGGATTTCCCTAATGTATTTCTAGCGCACCTAATGTGCGCTAGTGACAGCCCGCTGAGTTACACTCGGCAGGGCTGTCCCTTGCAATCCCCCCAGGGCTAGCGTTGTCCTATTCCCCACTGTGGGGACAGTGCTAGCCCTGCTTCTGGCTAGGGCTGCGCTTGAGATCTCGTGGTTTTAGCGAGATCTCACGCATGCCCATTAGAAGCAGCCGGGGGGGAGCGCACTGCGCATGCGCGGCGCACCGGCGGGAGCCGATAAGGAGAGCCCTAAACGCTGAACATAACTGCGGCTTGGGGGGTTAATACATCTGCCTATAATGTGTGCCCGCTTCTCCACATTATGCTGAAGAAGCGGGACTCGTTAATTAAAAAACGTTATAGGCAGATTGATACATCTGCCCCAGTGTTTTTACCACATTTTTGTTTTAGTGCATCCTGCCCAATGTAGGCACTCTAATATTTGCTCACAAGGCTAAAGAATCCCTCCATATTGGAAGGTTTATTAATGAGAACCCTTTATAGTTCTACATTTTGTGATGTCTGTGCTCTGACCTTCTGTGCGGCCACAGACTATTCTATATCTACAGATTTATGTAACTAGAAAGAGAGCACTGGCTTGTTGTAGAGCACTTATACAGCTAAATAAAATAAAAGATATAATAAATAATAGCTTCAGCACATCTCTATATGTATTGAATGGAAAGTTTTTGTTGTAGTTATTAATCAAAAATCAAAAGCAAATCCAACTTCAGGTACAAGTTGGAGTGTCATCTATTCAGCACAGACTCGGATGACTATGGGCAACCAATCAGAATCTACTTCTTACTTAGCAACTTCTAGAAGATAATAGAATCTGATTGGTTGCCCAAAACAACATCCCATCTGAAATAGAACTCCTATCTTAAGGTGCCCATACACGTTGCGATTGTAGCATGCGTTTTGAACTTTTAAAGTTCAAAACGCATCGCATGTGCTTATAATCGCACCATGTACCTGCGGGGATGCGATGCGATGCACGTTCTGGCCGGTACAATATTGTATAGCACAAAAAGTATGTGCAGGCAGTACTTTTTATGTGCTACATCGCATCACTTTTGTAGTGCGATGTGATGTCCATTAGGTGACTATAAACTTGAAAAAAAAAAGACTAAAATCGCATCACACAGTACAAATTACACATCGCATCGCATAGAAGAAGCAAAATCGCACAGCACCATTGTACAGTACAAAACGCACAGCACACAAAATCCCAACGTGTATGGGCACCTTTAGTAAATAACCACCTATGTGTATTTTCCTTTGGGGGATGTTTTCATTCCCAGCGGGGGACACTTTACTGGTGTCCATGCAGATCATGTCGACATTCGAGACAAAAAAAAGTGAAAAACTCCTGTCATCCTTTTAACTATCGATGTAATGCTTGTGTCGACCTGCCAACCTTAGCTATGTCCACTTCATGTGTCGACCTAAGCCATGTCTACCTGCGGACGCGGAATACACGTCAAGTAATCCGTGTCACTTCGTGGGGCTCGCTGCGCTCGCCACACTTTATAAAATCAACTCCGTGCCAAAATGGATAGTGGGGGTATGAAAACTGGCGGGGCTCGCTATGCCTGCCACGCTTCGGGCTGACGTGGATAGTGGGGGTTTGAAATGGATGCATTTTCCAGTATTTAACATGGAGCACTGGCAAATACGTCCTTTATTGTGCATGAGATGCACTTGCACACTGCACCCCCCCCTTTGTGCACAAGACGCATGCGCTACCGAACCCCTAACCCTGTCCATCTCCCTGAAGCGGACACAGGCAAGGTTGCTGTACCCTGCCGCAACTCAGTCTCCAACTCAGACAGATGGAGCGCCTCTCCGCCGGCGCCCGCATGATCCCCTGTCCACCAGCACAGGGGATCTGGTGGTTACCGGCGCTGTGTGAGAGGTACTCACTAAGCTTGCCAGGGATGCTGGGGATAGAGTTGCAGCTATCAGGGACCGTACGGTGACTAGCTGCCTGACGGGGACGCTAAGCTGACTACGCTAGGCAGCCGTTGGGCTAAGCTGACAACATAGCTTAGCCTACGCTGAAAACGTAGCGTAGCCTGCCGCCGTGAAACTACACAAGTACCCAATCCATCCTTGGCAGGCAGAAGCTGGATAGTCTGAGAGTTATTATATATGATGCAGCTTTTTGGGGAAGTGGACATGGCATTGAGGAGGTGCTGTCTGGACAATGTAGGCGTGTCCGGACCGCTTGCAGGGTGTGCCGATTGTGAGATCACATGGCAAGGGAGGGGTCTCGGTGGTGTGACCTTGCCATGTGCTGGGTGGGCCCCCGCATGCTTGTGAAAGCCGTTGTAGTTTTGAGATCTCTCGCAACACTACAATTGATGCTGAACTAGAACCCTTAGGTCAAGTAAACTGGATTTGTCAAATAGAACTGTTTTATCTGCGAGTCTTTCAAAATGGATAGTGGGGGTATGAAAACTGGCGGGGCTCGCTATGCCTGCCACGCTTCGGGCTGACGTGGATAGTGGGAGTTTCAAATGGATGCATTTTCCAGTATTTAACATGGAGCACTGGCAAATACGTCCTTTATTGTGCATGAGATGCACTTGTACACTGCACCCCCCCCCTTTGTGCACAAGACGCATGCGCTACCGAACCCCTAACCCTGTCCATCTCCCTGAAGCGGACACAGGCAAGGTTGCTGTACCCTGCCGCAATAATTACTGAGACCTGCCTCTCCGCCGGCGCCCGCATGATCCCCTGTCCGCCAGCACAGGGGATCTGGTGGTTACCGGCGCTGTGTGAGAGGCACTCACTAAGCTTGCCAGGGATGCTGGGGACAGAGTTGCAGCTCCCAGGGACAGTACGGTGACTAGCTGAGTGACGGGGACGCTAAGCTGACTACGCAGGGCTGCCACAGAGTCACTACGCTGACTACGCTAGGCAGCCGTTGGGCTAAGCTGACAACATAGCTTAGCCTACGCTGAAAACGTACCATAGCCTGCCGCCGTGAAACTACACAAGTACCCAATCCATCCTTGGCAGGCAGAAGCTGGATAGTCTGAGAGTTATTATATATGATGCAGCTTTTTGGGGAAGTGGACATGGCATTGAGGAGGTGCTGTCTGGACAATGTAGGCGTGTCCGGACCGCTTGCAGGGTGTGCCGATTGTGAGATCACATGGCAAGGGGGGGTCTCAGTGGTGTGACCTTGCCATGTGCTGGGTGGTCCCCCGCATGCTTGTGAAAGCCGTTGTAGTTTTGAGATTTCTCGCAAAACTACAATTGATGCTGAACTAGAACCCTTAGGTCAAGTAAACTGGATTTGTCAAATAGAACTGTTTTATCTGCGAGTCTTTCACATGAATAATTTTTACAAAGGTCCATCCCTATTGCGACTTAATTTATGTTAATGTTTCTGGGATCATTAGTTATAGTGTAAGTACCAGACATGGTAGGAATACTTGTGATCTTTATATCAATCTATTGTTGTTTTAATCCCTTTACCCTCCCCTTCTTATGTGTATTAGGGGTTGCTACTGTATGTGCTAAATCCCTTTCATTGGCTGTTTTTATTTATCATTGAAACACACTAAATTCCAGTGGCTTTTCATCTATACATTTCTGCTGGTTGGTAATTATGTCCATACGTATTGCAGTGCGTATATTTATAGTGTATTCTCAGTCACTGCTTATTATAGTGGTCTGTGGTGATATTACCAGTGACTGGCCTCCTGAAAGCTCTCTGCTTCTAGATCTATGCCTCATAGTTTATGCAGGAGCTGCTCATTATTACAGTACTTCTCAGAGACTCCCAAATACTGTGTGCGCGTGGCAGCACGCCTCACCGGCATGTTACTTTGCTATCACCGTGAGTCCCAATTATATAAGAATGTGTTCTAATGACTCCTATCGGCTTCCACAGGAGATATTTAATTAGCGGCAAAACGTGGCTGTGCAAATCACTGATAACTAAGGTACCCCAAAATTACAGATTTTCCATGCATTACCCTATGAGGTGAGAGCAAAAGTTAGCAATATTAATGCTCGCATTATGCCGGGGAAATGGTTGCAATATATTGGCACCTTGCAGCCAATGAGATTCGGCAAATTAATGAGGTTCAACACCTCTGTTCTGTGCCCATATATCACATTTCTCATTATACTTTTTCTAAGGCAATATTATAAGTATAGTATATACTTTGAAAAGGAAGTATATACTATAATATAACGTTCCATGTCTCAAGGACCTTACGTTAACCCTCAAGCATACAATACCAATGTTGCAATGGGTACTGAGTTATGTTAGGTAAATCCGTGACTTGCTGTATGTAACCCATATGCAGAGACCAGTAATGCTGGGTGCACACCAGGACGACGAGGGTCCGATCCCATCAATCTAGACCCAATTCCGACCGATTGAATGTAGATTGTATGTTGATTGGGCCCTTTTCTGTCCTGTTCCGATCCCGATCGGATGCGCAGGCCGGTCAGTCGGTCGTTATTCAGATCCTACCTGCAGCAGGTAGGATCTGAAAATGACCATTCACCCGGGTGCAGGTCGCGATCGGATGCACATCATGAGCGGGTCGTCCTGGTGTGTACCGGCATAACTCCATATACTATCAATCAGACCTACTAGAGAGGTTATAGTTCTAGAAGGGTATGAGTCATTGGAACACATGGCACATGGGGTGCGGCCAATGAAAATGGGGGCGTGATACACACATGCCCCTAATAGTAGATTGGCAGATACACATATGCCCCCAATTGTGCCAGATACATATATGCCCCCAATTGTGCCAGATACATATATGCCCCCAATAGTGCCAGATACACATATGCCCCCAATTGAGCCAGGTATGCCCCCTCAGTACCAGGTATGCCCCCACAGTGCCAGAAACACATACTGTATGCCCCTATGGTGCCAGAATTTCCCACCAGCAGTGCTGCGCTCGCCATTCTTCGGGCTCGGTGGCTCGCTGCGCTCGCCCCACTATTCTATTCTCAACTCCACGCCGACGTGGATAGTGGGGGTATGAAAAGGTCGGAGGACGCGTACCGCCGCCCCTCGCGGCCTCGCTGCGCTCGCCACGCTTCGGGTTCGCGTTGATCGTGGGGTGGCGTCAACTACTTTTGGGGTGACATTTCACTGTTCAGGGGTGTTTTGGGGGATTTCTGGGCCATTTACCATTGGTCCCTATGATGATTTTGTGAAATTGAGCCATTTAACATTGATTCCTATGGGAAATCAGGGGCATCGCGACTAAATTGAGGCATTTAACATTGTTCCCTATGGGGAAATCGGGGGCATCGCGTCTGGACCATTTAAGCCTTTTTTAGCCGCATACGACGCGACCGACGCGATTTTGACTTTTTATAATGCATTTCAATGGGAAAATCGGGGGCATCCCGTCGGTCGCGTCGCAGACCACTTAAAATGACACCCGATGCCCGCGATTGTGGCCGTGCTAGGAAACAAGTACCATACCAACAAGGCAAAAAAAAAGCTACAATATATGAAATTATTAAAAATGCTCAATTTAAATATGTGCAGATAAAAAATTGGTTTATGACTGCGGCCATTAAAACTTTTATCCTTTTTAGGCGTCATTTATCAACAAGTTTTATCATAGCCATTAACTTTGGTGGTCTGTCATAAATGGTGCTGCAAACAGAAATTATAGCATGTGTTAGCGGTATCACTCGCATGAGTCGCAGGAGCAACATCGATCTAAGAGTACCAAAGTTATTGGGTATGTGGACTAGGCAAATGTGACATTTGTAGAATACTGTCATTTTCGTTAAAATAAGAGAAAAATCTGTTCTAATGTAAATATGTATATACTTGTTAAGTGGGCACCAAATAAAAATGCTGAAAACATACTCAAACTGCTGTGGGTATAGGTGGGTGACGACTGAAGTATTTATTGGTTGAGAGCCATATGTGTGTTGCGGTGGATGCAGTGGAGTTGTGGGGACAGTGCATGTGATTGTGGGGGTTGTGGTATAAATATGATGGTACAGTTGCTTAGTTGTCCACCTTTGTCCGTATAATGAAGTCATTGTACAACAGTTTAGTTTCTGTTCAGAAAAATGTTATAGGTTGGAAGCTAAATGCGACCCTAAAATGTCCCATTGGTGTGGGTGGTGGTGTCATACAGAACTCTTTCTGCCTTTTCCATTGCAGTGGTTTATTTCTGAAGTTTTGTCAGTCATCCTTGCCTTTTTTGGAGATATATACATTTGGTGTGCTACTGTCCCCTTCAGTCTCTGCAATGTTGTATCCTTCAGGATTCAGCATTCAGTCTCTGGGCAGTATTCAATGTGAAAAATTCGCCGTGCATGGCGAGAGATTTTTTTCTCTCGCCATGCACTCGCCGTGTTCCGGAGGGCTCGCTGCCACTCCTGCTCGCTCTATTCAATGTGGTTAAGACTCGCCGCCACTCGCGGCGAGTCTTAACCCCTGCAGCGGACGAGCGTCCGCGGCAGGGAGCTGGCAGGGAGCCGTGGGACGGTGGCAGCCAGGGAGATTAAAGTCTCCCTGGATGCCCCAGAACATATGTGGAGGGCAGGGGGCTCCCCGGGACCCAGGCAGCACAAGCTGCCCCCCCCCCCTATAGCCAGCGGGGAACCCAGTATTCACTGCACCCGATCGTGCATATGTAATGATCGGATGCAGTGAATATATGAATATCTAATGAGCGGCTCGAGCGCTCCGGCCTCCTGCTGGCTGCTCTGTGTAAAAAAAAAAAAAAAAAATTAAAAAAAGATTTTTTTTTTTAAATTAAATATATATTCATGTGCTATAAGCACATGAATAAAAATAACATGCCCCTTCACAGAAAAAAAAAATCCTGATTTTTTGACACCAAAATTAAAAAAAAAACCTTTTAGTTTAAAAGTTCACATTCCAGCTCTCCATGAAAAGATGGAGAATTGCTACACGGCGTGAGACGGCGAAAATCACTTAGAAAGACGGCGAATATTTCACATTGAATAGGGTTGCTCGCTTTTGGAGAGCAAAATGCTCCGTCCAAGGTGAAAAAAGCACAAATTCGCCATAAAACAGGGCAAATTTTTCTCATTGAATACTGCCCTATGAAATAATAATTATGTTAAAGTTCATGTGTTTTTTGGATTTCTACTTCCCTTGAACCATCAAGGAATAGAAAACTATTGTAAAGAAGTTTGAAAGTTGCTGGAACTTCCCTAACTGGGGTGCTATTATAGATGGCAAACATGTGCGAATAACCACACCTGCCAACAGTGGATTCTACTTCTATAAGTACAAGGGATTCTTCAAGGGATTCTTCAGTATTGTTCTAATGGCTGTGGTTAATGCTAGCTAGGACTTCCTATTTATGGACATTGGCAAGAATAGCGTGCTTCGGATGGTTGGTCCTTCCAGTAGTCTGCTTTCTAAGTGAAAGCCCTAAGCGCTGAGAAAACGAGGCACAGTCATTTATTATCTGTGGCCGAAGAGGTCTTTGTACTGTTTATAAAAGTTTACCGAGCCAGATGTATCAAGCTTCAAAAGTGATAAAATGGAGTGATAAACAACCCGCCAATCAGCTCCTGTCTGTCATTTTTTTAAACCCAGCCTATAACATGGCAGTTATGATCTGATTGGCTGGTTGTTTATCACTCTCCATTTTATCACTTTGTGAAGCTTGATACATCTGCCCCTAACTCTGTAAAAGTAGTTGTAAAGGAATGGTAAGATAAACCAATGTGTAAAAATGTCATATGTGAATATTTTTGTAATAACATAAGTAAAGAACGTTAAACCATACAAAAAAAATGTAAGTTTAAAAGCTTTTTTTGTGCAAATGTGTACAGTGAACCCAATTGTAAAAAAAAAAAAACATTTAAAAAAAAAATCCCCTCAAAAATGCCTTGGAAATGATTGATCCTTTTTTAAAAAAAAGGTCAGCTTTCAGCCAGCATCCCATAAGGCCACAAGCTCGGATGCCATTACATCCGGCCTACGGTATTATTTAATACTGTGTCTCCGCTTACAAAATAGATTTTGGAACTGTCGCCCAATTCTCCCACCTCATTTCTTAGCTCAGAAGAGGATCCACTGAACTTGCTCCAAAGTAAACGAGAGTATATGATAATACTAGAGTAGCATGTGGCGCTCCTCAGCCCCCACTCAAGAGTACACAGGTGCTTTCTACTTTTTCTATGTACGCATAGTATGTGTTTTTTCTAAACGCATTGGATGCTTAACTTTTTTGTGCGGTTTCTTGCTGTAATCCACCAGCTCATGAATGCCAACGCCCTTTATGTTTTTATTGGAGTAGTCCTTGGATTTTTTTTCCCACACACTACTCCTCCCAGTAGAGTTCATCGAACCTTGTCCATAAAGTACTTTTCTAATACATGGATATATCTTCAAATATAATAGAAAATAAATAAATTTGTTAAATTAACTGTTTGATTTGCCACTGATGATCAATGTGGACCCCCTGAAGGGGGGTTACCTGATTTGACATATGCTGCTGTCAATATTTTGTGATTTTTTTTTTATAAACGTATTTGTATTGGTGAACTAAACACAAGTTATTGCCGTCACTTTTTTTTTTAAATAATTTTTTATTGCGGAAGTTAAAATTTATAATGGACTTATTTTATTGTAATCGACTCTCCATTGCTTTTTAATCATTTTACAAATGTCATATTTTTCTACATTAGCCTTGAGTGATATTGTTTTTAATATTTAATGTGTGTTATAAATGTTTTCTCGTTAATTGATTGTTTCTATGTTAAGGTTTAAAATCTTTATTTAATGTTTTCTTATTTCTTTTAAATCATACATGTTTTTAAAATTGAATAATAGAAAATAAATAACATTTAATTTGCAAATACCTAGTTGCCCTTTGACTTTGCCAGCGACATGTAGGACACGATTGTTGAGACCCAGACAAATATGCTGGAGAATCCAGTGCCGCCATGAGCATGTAGGAGACCTCAAGACCACCAGTGGTGGTTTATCAACAGTTTGTCATGTTGACATGTATGTCAACATGTCGAACTGATGACGGTTGACAAGTCATACCAAAACCCCCTCCTGCACATTTGGTTACCTTAATTCACGTAAGAGGGGGCCTTTTTGCCCGTTGCGCCTTTACTGGTCTCTCTAGTTGTGGCCCTGATCGGTGTTGAGTCATTTGCAGATTTTTTCCATGGCATCCTCCATTTTCCATTCAAATGCGCACACCACTTCCTGCAAAATCTACAAAACAGTCATTCCGTCTGTGGATGTATTTAATTAAAACCTCTATGCAAGTACAGTGAAGGCTAAATATATTTGGTTTGGAGCCATATGTATAGAGTTTTATGTGTCCGATTATGGTCTGTCCCAGCTACTAATTGGGAGCATAAAGCTTTCACTCCTCACTTAGACAAGTTTGTTCATGCTGCCCGCGTACACTGGCACACAGGGCTACTAATGATACCCATAACACTCTGGGCCCTAAGGCATATAGCTTTACCAGGAACATAAATCTTCCTCCTTTGGCCCAGCTGTACAAATGGAGAATATTTATGGTTCTCACTGGGAGCGGTGTCTTTTTTTTTTTTTTTTGAAAGCGAGATCAAGTTCCAAATTGTGCTGCATGAATTTTTAAAGTGACATTATTTTCAATGTTCGGATGGTCATTTTATGTTTGTTTTTGTGTGTCCATAAATATATATATAATCTGTAGATATTTTTTTATACACTATTAATTAACATAGCATGTGCAGTACTTGGCCACACAAGGGATGTAGTTTTAATCATGGTTAGAAGGCAAAAGGTGTTGGATATATTACAGAAAGCGGTTTTGTAGTGTCAAGCAGTAGGAGTTCTCCCGGCATGGTCCTTACATTAAAACCCAAATCATCAAGTTGTACAGGTTGCAAAACGTTTTGTGCCAAACTCATTGTAACTATGAGGTTGCAGTGACGGCAGCCTTTTATAATGAATGACAGATGATGGGACAGTTCAGTAATTAAAACCATTTGATTTGAATAAATAAATGTTAACTTGATAGAGCAGAGGTAATTGTCAGTCAGAATACAGAAAAAAAAACTATCGTGATTGACAGGTCCTTTTACACTGGCCTCTGCTGCATGATTTTAACTAAAAAAAAAAAAAACCCAAACAAATTAAAAAACCTTAAATACACAAAGAAATCAAACTGGCAAAATTCCACCATATGCAAATCCTTATTCAACCCAAGTGCTACACAGCTGTATAAGATCTCTACTATGAAATAATGACCCCCTACTTAATGTGATCCATTTCCTTCACTTCTCTATCACTTGGTAGTTATTGAGCTCAGCCTGCATTATGCACATACGGATCGAGCCGGCCTCTTTGTTGCGAGGGCTGGCGATAGAATTCCAAATTATGCTGCATGAATTTTTAAAGTGACATTATTTGCAATGTAAACGCCAAGCCCAGCCATCCGTCGGAAGGGGGCGTGCACACACGAGACACTCGCGCACCCCGTTCCGATGGAGCTCCCCGCTGCCGTCCACCGCCTCCCCGTCCACCATCGCCGGTCCCCACCGCCTCCCTAACCCTGCCCGTCTCACTGAAGCAGAAGCGGGCAGGGTTTCTGCCTCGTGACTGGGACGTGCGTGCGTGTGAGACGCTCACGCGTCCCAGTCTGATGAAGTGACTCTCAGCCAGCACTTACCAGCGGGAACATTCTGGCGGGCGCTGGGAATGAATGAGAGGGGCTCTATCTGTTGGCATGACCTGTATCGGTCCAACGAGAGCAGTGACCCCTACTTGGCACTTCCCTGCAGTCTAAAGGCCCCCATACATTAGGCCGACTTGTCCGTCAGACCTAATTTCCCCGGCAGCTTCCTGGGACAGGTCAGATACAATTAGGCACTTGATGTGGTAAATTGAATGCGATACCCAAATTTAACTCTCTCTGCACATGTTACATCTGCCCCACCTGCAGTGCATTTTGTGAACAAATTTGTACTGCGATCCGATCTAAATAAGGGCCACAGTCCATGTGCTACAGTAATTAACCAAGTGTCCTATCTACATGTGTAGCCACTTCCTTTACTTAATGTAGATATGAAAATATTAGCGTTGATTCATAAAGAACATTATGCATGTGCTGAATACCGTCCATTAATCTGACATGCATCGTAAATGGGTGTATATGTTACACAGGAATGGCTACGATGTTGTAATGTCGGCATTTTGCATTCTACGTGTTTATGATGATGATGACATTGACCGTGTATGTCAATACAGTTAGTATTAGGGATGGCCATCGTTGCCATCAATGGCAAAAGTGCATCTGACCATCGATAGTGTAGAAATATTCAATGGATGACCATCGTTGTTTTTACATATCGATGGTCATCAGTTTTCTTTGATTGGTCTGCAGGCCAATCAAAATGTGGGGGCGGAGCTATGCTCAGTGTCCCGGTACCTTGGGGGAAAAAGCAAAAACTATTCGTTTAAGCTTGACATCAATGGTGGGAAACCATCTGGTTCTCCCCCATCCACGGCAAAACTATTCAACATCTGCCATAAACCAGCGATGATTTGTAATCATCGATGGTTGAGTGCCATCCCTAGTTAGAATGTCAATGTTCCGGTTTTCCTATTCTGTCTCTAAAGCTGTCTGATTCTGATTGGCAGAATCAAAATATCGTCCTGTGTGTGCACAATGTCATTAACTGTGTGCGTTCCTGCTCCTCTAACTGCAGATTCAGGGCAATGGAGGACATCGCTAGCGATAACAATGCAGCATGGCCCCCACTCCCCCAAACCCCCCCACCCCAGCAGCGGCTCATCACTGCTGGCATCGGCAAGTTCATACGGCCTCTGTTGCGCAATATGTTGCTGGGTACGCATGTTGTCTAGTGTGTACCCAACTTAATGCTAACCCTAAGTGTCCTGGAAATGTTGACATTCTGCAGTTGCCTACATTAAAGGAGCCCATACACGGTCCGTTGTGTATGGCTCCGTTCTGTACTATGCGATGCGCGCTCCCGCGCATCACATAGTACGGTACAAAAGGTATGTGCTGCACATACTTTTTGTACTAGCTATACATCGGATCGGATCGCAGTGCATGCACACTGCATGCACTAGGGATGCGATCCATTCCGATGTGTGCTGTTTAAGCACACAACGGATCCGATTAACGGACCGTGTATGGGGGGCTTTAGAATGATTGCTTTAACCATGCTGACGTAATTGTTGACATTGCAAATGCCTACCTGATTATCATTGGCATCGTGACTGCATACTGTACCGTTACAATTATATTAAGGTATGAATATTGCACTGAATTTAGTATTCTGCTTTGAGAAACACATTTGATGAGATGTACAGTACATATGGTGTTTCTTTAAAAGTGCTGCATTCGGAAGATTAAATCAGTTGGTGTTAGTAGACAATCTGACACTTCCTTCAGCGGTATGCAGTTTTCGATTTCATAGTGATGGAAGGTCTACTTTAATAACCTTCCCTAAAACACTCGAGCAGAAGTTTTGTTTTTGACAGCATAAATATCCTGCAATGTACTTGTCAGATTTCTCAGGTAGCATCAGAAATTAACACAGAGCAGACATTTTTATAGGGCAGTTACTCACAAGGAGATTAATTTAAAATCTCTCCGCCTGAGATGATACCACAGGGGAATTTTATTATGTAATGTGTTTTATTTAAATCCGTTCCCAGTAGAAATATATGTTCTTCTACATTCAATATAGGAATCAATATATGGACAGCAAAAAAACACCACAACAGTTAACCAATACAATATTCATTTATTATACTCCACTATAGAAGGTTAATTCATTGATGTCAAACATGAGTTTCTCTCCTCCCAAAAGCTTATATACATACTTTGCCGTTAAGGGGGATATTCAGTCCCTGACACTATTTCCATCAGAGCGCCTATTCAATACTGTTATTCCCGACAGCATTGAAGAGGCAGCTCGACAGAAGGGACCCAACTTTAAAAGCTGTCCACGTCCGGTTTCGCCTCTTTTTTACCGAGTGGCAGGCAGGACATTGATCTCGTCTGCCAATAAAATCTAAATGTATTGTTTGAATCAAATCTTATGTCTGGTGGTCTGAACCAAATGTAGTTTTAAGATGTTTATCAAGAGTAGTATACCATGTATAAATACTACTAATCTGAATAGATTAGTGGGGCGTTTGATGACGTATCTGTATGTAATGTCCTTCACTACATTCGTTAGCGTCCTTAAATTCTTAACAATGCCAATATTTTAGTCCCAATATTTACCTGCTCTTTTATACAAATGATTTCCTCCGGTGTAGACCATTTTCCCTCCCCTACTCTTACTAGCCTCCATAACAAATATAAAATAAGAAAAGCAAACTACATTAGCAAACATAAAAACAAAAACGCCCCACGTACTTAACACACACACACACACACACACACACACACACACACACACACACACACACACACACACACACACACACACACACACACACACACACACACTGACAAGACAAACATAATAAATTAGACTAGAATTTTTTTTGACAAACTTCAAAATTTCTTAATTGAATTTCCCTCTCTCCTTAAAAAGGGTGTGGTATAATAGATATATAAATATATAGATATATAAATATATATATATCAGATAGTCAATAGGTCTACCCCATATGTTCAACATGCAAAAGCCTTGACTGTGTCTAATGGGGTGTACGCACGGGCCCATCTTGTGGCCATCGATATCAAAGGCGCCCCAGGATCCGGGGCGCCGTAGTATTTATTTACAGTTTCTTATATAGCGCTGCAGATTCCGTTGCTCTTTACAATTGTAAACAGAGATAAAACAAACTGAGTAACAACAGACAGACTTGGAGGTAGGAGGGCCCTGCTGCAAGCTTACAATCTATAGGGACATAGGAGGGAAACACAAGGACAGGCACCAGTAATAGCATAGCTTGTAGGTCCAGAAGGGAAGCTATATAATACATAAGTGCCTCAGAGGGTTATGCGTGTAGAACTTAACTATGATAGGCTTGCCTGAAGAGGTGAGTTTTCAGGGAATGCTTGAAAGTTTGGAGGCTAGTAGAGAGTCTTATTGTGCGTGGAAGGGCATTCCATAGGATGGGAGCAGCCCGATGAAAGTCCTGTAATAGTGAATGGGAACTAGTGATCCACGCAGTAATGCTAACCACCATTACGCTAACCTTGTTGCTAAACACAGTAGCAGTTATAGGGTTTATTTTACGTTATGAGGGACTGTCCCAATGCTTTGCTGTCATGGGATAATTTTAAGCCTGAAATTTAAACATCGATGAGATTAAAAGCAAAATACATTGAAGAGGGTGTTTCAGGGGTTGGACAGTTTCTTGATGGCAAGGATCCTAATTTGCTGACCTAGATAAAGTCCCTAGTGACCTTTTATGTAGTGACTTATTTTGGATTTTATGTGGATATGTAGATTTTAATTGCAGAAAGTGGCTCTGTTGACCCACTTGACAGGTAAAGTCAGATTAAAGTGGTAGAGGAGTCCCACCATTTGTAACTTGTGCTTCCCCAACCCTTCTTAACCTGTTCACAACCTTTAGCTGGTGAATAAGTGAGGCACATTATGCTGCTGCCTCAACTCAGCACACAGCAGCTGAGCAGCAGCAGTTTCCTCTCTCCCACTGCATGATGTGCCACTGCGGCTATGCTGCTATTTAGCGGACAAATATTGAGTGTTACCGGGGATGGGGGAGATCATACTCTGTGCCGCCCCCCCCCCCTCCCCAGTGGATAGGTGGGTGATAGGTAAGTGATGCTCTAGGACAGTGCCGACAAGAGGGGGAGCAGCACCATCTCTCAAATGGCTTAATCTAGCCTTGCTTTCTATTAGGACTTTTGAAAACCTCAATCGGTTTTATGGTTCCATCCGATTGGATAATTGTAGATTTGGCATAAGGGTTACATGCAAGTACAGCTCCGCAATGCAGTTTGATCAATGTTGATAGAACATTTGGTTACACAGTGTCTGCATAAAAAAAAACACTTGGAAAAAAATGTAACAAGAGTTATTAAACATGTAAGTAATAAATTAGAACCAGAATTTGCAACCGCAATATGTGTACACCAGCCATAATCCCAAATGTGAAGTTTAACGTTACATGGAAATATTAATGTCTTGTTCATTGTGTTTTTTTTAAAAGTAGCTTTACAAATAAAGAAAAATTGCACATGAAAAAAATACTATGATAGAATATATAATTATAAATATGCACATGTCAACCAAAGACTTACTAGTCTTAATAACTGTGAAACCATATTTTTTTTGTTAAGTAGCCCTAGAATGTGTATTAGATTTTTTTTTGCAATTAGCTTTGTATACAGCCGGTCCATGCTTTCGTTTCTTTATGTCCAATACTCAACAGAACAAGGCGGTGTTAGCAGATAGCTGTTTTCTCTGGAGAATGTAAGCTTGTGGGCAAGGCCCTCCTACCTCTGACTGTATGTTATTGCCCGGTTTTGTTTTATCACAGTCTCCTATTGTAACGATCAGTGGCATTTGCTGCTATATAAGAAGCTTGTAAGAAAATATACACATAAGTGCATGTTGTGTGCGCACATTTATTTCCTGCAGGTTTGGAACTCAAATGCATCAAGCGATACACCTGCGCCTTAGTGGTGAAGAGAATGCGGACTTGACCGTCACCACTCTTTAGTGCTGCACAGATTTACAGACAACACACACAAGCAATTATGTGCGATGCTATGCACATCAATATGGTACATATAGTTGCTCTTAAATTGTATGTTTTAATATTTACCCAATTGAGCTGTACACTGAAAAGTACTTTTGGGGCAATAAAGAAGCAAAAACACTATAGACAAATTTCCATGACTTTGGTATATGAGTCACGCCTAAGGAACATTACATGCAGTTATTAATAATATACAGTACACACAGAGGTATCATAAGAGGAATGCAGGCCCCTCCCAGGTGTCACCCCCCCCCCCCCCAAGGGCTTATTTATTTATTACCAGTTATTTATATAGTGCACACACATTCACATCAGTCCAATTAACCTACCAGTATATTTTTTGATTGTGGCCGGAAACCAGATTACCCGGAGAAAACCCACGCAAGCACAGGGAGAATATATAAACTCTGCACAGTTAAAGCCATTGTGGGAATCCAAACATTCCATCGTTCGTGCTGCCCCAGGAGGTGACGCCAAATAACGGCTCCTATTCTTTGAAAGGAGCCGGGTGATGCACTGGAACATTCTGTGCAGCATCTTGCTCTGTCACAGTGTAGAAACCAAAACACTGCTGACAAGACAGTCTTTAGGGCAGCCACCATCTCCAGTACCCATGGAGTGACTAAAGCAGCGGTCCGGCACGTATTCAAGCCCCTCCTAAGCAGCTACGGCTCCTTTTAGCGGCCCCAACACTGAGTAAACCTATCCCAGTGCAGTTCCATGGGCATTTATCACATTACATAGGCCTTCGTATAGGCCATGACTTGCGTAAATTACTGACAACAATATACTTGAATATAAATGTTATTGATAATATATACAGGTTGAGTATCCCGTATCCAAAATGCTCGGGACCAGGAGAATTTTGGATAACGGATTATTCCGTATTTCGGAATATTTTAATATTTCAATTATGTATTTTGAAGTATCTTGCATGTTTGCTGTATAAACACATAAAATACACACAAATATATTTTAGTACCACATAAAATACACACAAATATATTTTATTTGTTCAAAAAACAAGGTTTCAAAACATGAAACAAAATTTGTGTACTATCTCAGATATTGAATTTGAATGCCAAGCAATCATTTTCTTGCACATATATAGTGCCAGTTACATATCATGTCCTCAGTAATGCTGTTACAAATGTCCCCAGTGAGTTTTTAGCAAAAAAAAAAAAATTTATTCACTTTCTGGAATGTATGGTTTTCGGAATAATTCGGATAACGGATACTCTGATACGGGATACTCAACCTGTATATATATTTTCTTTTTATTAGTTCCATTTCTTTTTGTACCTCGTACATTTCTTCTTACAGTGGCCTCTGTCATTCAGTCTGAAAACACTCTTTTTGAAAATGACGACACTTCTATTCAAAGTTAACCATTCGAGAATCATTTCCAAAAATGTCTGCAAAAGATTTGGGATAATCTGCATTTGATACAGACAACACTGGACATTTATTGGGTCTGTTTATCTCAGGTAATAAGCACCAGCATTTAAGGTTCTGCATTTTTACCTGGCGATAGCCATTGACCTAGTTAGCCAGCTACTGTGGTGCGTGGGCAGCGGGCTAGCTTATTTGTCATGTCTGATACCCTTGTATTGCTAACCAGTGACAAAAAATGCTTCATTGTTAAAATAATTTTTTTTTTCTCTTTCATCCATCCTGGTGACACAGCTCAACCATGGGATGTAGGAGGGTCCGAAGGAGCCAGGCACCTACAGTATGCTAAAGCTTTGTGAGAGGCAGGCTCCTCCCTTCTGCATCCCAGCATTCCTCAGTTTGTTTTAGGTGCCCAGGAGTGGGTACTATGCTGAGGGGCTACTACAGCAGCCATGCCATAGAGTAGCTAGGGTGTTTGTTTTTTTTATTAATATTTCACCTTAGTTAGTGCAGGTACAGTGTGAGGCTTCCAGGGGAAGTTTCCTCACACTGACAGAGCAGCAGGGGCTGACAGAAGTGCGTCCTGTCAGCTCCCTGTGTGCTGAGGGACGCTGTCTGGTCTCTCAGCACAGCACCTAAACCTCCTCACAGTGAGGTTTCCTGGACCCTGGGGGACCCAGGAGCCGGCTCCCTGCATAGGGGGGGGGGGGGGATCATGGGTCACGGGCACCCCACGATGGCGGACGTCATCTTGAATGGGTTTGCAGGCTGAACTCTGAGGAGAGTGCAGCCTGTTACAGGAGCTCAACGCAGCTTGGCGATTCCATGTGGTCTTCACAACCTTCAGTTGGCTCTATTCCACCCTCTCAGGGGGACCCTGCATTTATACAAACAATGCAGGACACTGCTCATGGTGTAAACAAGATGAATGCTTTTATGGAGCAGTTTACTAAGGAGTCTGAGGTTTCTCCCAGACACCCTTTATCCACCCCACCTATCCCTAATATAGACTCTGAGGAGGATGGGGAGTGTGTGGAAGAAATGTCATGGGATCAGAGGGAGGAGATAGAAGCCTCTGTCCCTGGTGTTGATGATTTAATTTTGCCAGTAGAACAGGCATTGAATTTATCTGAGGTGGATAAGGCTCCATAGCAGGTAGTGTTCAAAAGACAGCGCTGAGACGCAGTCACTATTTCTTCTGAGGAAGGCATGCAAGAATTGCTGGGAGGAGCGTGGAAAACCCCTGATAAAAGACTACTTATGCTTAAAAGGTTTTTGAGCCTGTACCCCATGCCTGAAGACCGTGTCAAATTGTGGGAAACAGTCCCGCTGGTAGATGCCCTGGTTGCTAGGCTGTCTAAAGCTACTGCGCTACCTGTGCAAGGGGGTGCTGCTTTAATGACCCTGTGTATAAAATGTTAGAGGGTTGTTTTTGAAAGTGTTGGGTTTACTCTGAGACCTATTATTGCCTCTGCCTTGGTCTCCAAGGCCATGATGGCGTGGGCTAATACCCTGTGTGCATTACTGTAGGTGGATTCAGAAGCTTTTGCCTTGGCTGAGAAGCTAAAGGTGGCGGCGGCAAAATACACCTGTGAGAATGAAAAAAAGGGAGTCAAAATGGCTTCTAAGGTGTCGGCCATTTCTGTGACGGCCAGGAGGGCCTTGTGGCTTACAATGAAACCAAGAAGTCTCTGGAAGCATTGGCTTTTAAAGAGGAGTTGCTTTTTGGTTCTGAATTGGAATCCCTCATTAAACAAGCAAAAGTATGTTTCTTCCCACGCCGGCAGCCAAACAGGGAACTTCCAGGTTTGCTGCTTTTCGCTCATCCTTTCATCCCTCCTCTAGAGGGGGTGCTTCCTCCAGAGGACAGTCTGGTAGAGGAAGATTTGTTGCTGGAAAAGGTAAAGCTCCCAAGTCCTGTTTTGGTGCCTTTGCAAAAAAAAGCAGGCTTCCAAGGGTGAGGAAAAGCCCTCTGGATGACTGGCTGGAGGCTCCCTGGTCTGGAATCAGAGTGGGGGTTGCCTCTTGCTGTACCCAGGACGCTTGGGCTCTATCCGTACAGGATTCTTGGGTTCTCAATGTGGTTTCCCAGGGATACAGGATCATCCTGAGGGGCGTTCCTCCAAGGAGGTTTCTTCCTACACCTTTACCCAGGGAGAAATGCTTAAGAAAGGCCCTTTTGGGAGCGGAGAGGTCTCTCCTGGAGAAGGGCATGGTGGTTCCGGTACCACGGGAGGAAAGGAAGAAGGGGTTTTACTCCATTCTTTTCTTGGTGCCCAAACAGGACAACTCATTCAGACCGATTCTGAACCTGAAGTCTCTGAACCTCCACTTATGGGTGGATTACTTCAGAATGGAATCTTCGAGAAAGGTTCTCCAGAGCCTGGACCCGGGAGAATTCCTAAAAAAGAAAAGGAAATTTTCTCTTGAGAGAATTGGAACCACTCTCTCAAGAGCCCCGGTCCTAATGAATAAGACTATAAAAATATATAAATAATATGTAAAGAATTAAATAATTCAAATAAGATTGTACTTATCGTCTTGTCCTAGATTTAGAATAGTCACAGTGTACTGTGCAATATTTGGAAGGACATTGTCCATTTTTATTGTATGTATTACTTGAAACTCTTGTATATTGAAAATTATATGTCAAAAGTTGAATAAAATATATTAAACAAATAAGATTGTACCCCTGGATAACTGCTGCAGGTGAGGAGAGTTTGCTAGACTCACAGCTTTCACAGCTTGAAAAAGTCTCCGGTCCTCTAGGAGACGAAACGCATTGCTCTACATCCGCCAGACTCCGGCCGACTTGTTACTGACTTCCGCCCTTACCGCATCCCACATTGCCGCCTTTACTTCCGCCCGGATCACGACTCTCACCGCTGCCGCCTACGCCAACTCCCGGTGCTCCACGTGATTGCCTTTCACAGGGTGCAGCATCCCTCATGGTGTGCAACATTTGGACATCCAACTGGTTTGCAGAGCTGCCGGTACCGTGCCCCCAGTGACATAGAGGGAATCCATCTCTGTCTACACACAAACGACCATTCAGCCGGGACTTCTGTTTATGGGTGAGCAATTAACCCTTGTCTCTCCTGCTCGATACTAACACGCAAGCAGAGCAGCTTATTACACATCTGCCAACTGCCGGTATTGAACTTATTGCATGTCAGCCCACTTGCTAAACCAGGCTTATCTTTGGCTACACAAATTCTCTGCTGTTGCTTAGCTGCTTACAGCTTGCTATACCTAGCGGCTTACTCCATGTGGATTGCAGGTCTTTCATTCGCAAATTATTTATGCTCCAGCTGGGATGCCAGCATTCAATAAATCAGGAACCAAGTCAAGCCTTTTTACAGTTTTAGATACTTATTGTCTGCCACTATATTGTACATGTTTGTTTGCTCATTATATTCCATTTTTTGTTTTTTACCCTATACTGTTTTTTATTATTATGTGTGTATGTGTGTGTGTGTGTATATATATATATATATATATAAACTTTTTGCTACTAAAACAGCGTGTCCTATATTATTGTGCTCAGCGTGAGATTATCATTCTCCTTTTTAAATTTACTACCCTGGTTACGGCGTGGTGTGCACCCCCAACAAAAGTTGTCTCCGGGAGAATTCCTAGCCTATGTGGATATTCAAGACTCCTATTTGCACGTACCTATATGTGAAGAACATCAGTCTCAGTTTCGCGATAGGTGATTTACATTTGCAGTTTCTGGCTCTTCCCTTTGGGCTGGTGACAGCTCCCAGGGTGTTCACAAAAATAATGGCGGTCATGGCAGCAGCAATCAGGCTCTGGGGAATTGGAATAATCTCTTATTTGGACGATCTTTTGTTCAAAGCAGTGTCAGCAGAGAGGCTGCAGGAGAATCTGTCAGTGGAAATTCAGCAGAGCCATGGGTTGATTTTAAATCTACCAAAGTCCCAGCTGTGCCCCACTCAGAGGCTTCAGTTTTTGGGAGTCATTCTGAATACGCATCTTCATCGGTTATTTCTTCCAAAATCTAAAGCCAGAGATGTTTGTCAGTTAGTTTTGACCATTCTGCAGTCACCCGGTCCGTCAGTATGGCAGTGCCTGAAGCTACTAGGCAAAATGGTGGCGACCTTCGAGACCCTTCAGTACGTCAGATTTCATTCAAGGCCATTCCAATGGAACTGTTATGATATCCGGGAGTCCTCGCCAACCCTAACTCCGTTGTCATCGAATGGGATTGATGGCTGCGTGCTAGTGCTAGGCTTCGCCTATAATAGCCGCGTTCGACAGAGCCCGTTAGTCAGGCTCCGCCCCCGATGCCACCAGGTCTTGAGAGTTGACAACGCTGCCACCAATGTCAAAGATGAACAAGGGGATGACTAACTAACCCAAGAAGGCGAGGTCACCCTTGCTCTATAGCAAACTGGGTAAACGTAACAATACGTAGAGATGTAACACAAACCTATACCAAACAGGTGTAACAATACACAGAGGTGTTTCATAAGAATCAAGATACAAGTAAGGGGTAGTCTGGGGATAAACCCCACTTATCTGTGCTCCGAGGAGACAACGGCAGCGGGAACCAGGGTACGGACAGCTAGGACAACGCACGGACACCAGGAGGACAAGAGGCAGAACGGAGGACACGGCTGGGAATGAACGACAGGACACAGGACGACTGGACACAGGAACCAGGAGCAGAGAGTAAGCGGGAACCAGGAACACTTGAGACCCTGAGGTGCAAAAGCTATAACCGGCGTCTGTCCTGGGCAGACGCCGGCTCTTTATTCAAAATCCCCGCTGACGCTGACGTGCGCCGCACTGCCGGGCGCATGACCTCAGCGCGCCGGCACGCCGACGGAGACGCTCGGGGACGTTGCCCGGCAACGCCCCGATGCCTGCTGACGATGCCGTGGGGACGGAAGCCAGGGGCGTTGCTGTGCGACGCCGCTAACGTCTCCCCCGGCACTCGTCTACACTGTCTGTCCCGGCCGGTCCGGGACAGAAGTGTAACAGTACCCCCCCCTTGAGGAGGGGTCACCGAACCCTTAGAACCCGGTTTCCAGGGAAATTTTCTAAAGAACTCCGCTCTTAGTCGGGGCGCATGCAAAAACTTTTCTGGGACCCAAGATCTTTCCTCATCTCCAAACCCCTTCCAGTGGACAAGAAACTTGAGCTGACCCCTGACTACCTTGGAATCCAAGATATGTTCCACCACATACTCCTTATGCCCTCGAACCAAGACAGGTCTTTGAGTACGTGTAGAGCTGGATGGAAGGGTTCCGATGACAGGTTTGAGCAGGGAACAATGAAAGACATTATTGATGCGCAGAGACCTGGGAAGCTGAAGTCTGAATGCCACAGGGTTAATTTGTCCGATAATCGGAAATGGACCGATAAACCTGGGACCCAACTTGGGACATTGCTGTCGAAGTCTAATATGACGTGTGGATAACCATACTCTCTGACCCACTTTAAAGAGACACGGTCTCCTGTGCCTATCAAAGAAAATCTTAGACCGGGCTGAGGATTGTCTAAGGGCTATGTGTACATTCTTCCAGGCTTTCCTAAAAAACGAGACAGTGGACGAGGATCTTGACTGATCAACCGGGGGCATGAATGAACTACATTTGGGGTGCAAACCTGAGTTGCAGAAAAAAGGAGAGCTCTTGATGGCTGAATGATAAGAGTTATTGTATGCGAACTCTGCTAATGGAATAAGCTCAGCCCAATTGTCCTGGCACTTTGAAACGAAACAGCGGAGGTATTGTTCCAAAGCCTGGTTGACCCTCTCGGTCTGTCCATTCGACTGCGGGTGATAGCCAGAGGAGAGACTGACCTGAATCCCTAAGGCTGCACAAAACTGTCTCCAAAACCTGGCCACGAACTGGGAACCTCTATCTGAGACAATATCGACCGGGAGTCCGTGAAGCCTAAAGATGTTGGTGATGAATAAATTTGCTAGGATTTTAGCAGTAGGAAGCCCATGTAATGGAGTAAAGTGAGCCATTTTGGAAAATCTATCCACAGTAACCCAGATGGTGGTGAACTTGCTAGACGGAGGCAGGTCAACTATAAAGTCCATAGAAATATGGGACCATGGTTTCTTGGGAATGGACAAGGGGAACAGCGGCCCAATAGGAGACTGTCGAGACGATTTGTGTCGCGCACAGACCAGACATGAGGCCACAAATTTGTCGACATCTTGCCTCATAGAGGGCCACCAAACAGTCCTGGCTAACTGTTCAAAAGTTTTGGCAATACCCGGATGCCCGGAGCTTTTTGCCGAGTGAAAGTCCCTGAGAACCGCCTGCCGTAATTTCTGGGGAATAAATAAACGGTCCTGTGGGGTCTGTTGAGGAGCCGACGCTTGGGCAGCAATGACTAAGGTGGCTAAATCTTGGGTCAGGCCCGCCATGATTACTGAGCAAGGGACAATGGGAGATGCTTTCACCTCAGACCCCTGGAAAGTCTGAAAACTGCGGGAGAGGGCATCCGCTTCACGTTCTTAGATCCCGGCCTAAAGGTGATGATAAACCGGAATCTGGTGAAGAACAGTGCCCACCGAGCCTGTCGCGGGTTGAGGCGTTTGGCGGACTCAATATAAGAGAGATTCTTGTGATCGGTGATCACGGTGATGGTATGCTGAGCTCCCTCAAGCCAGTGACGCCACTCCTCAAACGCCCATTTGATGGCCAATAACTCACGATTGCCTACATCATAATTTCTCTCGGCTGGAGAGAATTTGCGGGAGAAGTAAGCGCATGGATGAATCTTTAGATCCAGTGGACCCTTCTGAGACAGGACTGCTCCAGCACCCACATCAGAGGCGTCGACTTCGATTAAAAAGGGAAGCCTGGGGTCTGGGTGGTGCAGAATTGGAGCTGAGCAAAACGCTTTCTTTAATTTTATGAAAGAATCCATCGCCCGTTGAGACCATTGTCCTGGGTCAGCCCCTTTCCGAGTCAAGTCCACTATGGGAGCCACGATGTCCGAAAAGGAGCGGATAAATTTGCGATAGTAGTTAGAAAAACCAAGAAATCGCTGAATGGCCTTGAGCGTGGTTGGGCGAGCCCAGGATTGAATGGCCTGAACCTTCGATGGATCCATGGAGAAACCTTGAGGGGAAATAATATACCCTAAAAAAGTCACTTGTGACACTTCGAATTCACATTTTTCCAACTTGGCATATAGATGATTCTCCCGTAGCTTCTGCAACACCAGGCGGACGTGCTGCCGATGCTCAGGAAGAGATTTGGAAAAAATGAGAATGTCGTCCAAGTAAACTACGGCAAAACCCCCTAAAAACGGTCGAAGGACTTCGTTGATAAAGTCTTGGAAGACTGCCGGGGCGTTAGCTAGACCAAAAGGCATCACAAGATACTCAAAATGCCCCGAGTGGGTATTAAACGCGGTCTTCCATTCATCACCACTTTTAATTCTGATTAAGTTGTAGGCCCCCCTGAGGTCTATTTTGGAAAAAATCACTGCCTCCCGAATCTGGTCAAATAATACGGAGATGAGGGGTAATGGGTAGGAATTTTTTACCGTAATTTTGTTAAGGGCTCTGTAATCAATACAGGGCCGTAAAGACCCATCTTTCTTCTCAACAAAGAAAAACCCTGCCCCCACCGGTGACTTAGAGGGCCGAATGAACCCCTTTTCAAGGCTTTCTTTAATGTAGAGGTCCACGGCTTGGGACTCAGGTGCGGATAACGCATATAAACGACCCTTAGGAAGTCTGGCATTAGGCACTAAATCAATGGCACAATCAAAGGGGCGATGAGGAGGCAAGGTGTTGGCTTCTTTTTTAGAAAAAACATCTGAAAAATCACGGTACTGAGGAGGGAGAGCTTGAAAATCGGGGTGCATCACACGAAGAGGGAGAGTGAGACAAACATCCGAACAGGACCCTCCCCACCGAGTGATCTCACCAGTTTCCCAATTAAATTCAGGGTTGTGTTTTTTCAACCAGGGCAGCCCCAGGACTATAGGAGTGAGAGGACAGTGAAAAATAAGAAAGGTGATATCTTCGGAGTGAAGGGCCCCCACCGACAGCCGAAGGGAGGGAGTCCTAAAAGATATACCGCCTTTAGACAGTGGACAGCCATCCAACCCACAAACAGAAACGGGATTTTCCAGGGGTATGGGCATAAGGCCCAATTGTTGCACCAGGCCTTCATCTATAAAGTTACCGGCCGCCCCACAATCCACAAAGGCAGATCCGTTCCAAGAACGGTCGGTAACAGAGACTGATACCTGAATTAATACAGAATCTGAGGGAGAAAAGCTCGACAGGCCCAAGTGAACCCCCCAAGTATCACTTAGGCCCTGTCTTTTCCCGCCTTCAGCGGACAAGCAACAGCAAGATGACCGGGACCCACACAATACAAACAGAGGCCCTTGAGACGTCGGCGGTTTTTTTCGGATGAAGATAGTCGAGTGGCCCCCAACTGCATAGGCTCGTCTCCGGGTACCTCGGTAGACTCGTCTACAGATGAGGAAGGCAACACTCCAGACCGTCTTTCTCTCTGCCGCTCCCGAAATCTCCTATCCACTTTAATGGCTAACTGCATGATCCCATCAATGTCTTTGGGAGTGGGGTACTGTACTAATGCATCCTTAAGGGATTCGGATAACCCAATCCGAAACTGACTACGAAGCGCTGGGTCGTTCCAGCCAGAATCTATAGCCCAACGTCTGAACTTAGTACAGTATGCCTCAGCTGTGTCCTGCCCCTGACGCAGGGCCCTAAGATTAGACTCGGCCGAGGCCGCCCGGTCCGGGTCATCATATAATAACCCCATTGCTGAGAAGAATGCATCCACAGAAGAGAGAGCCTCAGCACCATCTGGAAGGCCGAAGGCCCAAGACTGAGGATCTCCCTGCAGGAGTGAAATAACCATTCCAACCCGTTGAGCCTCAGAACCAGAAGATCCCGGGCGCAATTTGAAATAAAGCCTACATGACTGTTTAAAATTAAAAAACAAAGACCGATCACCTGAAAAACGGTCAGGGAGATTTAACCTGGGCTCCAGACTCCCACCGGAGGAGGAGCTAGACTGAGACCGTTGCTCGTGTGAGTTTACCCGTAGGGTGAGCTCTTGCAATTTCTGCGTCAGTGTGTGCATCTGTCCTGCAAGAGAATGGGCAGCAGCCTGCTGTGACGGATCCATGATTGGGTTTCCCCACGACTACCGAACCTCTGAGCTGTAGGGGCAACAACAGTCTCAGAGTATGGTCTGGCCGGTTAGAATGTTATGATATCCGGGAGTCCTCGCCAACCCTAACTCCGTTGTCATCGAATGGGATTGATGGCTGCGTGCTAGTGCTAGGCTTCGCCTATAATAGCCGCGTTCGACAGAGCCCGTTAGTCAGGCTCCGCCCCCGATGCCACCAGGTCTTGAGAGTTGACAACGCTGCCACCAATGTCAAAGATGAACAAGGGGATGACTAACTAACCCAAGAAGGCGAGGTCACCCTTGCTCTATAGCAAACTGGGTAAACGTAACAATACGTAGAGATGTAACACAAACCTATACCAAACAGGTGTAACAATACACAGAGGTGTTTCATAAGAATCAAGATACAAGTAAGGGGTAGTCTGGGGATAAACCCCACTTATCTGTGCTCCGAGGAGACAACGGCAGCGGGAACCAGGGTACGGACAGCTAGGACAACGCACGGACACCAGGGGGACAAGAGGCAGAACGGAGGACACGGCTGGGAATGAACGACAGGACACAGGACGACTGGACACAGGAACCAGGAGCAGAGAGTAAGCGGGAACCAGGAACACTTGAGACCCTGAGGTGCAAAAGCTATAACCGGCGTCTGTCCTGGGCAGACGCCGGCTCTTTATTCAAAATCCCCGCTGACGCTGACGTGCGCCGCACTGCCGGGCGCATGACCTCAGCGCGCCGGCACGCCGACGGAGACGCTCGGGGACGTTGCCCGGCAACGCCCCGATGCCTGCTGACGATGCCATGGGGACGGAAGCCAGGGGCGTTGCTGTGCGACGCCGCTAACGTCTCCCCCGGCACTCGTCTACACTGTCTGTCCCGGCCGGTCCGGGACAGAAGTGTAACAGGAACATCCTTGCATGTTGGTCTGGGAATGTCAAGTCCATGAAAATAGAGAAGGTTCTCTTAACTCCAGAAACTCGGAATTCCTTACTGTGGTGGACGGATGTGGAATCTCTCCAGTTGGGACGTTCCGTTCGGTCACCACCGACGCTAGCCTCAGGGGCTAGGGAGCAGTATCCCTGAATTTGAGGTTGCAAGGTCTATGGTCCAGTGTGGAATCGTCCTTACCGATCAATGTCCTGGAGCTTCAGGCAGTCTGGAAGACGCTTCTGCAGGCAGAATAGGTTCTGAGGGGATCTCCCATTCGGATCCAGTCAGACAATGCCACGACGTTGGCTTATCTGAACCACCAAGGGGGCACTCGCAGCAAGATGGCGATGAAGGAAGTGTCTCGGATCTTCGAGTGGGCAGAGGCCAATGTACCGGACTTATCTGCTGTTTTCAGAATGTGGAAGTGGATTTCTTTAGCAGAGCGGATCTCCTGGAAGGAGAATGGGCGTTACACCAAGAGGTGTTCCAGGAAATAGTGGCTCATTGGGGACTCCCAGAAGTGGACTTAATGGCGTCCAGACACAATTGCCAGGTATCCAGGTTCTGTGCGAGTACCAGTGATACGTTGGCATGGGCGGTGGATGCCATGACAGTGCCCTGGAATTTCAACATGGCGTATGTCTTTCCACCATTTCGCATGCTGGCTCGGGTCCTCAAGAGAGTGATGATGCAAGGAGCATCCGTCATCCTGATAGCTCCGGATTGGCCAAGGAGATCTTGGTATTCCAACATTCTGAGTTTGTCGACAACGTTGTGGCGTCTTCCACTTCTGCCAGACCTCCTGAGACAAGGGCCCTTCCTTCATCAGGACCTAGCTCAGCTCAATTTTATGGCTCTTGATACCTCCATCTTAAAAAAGAAGAGTTTTTCAGACGCAGTTATCCGAACCATGATTAGTGCAAGGAAACCAGTTTCTGCAAATAATTATTATAGGGTTTGGAAGTAGTACATTAGATGGTGTGAGAGACAAAAAGTTCACACTTCTAGATTTAAAGTTTCAAGACTTCTGGAGTTTCTACAGTATGGATTTTCTTTGGGATTAAGCCTTCAATTATTGAAGGTGTAGTTGTCGGCCTTGTCTATTTTCCTTCAAAAGAAAGTGGCCTTGTTACCGGAGGTGCAAACCTTCCTCCAAGGAGTTACCCGTCTTAAGCATCCTTATAGACAACAAGTGGCCCCTTGGGATTTATCTTTGGTGCTATCTGTTCTACAGAAACCACCGTTTGAACCGTTAAGGTCGGCTGACAAGAAATTTCTTACTTGGAAACTGACATGGGGCAGTGTGTGTTAGTGCTCGCACATCACTTTCGCCTCCCGCATAGCGGCTGGGTTTCCTGGCTACATTTCCCATGGGGCCATTAACGGGAGTGCGGCATGTCACAGCCGCTACCCGGCAGCAGCTGCAAGTCAGGAATTCATGCTACTGTATGTTCATGGGACTACATATTCCAGTGGGTTTAGTGCTACCTCACGCTTCCGGGGGTGTGCTCTGCAAGCAATTATGGTGCCTATATTAATCTGCCTCGGTCACTGCAATGTGAAGCAGTATGGCAGTGTGGTATGCAGATTTCACCTCTATAAGGTAGTAGGCCTGCCTTCCCCTCCATAGGGGGTGATAGTGCCCATCTGAGGTGAGCTCTGTTCTGTTTTTTTGTTTGGATTAGACATTTTTGTTTTCAGTGTTAGTGATAGGATTTTTTCTCTCTTCTTCTTAAGGTGCATACACACTGTACAGTTTTTTTGACCAATTTCGTTGAAAGACATTGATGACCAATTTCCCTTAAACCCACTGTCCTGAACGAAAGATCTAGCTACAGTTTAGGCTCTTTTTGAAAGGCCTTTTCAAATCACACCTTTTTGCAAAGTGTCCTTAATGATTAAAATAATAATATATTGTTATGGCTATTTTTGTCCTTATCTCTTTTATGCTACTATTATTTTCCTACATCATGGTTGCCATGGGAATCATCGACGATAACACTGAATTATACTCACCGGTAATTCCATTTCTTCTTAGATCCCATGGCAGGCACCATATTCCCCCCTGTGTTTTCTCTTTTCCCAGGGACCTATTTGAGGAGACACTTGAGAGACAATCAGGAAAGGGAGGAGCAAGCATTTGTACTAGAAGGGGGAGGTCCCTGGGAAAAAAGTAACTTGTCTAACTACTGGGAAAGAGATGAAATCCCAAGGTTTTGGCTGCCATGGGATTTCTAAGAAGAAATTGAATTATCGGTAAGTATAATTCATTGTTTTTGCCCTGGGACCTTATCTGATTATAACACTGCCCCATTTATTACCTCAGAATGTCTGCCACATGTGTGGTAGCAGACCGTAGAGGCACAAAACAGAAATTAAGTGACCACTAATACCCCTTTTACAACGCTCAGCCGGGTTGGACCCATCTCTGACTATCTCTGACCTGGATCCGGCGGTTTCAAAATAAAACCGGCATTTAAACGTGTCCAGGGTGTGGTGTGAAAGGGGATATCATGTTTACTCATTTCTTACACAACACAGCGATGAGCCTATGAAGCTTAGTCCTTACATGTGTTTTGTACTCCTGTGAAGAATTTGGTGTGGACAGGGAAGAGACCATGGGTGACGGTCAAGACAGTGGGGGACAGGAGATAAGTGAAGGAAGAAATGACGAGGCGAATGACTTGGGAGGGTGGATGACAGGGATGACACTGAGGAAGAGGATGGCAGTGCATTGGATGACCAGGTATAAACAATGGATGTCTAATCTGTTCCCTCCTCTAAAACATCCCATACTGTCCGTGGTCAGTGCTCACCTCCTTACACCTTATGCTTCCAATTCTGCTCCTGCGTCTCAGAGGTTGGTAAGGGGAGGCAGAGGTTGACTACAGAGCCTGCTGCCTCCGGGATGACAGGAGTGGCTTATCACTCTGCTGTGGGCAGGACTGGAAATGCTTATCCCTGGGGTGAGGGTGAAGCTGTCTGATGTCTCCTTTCTTCGGATATCTCTGCAAGTCATCTGAGCAGCCTGAAGTAAAAGACGCAGCAAATTCAGTTTTCTCTGATCACTGAGGAGTCAATCGGTGACACCGTACTGAGATGGTAGCGATCCACTTGGGAGGACTGCTGCCCTAGAGTATCATATTTTTTCACAGTACCACAAGGTCAAAAGTGTCTTAGTCAGAAAAAATATATTAAATTCAGTAACGCGTATGCTACGTTTTGCGTTTCTGTTTATTCATATATTTTATAATAGGTGATATCAGTGCTTGTGGCTACAAATCACATTGACAATACATAATTTGAATGAATTCTGGACCACCAACTCCGGGCACTGCAAGAATCCCAAGGCACTCTAGGTCGTCACTGTCATAAACTGGGGACATGGGCAGTTGCTCAGAGTGTCCTGGCCATGCCCCTCAATGACAAGAACAAGGGCATGACTTGCTGCATTTCCCACAAGGCCATGCTCCTAACATAAAGTCTGCGCCCCCTAATTTCCCTCGTCACTCCCAGACAATATTGCATTAAACAATTTCTTGAATTTACTCAACCGTGATTAAGAACACCACGGCCTTCCCTCGGGCACAGAATTTAATCTGTATTCTTCACTGTATGTGAACGATATCGGTGAGTGTGTCAGTTAACTATATTGGCTTCCATGGGAATCGCTCTAGTGTGCAGAAGGGGAGACATGATAATCTAGCTGTCAGTTGAGTGGCTCATGTTGTCTAATAATGTTTTTCTTGTTTCTCGTCCATCGATCTAAAAAAAAAGAGCAAATCTAGTAATACCGCTGTCCTGTTTGGAATGAGCGCTACAAAGCACCATGAAGTTAGCCCAAAATCTCTGTAATGTGACTGGCAATAAAATGAGTGTTGACCAGTGTAGTAATAAAATACCATGCTAGATTTAAATAAGGCACATTTTCTTAAAACAAACGGTACGATTTTTTGGGGTGCAATGTGATTGCCCAACAGGGGGGATCCTGACGGTCAGTATTCCGACTGCTGGTGCTCCGACAGGGGGGAACCCGACTCACAGGGGCTATTCTCCCTTGTGGGGTCCACGGCCCCCATAGAGGGAGAATAAAACCTGTGGCAAGCGAAGGGAGCCATTGAGCCCGCAGCATGGCAAGCACAGCGAGCCCTCAATGGGCTTCTTTGCACTTGCCCCCCTGTCGGAGCACTGGCAGTCAGGATACTGACCCTTGGGATCCCCCCTGTCGGACCGCCATGCCCCACCCCTATTTTGTTGCTGCTTCGGGTTTGTCAAAGAGAATTTTAGTGGTTAAATATCCATTTAAAAAAAAAAAAATTGTAACTCTATTTTGCTGTATTTTTTCTTTCGCTTTGGATTGAGCATGACAGGTCACCGAGCCCCAGGCTCCGTATTAATGTTGGCTTATCCTGGAGCGCTTGGCAGCACTGAAGATTAATTTCTTTCCGATAAAGGAGGCTGTAAAGATGCTGTCATCCAACATCTAAGGTCGCACGTTTCTTGTAAATGCCCATGATTCATTTTGCAAATACAGTGAAATGCACATTATCTGTTAGCTGAGCATGTTTAGCTCATTCATCTGATTATCTGTGATGATCATAAAATATTAAATATTTAGTTATTACGGAAACACATTCTGACACTTTTTAAGATATCTGCATTGTTTAATCAGTGAAATCAAAACATTCAGCAAGATTTAGGGGTAGATTTATTAAGCTCGGTTAAGTGATAAAGGGCCTTATTTTGGTTCATTCTTTCTGACAAAATCCTTCTTAGATGGACAAAACCATGTGCACTGCAGGGGGGCAGATGTAACATGTGCAGAGAGAATTAGATTTGGGTGAGTAATTTTGTTTCTGTGCAGGGAAAATACTGACTGCTTTATTTTTACACTGCAATATAGATCTCACTTTGAAGTAAAACCCCACCCAAATCTAATTCTCTCTGCACAAGTAACACCTGCCCCACCTGTAGTGCACATGGTTTTGTCCATCTAAGAAGGATTTTGTCAGAAAGAATGAACCAAAATAAGGCCCAAAGTGTCTGGTTTTTATTACCGTCCAATCAGCTCCTGCCTGTCATGTTTCAAATCAAACCTGTAATATCACTGGTAGGAGCTGATTGGCCAGTGATAAAAACCAGTTTATCACTTCACCAAGCTTAACAAATCTACCCCTCTGTTACAATTGATCTCTGCAATAATCTTATACCGCCTATACATGGTGGGATGTACGAGTGTGATGCTCCCTCCCATGCACATCCTATCGCACAGCGCATACCTTTTAAACTAGATTGCATCGCATTTAGTTCAAATGCAAAGTGCTATCGCATGCGCTTTCAACTAGATGCAAGCAATCTAGTTTAAAATGCACGGTGCGCATTGCACAGTGTATGGGCAGCATCATGGTCCGATTCACAATTGCACGCAAGTCAGCTGCAATTGTACAAAGCTATGCATCCCCTATCTGTACTTTTTTCATAATGGTTATCAGTATGAGTACACACTTGCATTAGACCATGTCTTTCATGTGATATATCTATCTGTGTACGCACATGTCGGCATAGTACGCAATTCTGTCTACATGCATTCCTCTGCCAATGCAGAAGCACCCCTGGTACTAGATAGATGGTTAGTAGGGACCCTTGGAAAAGGGAGGCATGGCTTAGCTCCTGCAAACCACTCACCTGTTTTCACCGCATTTTGCTGCTGTGGGGGAGTGTGTTTTACTTTGCTTTTTGGGCAGAGCAAGGACGGGCACCAACCTGCGTGATGATTACTTATCATTACGCCACCCATGTCACACTCACACAGAGCTGCTGCGCTGCCACACAAAGAATGGTGGGCGAGCATTATAGAGCGAGTGTGCTCACAGCGTGATGTCATCATGCCAGGTCGCACACATGACAATTTTCATTGGAGAACAGACAGGGGAGGTAGAGCTAGTTATCCTGGTCAGACTCCGCTAATGTCCTGACTTGGGTGACCTTAATTAACAATTTGGCTCCCAGTGCAAACCATTAAAAATGCAGAAAAAAAGGTGTGGCCTAGCAAGAAAAAAATGGGGTGTTAACCCACACGCGGGGGGGGGGGGGCGCAGCTCCAGAGCTATGAATATTTAATGAGCGCTCATTAAATATTCACTGCGCTGAATTTAGGACCCAGCTCATTGGCTGGGTCCTAAATACCATTTCAGACCCGATTTTGATGCCAAAATACCGGGTCTGAAACTGGTAGGACCCTCCATTTTAACTGTTTTACAAAAACGGCTTTTGTAAAATGGTCCTGCACCTTTCAGACCGCACCGATTACCATTTTAAAATGGTAAAAAAATTGGCAAAATACAGATTTTTAAGTGCGGTCTGGAAGTTGGCTGGCTGGAGTCCCACACAGTGACTGATCACCCCCCAAGCTTTCAGGCTACTTAAATCAGTGTACACTGTAATGCCTATTACACATTATGGCAAATGCCATAATGCCTATTACACATTATACCTCACGCTGTAATGCTGATTACATATAATTCTTCATGCTGTAATGTCGTTACACATTATTCCACATGTTGTAATGCCTGTTACACTTTTTTTTTTTGCAAGCTGTAATGCCTATTACATATTATGGCACTCACTGTAATTTCCGTTATACATAAGGCCTCACACCATTATGTCCATTACATATTGTGCCACACACTGTGATGTCCCTTACATATTGTACCACATACTTTGCCCATTAAATATTATTCCACATACTATGTCCATTACATATTATGCCACATAAGTGCTGCTTACCTACATACTCAATGCCAGGGGCTTCATGCTCGATGCCAGGAGCATCATGCTCATTGCCAAATGAGTTTCCTGCTTATTGCCAAGGGGATTACATGTTTGTTGCCACAGGTGAATTAAATGCTCATTGCCATGGGGGAGTTTAATGCTCTCAGCGCTGGCCATGCCCCCATTGGGGATGTGGCCTCGTAGGAGTACCACAATAGTAGGTCATGCCCCCTAATTTCGGGCATGTGCCTTCGGCACGCACAGATTTCCCTTCTTCTCTACATCCAGTGTTGGCAGGTATGGATGTGGCATATTGGTCATTGCAGTGTGTGGCATAATGTGTAAACTTTTTTTCAGTTATAATGCAGATCTCTTTTTTAAATTTTAGGCGATTTATTTTGCCGCGAGTAGTTCACGCCCCAAAAAGGGTTGGAGACCACTAGTGTATCTTTTGAATGCAACACATGGCGTCTCAGAAGCAGGGTACCTGGTATCTATTTTCTAAAGTTCTGGACATTTGGACGTACCATCTACAAACCATCTCTAATGCAAAGCACTACCCAAACATACCATACATTGATGGTAAATGCATTTACATTCTCAGGCTACAGTACATTTCAGATTCATCACGGAATAATACACTCAAATTAAGGTTACCGTTATTATCTACATGATTGGAAAGAGTGCAAGCTCTGCAGCACCATACACTTGCTTACATGAGAACCAGTTTTTACATACAGATACATCCACTTACATCTATGCACATATCGTGCCAAATAGTCCTGCCATAGACTTTCATACAATATGCATCTTTTAGTTTCTTCGCTAAAACAACAATATTACAGTTACCCTGATGCTGGCATTTCTTCTAGCTGTGGTGGGAACCTCAGCCCATCACCTTTGTATAAAATCAGAAGACTGGTGTGCAATAGGAGTGGGCTGCACCATGCTTCATACCTATAAGCATAATGCTTAATCTGCAATGTTATACCGATTTATTTGCAAAATAAAACTCTGATCCTAATGTCTAGTACACTATGGGGCTGATATGGAGATGGAAGCTAGTGATACCACTTCTGCGTCTTTTTATGCAGCCAATGTGCAAGTCGTTCCAGGAGACGTTTTGCGTTAAGATGGGCACTGATGTCTTCTGTGATCTGCTGCTGCAACACCATATCCACTATGTGACCGTCTCTGGTTAATGAGAACTCTGCGGAACCTTCAGGTTATCCAGTATGTCTGGGCGGGGCCAGTGAAACTGCCTGGTATTATTATTCTCCAGCGACATGGCAACTGTAGCTGTACTACTGACACAAAGCAAGCAATTTACTTGAAAAATTGTCAGCATCAATATATTTTACCATTATTTTGTCGGGTTTATGAATCATTTGGATGGTTAATTGCTTTCTAGATTTTCGGACTGTTGTCACCAGAGAAGGATTTAATGGAGTGTTGCTCAGGAACTGCAGACGGACTAAGAACTGATGGGTTAAAACGAGCAGATTTAATGAACGACCTTTTCATAAACGGAAAACAAACAAGTGGGTCTCAAATACTTCTTTGAGGAAAAAGTCAATGGTCAAATAATAAAGCAATAAGTCCTTGCATAAGGGTTTTGGGGTGATTGGTTGCTGAAGATGAGAGACTAAGGACAATGATTATGCACTGTAAAAGAGTGGTGATGGCTTGAAGATGATGAAGATGAAGACGGGAGGTTGTATCCAGTTAGAAGAATGGAAATGACAAAGAAGAATATTGGATCCAGAATTGCTAGAGCTGGAAGGTACTGTGGCGGAATCCAGAGGGTATCAATCGGACCGGACTGGGAAGAAAGGACCGGGTTACGCTGAGATAACTGCAATGGGAATTGGAGTCTCGCAATGGAGTAACGGACAGGCCGAGCTGACAAGCAACAGGCATAAGAATAGGAGTCTTCCCAAACGAACAGCACGGCTCAGAAGACTTTTGCACTGAACCTGATTCAACCTAGGCAGATCGGTACTTGTGGAGTATCACGGCTCCCACGACCTTGATCGTATGCTGATCGTATGAGAAAAAAATGCATTGCATATGATCAAATCGCATGCGATGCGATCGCACCCGATTTTGCACTGAAATGCATCAAAATGCATTGAAATGTGTAGTAAACATGTGAAATGCCCCCAAATGCCATTTTTCATAGTGTACCACCCCCCACTATCAACGTCAACCCGAATCGTGGAGAGCGCAGTGAGCCCGCGAGGGGCGGCGGTACACGTCCTACGACCTTTTCATACCCCCACTATCCACGTCGGCGTGGAGTTGAAAATAGAAAGTGTGGCGAGCCCGAAGCGTGGCGAGAGGATGCGGATACCTTCACAGCTATACGCGTCCCCTCGCGGGCTTCACAGGTATCCGCGTCCCCTCGCTGCGCTCGCCACACTTTCTATTCTCAACTCCAGGCCGACGTGGATAGTAGGGGTATGAAAAGGTTGTAGGACACGTACCGCCGCCCCTCGCGGGCTCGCTGCGCTCGCCACGCTTCGGGTTGGTGTTGATATTGGGGGTGGTACACAGTGAAAAATAACAGTTGGGGGCCAATTAACATGTTTCATACTAATTTGAATGCATTTGGATGCATTTAAGATCAAAAACGCATCGCATCGCATGCCATCGCATACGATTTTTGACCAAAAATGCTGAAAAATTGGTAAAAATCGCATTGTATACCATCGTATGCCACTACATATGGCATACGTTGTCATACGATGGGAGCCGTGATACTCCACAAGTACCGGCAGATCCCCTATATACCTAGAGGGCGGCACCAGTGGCTGACAGGGTAGGGAAGCGGGAAAGACTCTGGCCTGGCTTTTTTGCCCATACCTAAGATGGTGGCGCCGGCCTCCCAGCGTCGCCTAGGACCTGCCGTTTCCATGCGGCGCAACCCAGCTCCCATGAAGTCCTGCTCACATGCTACCCCTGTCACCACCGGAGCCCAGATAGACACATGACAGGCCGCAGCGGACACGGATGGGTGAGTAGCGTGCCCGCCGTGTACTGCCATGGCTGCATGTGACAGACTGTATAGTCAAGACACAGATTAGACTTTTAAGAACTATTTAGGACTACAGGTCGAGTATCCCGTATCCGAATATCCGTTATCCGAATTATTCCGAAATACGGACATTCCAGAAAGTGAAAAAAAATTTTTTTTTTGCTAAAAACTCACTGGGGACATTTGTAACAGCATCACTGGGGACATGATATGTAACTGGCACTATATATGTGCAAGACAATGATTGCTTGGCATTCAAATTCAATGCTGAGATAGTACACACATTTTGTTTCACGTTTTGAAACCTTGTTTTTTGAACAATTAAAATATATTTGTGTGTATTTTATGTGGTAATAAAATATATTTGTGTGTATATTATGTGTTTATACAGCATAAATGCAAGATACTTCAAAATACATCATTGAAATATTAAAATATTCCGAAATACGGAATAATCCGTTATCCAAAATTCTCCTGGTCCCGAGCATTTTGGATACGGGATACTCAACCTGTATAAGCAAGTTTCTGATTGACTTTATATTTCAGCAGGAGTATTACCATCGCCTTCACGCTTGTGTCTGCTGCCCTCATGTGGAAGTTATTCAATTTACAGCTGCTGTAACTTCAACAATTACTATACCAGAAATGTAATGCCGTCCTTTCAGAATTAAATAAACTGACAAGATGTTAACGTTTGCTTTGTTCTCCATGTTCCCAGTACAATTATGCCATGCAAGTATATTTTTTTGGGGGGCATTCTGGACAAAAGCGCAGTATGGCCAGGGTGCCCTCCTCATAAATAGATAGCAGACCGGGCCCTCGGAACAAAGGGCAATAGGCAGCACTCCTGTGACTTTTAAATTGTATTAAACGTGCATTACAGAAAACGCCATCAAAGATGTCGACGAGCTGTTTCAAGGCATACAAGCCTTCTCATCAGGACGTTTGGCAGAAGTAAGGTGCAACAAAAATAAAGTGGCAGAAAGTCATAAAAAAATGCACAAATTGCATAAAAAAACAGTGTTAATACGAAGCTTACCTTAAATAGTATGAGGGTCTGAAGAGTGCCGGCTCCATATGCAACACTTCCGTGTCACGTGATTGTCTGTCTGTCTGTCTATCTATCTATCTACTACTTTACAAACCCACTACTACCGTAGTTTACAAACACACTAGCTCCACTTTCCAGTAGTACATGTAAATACGTCCTTGTTTTTTCTTTGTCATTTTACTCAATTAGCAGAATTGTATTATTGTGAGCAGTTTTGAAATATTAAAATTAATTAATTATTCCATTTATTTAAGATGTAAGGGTTTGTAAAAACTCCCTGCCTATAACACAGATTGCTATAACGCATTGTTATTGCTGTCTCTAATAATACATGATACAGCTGACCGATATCTCTCCAGATCATTATGGAATGGCTTTTATTGTTCCTACATTATAATCTTCTATATTGGGGATACGGTCGTATTGTCGACCCGACTTAGGTCGACAGTCATTAGGTCGACATTGTTGGGTCGACAGGGTTCTAGGTCGACATAAATGAAGGTCGACAGGTGTCTAGATCGACATGGGCCAAGGTCAACATGGTTTTAGGTGGACAAATGCGTTAGTTCGACATTGGTTAGGTCGACGGGTCGCGAGGTCAACACGGGTTTGTTCACTATTCTTTGAGCCGACATGTGCCGACAGGCGGTATTTCACGCCCTACCATCCACTAGGGCGTGGTAGGAGAATAAAATAGTGTACCGAGCGCAGCGAGGCACCGTGCCCTAAGCATCGCGAGGGGCTGCGGTTGACTTCCAACTGTGTCCATGTCGACTGTGTCGACATTCGGGTAAAAAAAGTGAAAAACCCATGTCGACCTAAACCCCTGTCGACCTAGTTGCCTGTTGACCCAACTGTGTCAACCTAATGACTGGTCGACAATACGATCCACACCCCTATATTGTTTAATCTGAATTAGTATGCATTAATAGATCATTATTTTCTAAAATAATAAGTCCACCTTTATCTGTAAGAATATTAATTACTTTATTGTATGTTTGATTAAATGATTTTTAGAACACTGGTTTGTCTTTCTAGATTTGTATCAAGTGTTTCTACTTTACAACACATTCTGGGATTATATTGTGTAGTACTGACTTGTTTAAAGTTCTTTACATATTTCTAGTGGCCAACAAGTATTGTAATTGTATTAACTTTTTTGTTTTTATTTCATGTGCTCTCATTTGAACAAGAAGCAGCCCCCAACCTTCTTTACATAACAAGTATAGTATCTCTTACAGCATACAATACATTGAATTCTTATTTTTGATGGCTTTTATACTCCAAAAGCCCCTGGTGGAAAGGCACTTATGGCTGCCAGTAACACACACAAACTCTCAAACTTCAAAGGGGGTTCTTGAGCAGTACGCAGAGAAGTTACATGGGTCTGTTAATTACTCTCTGCTCACTAGATCATGTGCCATGCGACTGTGGTTTCCGTGGTAGTCAGATAAAAAAGTGCAGTGTTTTGAAAAATCCTTAATAGCAGTCTGCAGAAACAAACAAAGGAAATGGTAACTGGCAACCCTTTTTTATACAGGTTGCCAAATAGTTTGCAGCTTTAATACACACAATATGAAAGTACTTTTCCTTTTTGGCAAGCAAAGAAATGATAGATTCAAATGCCGGTACGGTTCTCCCCAGACCGGTTTAAAAGCATGATTTATTTTGTCTGCACAAATCATTATTGATTAACACATGTCAGTGCCATCTGCAGAAGGTGACATGTGATAAACCACTTAAACAACACACATCTGACCTAACACTAAATAAGGAGTATGAAATTGACAGTTGGTTAAATGCATGTTATGCCATATGAATGAACTGCACATTCATCTACTGACAAGTAGAGCGTGTAAAATTGTGAAAAGAAAAACAAATCTAAACCATTTATTGTTGATCACGGTGGTTTCATTTGTTAGATTTGGTCAGGTTGTAAAATGCCTATGCATGTTTACTTTCCATGAAAAAGCACATCTATACAGTGAAACAAAATTTTGGTTAAACTTATGACATATATGATATATACCATATCTTCGTACATATTTGTACCTTCATTCTTAAATATATGTCTATACAGACGTGTACTCTTGCACTGATGCTGCCATTGCACCAATCTATCTGGTGCACAATGTCCTGTGGGAGTCTGCTTGCCCAAGGGGGAGTGGCCAGTGGTAGTATGTGCTAAGTGGGGGTGCACAATCTCTTCATTGTGGGTCCGCCCTCCATCACTACAGTGGCGCGATTTGGTGCAAATAACGTCCTCGGGTTCTCCTTGATCGGCTCACTTGTGCTCTGCAAGTGGGTGGCAGAAGGGAGTCCGGTGGGATGTGGTACAATTGCCTACCTTACCATTGGGTCTGAAAGGTCATCCAATTTTCTGGAGCATCTCGGCCATTCCCAGAGGGTTGGCATGTAGGGTCTTAATTGCGGTGTTATGGGACAAAACGCTTCATAAAACTGCGTTGAATCTGCAACACTTGTTCAGTGTATTAGTGTGTGGCTTTTTTCCCAGTTCTGTTGTGGTTGGTGTACAGATTCAGGTGCACACAGATATACAAGCGTAGCACAGCCAATTAATCAGTGCAATTTCAAAGCAGTTTTGTTGCATCATATTGGAATGAAGACGATCGGTGTGGCTCACTTGCACCAATAATCTTGCACTGTATGGCATATTGAGGTTCGGTGTGAGGATGCATCGGTATATTCTGAAGTACGTGTCTGTATCAAGAAAAGAGACAAGTTTTCCCCCGAGTACACCAAAAAGTATCAGCGATAAGACTTGAGCACAAAATGAGAATAGAAAATTCCAATATCTTAGTATTCCATATATCTTCAAATATCTGGTTAAGCCACCAGGCTACATCAAGTCTTCTCTGATACTGGTAGTCCCTAATATCTACATGATAATAGAATCCACTCTGGGCAATGTAATTGCTTGCTGTTATGCTACATGATAGTAGATGCAAAACTATACCTCTATCTAAGTTGAGAGCCAAGGCACTTATACCGCCTTCACATCGCAAATACCGGGTCACAGCTGGGATTTAGACAAGGATCCGTCCCAGGTGAAGCTCCCCTCAGAAACCCGGCAATAAGCCGGGTTGCCGATGTCACATGGGGTTGGAGTGAGGTGGAGGAGGAGGCAGTTCTTGGACCTGGTGGTGCCTCCTCCCTATAGTGTAAACGGGTCGCTCAACCTGGGTTACCGGTTTACACTGCCCATCATCCCGGGTCAGACCCGGGTAAATCCCTTCTTTTAACTCGGGTCGGAATGCAGGGTTGCTGGACCCGGGTTTTTCCTTTTGGTGCTTTCACACTGCACAGAGACCTGGGTCGACCTGCCAACAACCCAGGTCGGACCCGGGATATTTGTGCGGTGTGAAAGGGGTAATAGAGGTATCCTCCAAATGGTACTACAAATGTCCTCTAAATGCTGGTCTCAGCTATGCATGTCTATAACAATTACTGTATGTACGTTTTCAGTAATAGACATCAAACAACTCTACAGCACAATAAATATTTATAATACAGTATATTATTGGGGAAAATTTTTTGTGGTGTCAAATCAGGTAATGTAATAGAAAAAATATTTATTTTTAAACTTAGTTCTTTTCTTTTTCTTTTTCAAACAGAAACATGAAAACAGTGGATTTAAAACGGAAGTACCCCTGGGTAAGATTTGAAGTGTTTGTCTTGACATTGACGTGAGCAGCATGTGTATACTTTATGCGTCTGAAATAACAAGGAACATTTTAAAGCATCCCAGTAAAAAAATAACATTTGCAGCCTGAAATGTAATTTATTGTTTTCTAATGTCACCTTCAAAAGCGCACGGTTCATAGAGGGTTCCAAAAATTGTTGCACCAAACACAATTTGTTTACTTGGCTCCCGAACAGATATATAATTAAAAAAAATCTATGTTTTAAGATCTTGCTAATCACGGCAATCTATAATTTATCTTATATTCATTAAATAATTACTACAAATTGCCATTTTGACAAACATGTTACTGTATGGTTTGGAATACTATCCCAAGTTTGGTGGTACATTCCTGGATTACATGCATTGAAAAGGGTGGAGCCTGAGCAGAAATGGGTGGAGCTTTGCCCAAAAGTTGATATTCTGGGGCGGATATGGGTGGGATTTAGGTAGATCAGATCTTATTTTATTCCAATTCTGCAAGTTACAGTTTCGGTAGTCTATGGGGGGTATTCAATGCCGCAGCGAGCGGCCGGCGAGGGGGTTAAACAGCGAGGATTGCAGAAAACCAGTGATCCTCGCTGTTTAACCCCCGCGCCGGCCGCTCGCTCTATTCAACGTTCTGGGGAAATCCTCGCCGTCACAGGACGGCGAGAATTCCCCAAAACAGCGAGACCCGCGGCTGCTGCAGAAAACTCGCTGCTTCTGGAGCCGCATCCGCCAATTCCCTCTCGCTCAAAAAACGGAGCGAGGGGGAATTGGCGGATGCGGAGGCTGTGTTGAATGCTTTCAGGGTGAGTGGTGACAGCGAGCAGGAAGACCTGCTCGCTGTCACCACTCGCAAACAGCATTGAATACCTGCCATTGTTTGCACTTGACTGTTGGAGGATGTTTATCAAACCTTGGCGAGAGGTGAAGTGGAAAGAGATAAATGGCCTTATTCCGGTTGATTCGGTCCCCAGCGTATTCCTGTGACGTCAGCCGCCCGTCTAAGGCATACATGGGTCCGCCCATGCATCCATGGGAACGTCCAGTGTTTTCATGGTGATGCCCATAAAACGCTGGGCATTCCCATAGGCGACCCCCGCCCCCCCCCGCCCGACACCAAATATTGATTTAGATTTCTCTTCTCTTCATCCACTGTGCATTTTGTTAATTGATAAAAAATAAACTGTTAACACTTCTATATTTGGAATTTTGGATTTTGGACATGCATGGGGTTTTATGGATTTTAGGCTGCATTTTGGACGTGCAGCCTAAAACCCCCATACACTTACAATATAGCTCAGAAAGGGCTTTCTATGTACACTCCATGTCGTTAACGACCCCCTCCCTTACGCTTCGTTATTGACCCCCTTTACCTTGTCCAAACATGTTCAGATGAGAGAGTCCTCGTTAAAGATGGTCATGCTGCAGCCGCAGAATGACAGTCCCTCACCCCGACGTCGCCACCCGTCATTGGCAAGTGTATATGCACTTGCCGATGCAGCTCCTGCCAGATCCCCGCCGCTGCCAATATCCACATTGGCTGGAACAGGTAATGGGTAGTATTCAATAGTTTTATTGTCCATGTGCAGCAAATCCTGTGCAGGATTCACTGCACATTCCAAGGGTTCAGGAGGGCTGCCCCTGACGGCGAATTTTAACCCCTGTGGCGAATGCCGCAGGCTGGGTGATGTAAGCCTGCCTGCCTGCCCCAGAATTTGTGGGGGAGGGCTCTTGGGGACACAGGCAGCAGAAGCTGCCACCCCGGAGAGCTAGAAGGTGACAGAGGTACGGAGCTGCTCCACTGGTCCTGCTCGTAAGAAGCCGGGACCAGTGTGCAGTGAATAAATGAATATCTAATGAGCAACTCCCGGCTCCCTGCTGGCGAATGTGTAAAACAATTAAAATAAAAAAACAATTGTAACAAAAAAAAAATTAATATATATTAATGTGCTTCAAGCACATAAATAAAAATAGCATGCCCCTTCACAGAAAAAGATGGTACTTGTTTCCTAGCACGGCGCCCGTCGGGGTACATCCCTAATAAGGGGCCGCGATGCGACCGACGCGATCAACGAGATTTTCACATAGGGAACAATGTTAAATTAATTTTAAAGTGAAAAAAAGGGGGGTTTTCTATGAAAATGGGGTGTTTAGGGGCATTTTACATTAAAATCAATGCAAAATCTGGTCTCAGGGACCATTTTACATTGATTCCAATGTAAAAATCGGGTCCATCGCATGCGATGCGATCGATGCGATTTTTCCGACCCGATGCTTACAATCAAAATCGGTGGCGCCGTGCTAGGAAACAAGTACCAAAAAAATCTGATTTTTTTTTTTCACCCCAAAAAAAAATCCTTTACTTTAAAAGATAACATTCCATTCCCTTAAAAAAGATGTCGAATGCAAAACTGTGAATCATGGCAAAAACCGGTGAGTAAGCAGTTCTCCATCCTAGCCTTGAATACACTCTTGGCGAATCCCAGTGAAAACCCCTTTGAAATACACCAGCGAATTGCAGCGAGCATGAAACAGCATTCGCTTTCGGCGAACAGTGAACATTGAATAGGGTGAATCATGTTTTCAGTGAAAAAAAATTCACTGCAAGGAGTGAAAACAGCCCGATTCGAGCATTGAATACTGGCCAATGTGTATGGGCTTAAATCTTTTGTACAGTAGCTCAAAGTGCAAGTAGTTAACCACAGTGACCAGACCAATGAGTGTCCTGAGCATCTTCATGGATGATTGGATTCCAGGAACTATTTTTAATTATGAGAACTAGTGAAAGATTTTTTCTTTACAGAAGTGGGAGAGATTGTCATCGTCATCCAAAGCCAGAGTAATTCATTTCACAAAAAGAGGGCAGAGGACCTGAAAGGAAACCTTTTGGAACAAGCAGCTAAGATCAGCAAGGTATGTGCATTTCCCATTCTCCAAACAATGAAAACAGATTGGATGATGGCAGACCAGTTTAAAAGGAAAAAATCCAGGAAATTGGGGAATTTGTAAATGCTTAACTGATTATGTACACCAGTGTATTGTGGGTCTGGAATGCTTTTGGCGTCTTCTCTTGTGAGGGGCGTAGACATTATATTGTATATGCAGAACGCAATGCAATCCTTGGCAATCGATTTGTAAAAAATAGGACAAAGAAATCAGGTTTAATTTTATATCCATGTTTGTGTGCTCTAAGGGTTACATGCTTATTAACCAACTGAATGTCTTAAACAGTATTATTATTTTTGTTGTAATTGTAGTGTATCATCTGCTCACAAACACAGCCAGCTCTGAGCAAGCAGAATAGGTATGCAGTAATCATATGATGGAGTTAAAGCTAGCCTCAGTTGTAGCGGTCTGTGGTCTCTATTGTGTTTTTAGTGTGTTTGTACTTTTCTATTTACCGCCATAATAAATTGGCACAAAATAGTCAAAACTGTACATTCCCTACTGTACTTTCACATAAAAGGCTGGCACTCAGTTTGACCCCGCTGCCTCTGGTATTGTGCCTGTAGGCAGGGAGTCAGGGCCGGTGCTATGGTGTTTGCACTATAAATGTGCGCCCTCCTATACTTTACAAAGATACAGCGTGAGCAGAAAGAAAGAGGTGTGGTTTCCCATAGAAGAGGTGTGGCCACACAAGTTTCCTAATTTTCAAATAACGACAAACAGCTCAATTTTATTCACATTACACCTCAAGCAGTGCCCTTACTTCATATTACACCACATCGTGGTACCCATAATTCACGTATTATTACATAGCGGTGCCCTTTATGCAGAATGTCCACAGTAGTAGTGCCAATACTAGATCTCTTTGTGCCCTGTTGCAGAATGGGAATTGTTACATCCCCCCCCCCCCCCCCACACACACACACACACACACACACATACACACACACACATACTCGAAACAGGGACAGTGCATGTGAAGATACGGGATTCTTCAATCACTCAGACACCGAGCAGATGAAACCAGAAGGACGGTTTATTTTCCACAGCACGCACAAATAGACAATAAACAGTGGCAAAGGTAAATTGCAGAGTAGAAAGATATTCAGGTAGCAGGCCCAAACAGACAGTCCTTGTATAGTCACAGTCCCAGATCAGTTCCACAGGGCAAACTATCACTTGTCCACACAGCTGTGATAGCAGAAAACTGTATAAGTCCACAAAACACTGGCAACTCCACAGAAGCGAGGATGAGGCGTTCCACAAGACACAGGTAGAGCATACCTCTGAACCTTAAGACTGCGACTAACCTCCTTCCTCCTCTCTTCTCCTTCAGCTCTCATTCACATCTCTCCCCTCTCTTCCTGCACACACCAACTTACATCCCAAAGGCACCCCTCTCCCCCTCCCTCAGGAATTCTTAACCCTTCCTATGCTGGGTGCAGTTGTATGAATATAACAGGGTCTCCTATTACCTGTCCATTGGCTGATTAACTCACTCCGTTCATCTGGCTTTGAAGCTTGTGTACGTGAGGGATTTCACACCTTCATGTGAACAGATCTCTTCTCTGGAGACTGACCCTGGTGTTATCCATCCTTAGCCTCTTGTTATTTGGGGGGGGGAAGTGTATGTCTCTGCCACTACCTGTTGTCTCTGTTACTAAACAGCCTATAAAGAGGTCCTTTGATCCCTGAACCAAAAACTATACACAAACTGAACAGATTCTAATCTAAGCATTTGGTCGCTTCTAGCCGGACCATTTGTCTCCACATACACAGTTACAATATTTAAGTAATACGCATTTGGGGCTTACATGAATAAAGTCCTGGGAAATACAGACATACATAGGGAACAATAGGGCTAAAATGTACATTAATTACTGTGGAGTAGAGGATGTCACAATTCACTTTTATCGCCAATGCCCATCCTTCACATTTCCTCCCCCACATTTTAGTCCATGTTCCTGGTGTCCTGGGTAATGGCAAGGGCTGGTCTCCTGGTGTTAGGTGGCACTGGGTCTGGTTCCTGCTGACGGGATAGGCCATCCGCGTTTCCATGATCTTTACCCTTTTTGTGCGAAATAGAGAAGTTGTACAGTTGTAGGGCTAAGCTCCACCTCAGTAACCGTCCATTGTCTCCGGCTGTACGTTGTAGAAAACTAAGGGGGTTATGATCTGTTACCACTGAAAACTCACGCCCATACACATAGGGCTGCAACTTCTTTAGTGCCCAGACGATGGCTAGGCACTCCTTTTCAATGGTGGCGTAGGCTATCTCGCGGGCAACTAGTTTTCGGGAAATAAAGGCAACTGGGTGCTCACACCCATCCTCCCCTATTTGACTTAGCACAGCTCCTATTCCACAAGCTGAAGCATCTGTTTGCACAATGAACCGCCGGCGGAAGTCAGGGGCGGCTAACACTGGGGACCGGGACAAGATGTCCTTAAGCTGGGAGAAAGCCTGCTCGCAGTCAGGGGTCCAGTCAATGTTTCGGGTGTACTTCTTGGTCGTTAGGTCAGTCAGTGGTTTGGCAATGGTGCTGTACTGAGGAACAAATTTACGATAGTACCCCGCTGTGCCCAGGAAGGCACGTACCTGTTTTTGGTTAGTGGGGTGAGGCCACTTCAGAATGGCCTCAATTTTTGCTGGTTCTGGACGAATACGGCCTCCCCCAACCCTGTGGCCAAGGTACAGCACCTCTGCCATCCCCATCTGACACTTATCCGGTCTGATTGTCAACCCTGCCTGGCTAATCTCTGCTAAAACCTGGGCTACATGCTGCAGATGATCCTCCCAGGTCTCACTAAAAATTGCTATATCATCCAGGTAGGCCTGGGCAAACTCCTGACACCCTGTCAGTATGCGATCTACTGTACGCTGGAAGGTGGCAGGGGCATTCTTCATCCCAAAGGGCATGTCAGTAAATTCAAAAAGCCCAAATGGGGTATTGAACGCTGACCTCTCCTGTGCCTCTCTGGTAAGGGGTATCTGCCAGTACCCCTTGCTAAGGTCCAGGGTGGACACATAGCGAGCCATCCCCAACCTGTCTAACAGCTCATCTACCCGGGGCATGGGGTATGCGTCTGTCACTGTCACCTCATTCAGCTTCCTATAGTCCACGCAGAAGCGTGTACTCCCATCCTTTTTGGGCACTAAGACCACGCTGGAGGCCCAGGGACTATTTGATGGCACAATGACCCCAAGCGCCAGCATTTCGTCTACCTCTTTTTTCATCATATTGAGCACCTCGGGATTCAGCCGATATGCTGGTTGCCTAATGGGCCGAGTTGCTCCGGTGTCGACATGATGGGCTGCTACATGAGTGCGTCCCGGCCTGCTAGTGAACTGAGGCCCCACTAGCTCCAAAACCTCCCTCATTTGTCGGGTCTGGGTTTCAGTTAACTGTGTGCCTATGGGCACGGCCTCCACCCCCACATCCTTCTTGGTTGCTGCCAGAATGTCAGGGATAGGGTCAGTCTCTGGGTCATCCATTGGTGGGCAGCAGATTGCCACAGCCCCTATTTCCCTGGTGACATATTTTTTTAATCTATTTATGTGGTAGGTGCCCACCCGCTTCCCGGTTTGATCTAGGGCAATGATATAATCTACCTGCCCCTGTCGGTCCACTACAGTATATGGCCCTGCCCAGGTCGCCTGTAACTTGTGCTTTCGTACAGGTACCAGTACCATCACTTTCTGACCCACTTCCAACTCCCGTTCACGTGCATGCTGGTTGTAATAGTGGCACTGCCTTCCCTGTGCCTCCAGCATATGGTCATGCGCAAGCTGCATTAGCCTTTGCAGTCTCTCCCTCATTTGGGCCACATATTCTAAGACCGGAACCTCCGGTTCCTGGAATGATCCTTCCCAGCTTTCCCTGACTAAGTCGAGAGGACCCCGGACCCTTCTGGCATATAGTAACTCGAAAGGGGAGAACCCGGTAGAATCTTGCCTTACTTCGCGGTATGCGAATAGCAGCTGTTGCAAGGATTTCTCCCAGTCTCCCCCCTCTGATTCAGCATATGCCCGTAGCAACTGCTTAAGGGTCGCATTAAATCGCTCACACAATCCGTTTGCTTGGGGGTGATAGGCAGTGGTGCGAAAGGGATGGACCCCAAATTTGGCCCATATGGTCTGCAGTAAGTCCCCTTGAAATTGCGCACCTTGGTCGGTGACCACTTCTTCGGGAAATCCCACACGACTAAAGATATCCATGAGAGCCTGGGCAATATGCTCAGCATCTATGGATGCCAGCGCCACCGCCTCTGGGTACCTAGTCGCATAGTCAACCACAGTCAGTATGTATTTCTTTCCTGTTCTGCTCGGTTTCTTAAAAGGCCCAACAATGTCCATGGCCACTCTCTTGAATGGCTCACTGATCACAGGCATGGGTTGTAGGGGGACACGACGTGGGGGTCCCCCGAGGCGTTGACAGACCCCACATGACTCTCTATACTGTCTTACCTCCTGGTTTATCCCTGGCCAGAAGAAGTGCCGCAGCAGTCGGGCCCGGGTTTTACGAATCCCTAAATGGCCTGCTGAGGGGATGTCATGGGCAAGTGCTAGCAATCGCGCACGGTACTGCTGGGGAACAATTAACTGTTTCCTAGGGACTTCGGGCTCTAATGGGTCTGCTTTTGCTGGCACCCTGTACAGTCTCCCCTCCTCCCACTGAATGCGATCCTCCTGAGTTCCCCAATCACTCCGTCCTGCTGCCCTGCGGAGGCTAGCTAGGGACGGATCTGTTTGTTGGGCTTCCCTAAATTCCACTCTATCTACCTCCCCCAGATTCACGTCACAGTCAAGCAAGTCTGGTACCATGTTACTCACCGGCGGTGGCTCAGGGGCTGTAGCAGTAATTCCTGGTGCTGGCGGGAGAGGGCCCTCAGGTGCTATCTCTCCAGCCTGTGACTGGCTCCGGGTGATAGCTCCCACGAAACAACTGGCCAATCCACCACCCAAATCATTTCCTAGAATAACATGGGTGGGGAGCCCTTCCAGAAGTCCCACGTTCACTTCCCCAGAGTCCTGACCCCAATCCAAGTGTACCCGGGCCATGGGGATGACAGTGATCTGCCCCCCTGCCATGGAGATCTTAATTTTCCGTTGCTTCAGTAGTTGGCAGGGGGGGATTAATTCTGGGCGGATAAGGGTGATGGAGGCACCCGAATCTCTTAACCCCTGCAGTTCCTTCCCATTAACTTTTACAGGCTGTAGATGTGGCTTCATGTTATCCGGGGTGGCTTTTCCAATAGCTGCTACCACCTCCACCTGGTATACTACTTCCTCCGCCTCTGGCGCATCAGGACAGTACTCCCCTTCCCCTCCCCCAAATGATGGTTCCTGGCACACAGCTACTCGAGGCAAGGCATGTCGGGCACCTGGAAATGGTCCTCTTCCCCGGGGGCAATCTCGGCGGACATGACCCACCTTGTCACAGTTGTAGCAGCGACGGGCTCCTGGTAGCTCGGGTCCCCAAGGCCGGGGGTTGGGGGGCTGTGGAGCTGGGCGTTGGGGGGCCGCCGGTAGATCCCGATCTGGCTGGGCCCGTCGGAGATTGGTCTTTTCCTCGATGTTGGCCCCTCTCCACCGAGGCCTGTTAGCTGTGAACTCGTCCGCTAGTTGTGCCGCTTTCTCAGGGGTGGTAGGGGTCCGATCTGCTACCCACTCTCTGATCTCAAGAGGCATCTTGTTCAGCAGCTGCTCCAAGATAAAAGCATTTTTAATATCTTTTACAGTAAGGGCCTGCTTCACGGACAGCCACTTATCACAGTTCCTCCGCAACAGGTTATTAAACTCTGTAAATGAAGAATCGCCTTTTCGGGTTATGGTGCGAAACTTCACACGGTATGATTCAGCAGTCACCGCATATCTAGCAAGCAGGACACTCCGTACCTCCTCATATACCAGCACCTGCTCTGGGCTCAGGGCATGGAATGCTTCCAGAGCCCTTCCTCTCAGACTGGGGAACAGAAATCGAGGCCACTCTGCTGCCTCAATTCCATGCAAAGTCATAACAGATTCAAACATCTGCAAATGGGTATCAATATCCGAACCGGCATCATCAAAAGGTGGGATGTCATTATATCTCAGCCTGGCCACCTGGCTTACTGATGCTGCCGTAGTGGGTATAGAGGACTGCAACCCCAATGCAGCTCCCAAAACTGAGGCTCCTTGTCCCAGAGCTGCCAGCAAGTCCTGCAACTGATCTGCATTTCCAACAGGCAGCGCAGCCCCTGAAGCATTTGTCCTGTTGGCCCCCTGCACCTCGTTCCGCTCTAGGACGGGGTCCTCATCGTCCTCCTGTCCAGGGTGTTCTTGGTCCCATTGTGCCAGCTTTGCCATTAATGCTGCTCTGGTGTCCAATGCCTCAAACTCAATCTGCCTCGTACGGCACAGATCCTGCAGTTGATCCTTTTTGCTGTATCGGTAGCATAGTGGGGCTGGATCCATTCCCTGAGGTGTTTATGACTCGTTGCTCGAAGGTTGGTGTCTGAGTGATCCCGCTGCTGCCGCCAAATGTGAAGATACGGGATTCTTCAATCACTCAGACACCGAGCAGATGAAACCAGAAGGACGGTTTATTTTCCACAGCACGCACAAATAGACAATAAACAGTGGCAAAGGTAAATTGCAGAGTAGAAAGATATTCAGGTAGCAGGCCCAAACAGACAGTCCTTGTATAGTCACAGTCCCAGATCAGTTCCACAGGGCAAACTATCACTTGTCCACACAGCTGTGATAGCAGAAAACTGTATAAGTCCACAAAACACTGGCAACTCCACAGAAGCGAGGATGAGGCGTTCCACAAGACACAGGTAGAGCATACCTCTGAACCTTAAGACTGCGACTAACCTCCTTCCTCCTCTCTTCTCCTTCAGCTCTCATTCACATCTCTCCCCTCTCTTCCTGCACACACCAACTTACATCCCAAAGGCACCCCTCTCCCCCTCCCTCAGGAATTCTTAACCCTTCCTATGCTGGGTGCAGTTGTATGAATATAACAGGGTCTCCTATTACCTGTCCATTGGCTGATTAACTCACTCCGTTCATCTGGCTTTGAAGCTTGTGTACGTGAGGGATTTCACACCTTCATGTGAACAGATCTCTTCTCTGGAGACTGACCCTGGTGTTATCCATCCTTAGCCTCTTGTTATTTGGGGGGGGGAAGTGTATGTCTCTGCCACTACCTGTTGTCTCTGTTACTAAACAGCCTATAAAGAGGTCCTTTGATCCCTGAACCAAAAACTATACACAAACTGAACAGATTCTAATCTAAGCATTTGGTCGCTTCTAGCCGGACCATTTGTCTCCACATACACAGTTACAATATTTAAGTAATACGCATTTGGGGCTTACATGAATAAAGTCCTGGGAAATACAGACATACATAGGGAACAATAGGGCTAAAATGTACATTAATTACTGTGGAGTAGAGGATGTCACAATTCACTTTTATCGCCAATGCCCATCCTTCACAGTGCACTCTGCAGGCACGCGTTAAAACTTTAGGGGTGTTGCTACATAATAGGACCAATAACACCGTTATGTCCATTGCACATTACATATTATGTCACACACCATAATGCCCCTTACACAATATGACAATATGCCGCACACCATAATTCTTATATAACATTATGCCACACGTGATGCCCTTATGCTTATACACATAATGCCCCCAGCACTGCCTATTACACATGTGACCAGCAGTGCCCATTACACAATGCCCAGAGTAATGCCCATTGCATTATGCCTCCAGTATTGCTTATCCTGTAATCCAGTCCTGTCCAGCCCTGAGCCTGGCATGAACTATTTTGAGTTTTCTTTTTAAATAAAAAAGTCATTATTCTAGCGCAATTTCCGTAGTCTTTGTTTTTGTTTTACTGCTCTAATTTATGTGGTTTGAGTATCCACATCAGACTGCTGCTGTAATAAAGGACTATATTAATTATATTGGGTTTTTAAAACTGTGATCTATAGCGCACAGCCATATCTCCTTTTTTTTGTTATTCTACTGGTATACTCAGGTGTGCTGCTGATAAATCAGAGTTATTACATTAAGCATGTCAACTTTAAGATGTCTAAGTGACCGAAATGAAAGAAGGTCACAATATATGCAAGGTAAGGAGTTAAATGAACCATGTGGGAGTGATCATATGACTATGCAGAGACTGTTGAATAAACGTGAGACCCTGTGTATTTTGGAAACCTGTAATTGGTTGGACCAGGTCCCCCTACAAATGTTTTTAAATAGGGATATGATCCCTAGAGGTATGCGAATACTCAAGACCTCAAGGTTTAAAGATGAGGACAAATTTACTGAAGATAGGAACTGTGGGGTACAGTAGATGTATAAAGCAGTGATAAGGGAGAAGAAGTGATAAAGTGCCTGGTATTTTATCACCGGCCAATCAGCTCCTGACTGTTAGGTTACAGGCTGGGTTTAAAAAGAAACAGTTAGCAGCTGATTGGCTGGTGATAAAGTACCAGGCACTTTATAACTTCTCCTCCCTTATCACTGCTTCATACATCTACCCCTGAGTGCTGGACACGTGTTCAAAAAATCTTATGAAAATACTTATTAAATATAGAGAAGAACGTATAAAGAATATACAAATAGGGATATAGAAAACGCAGCAGGAACTCCAAACTTTTCAGGATAGACTTGATTTTCAAGATCTACAAGTTGGCAAAAAGGAACAGGAGGAATTAATTATTCTAAGGAAAGACAATAAAATGGATAAAGAAATGCAAGATTACAAGAAAGGTATATCACATAGTTTTAACAGACCTAGGACATTCAGAGAACCATCGCCACCGGAGAATATTTACAAAAACACTAAACACGTTCCTTTTCAAAATAGGAATAGAGAACCCAGTGCAAGGACTTCATCCAATAGAGATTATTCTTTAGAAAGAAGGGATAATCGTTTTAACATTAGAAATAGATATGAGGCCCTACAGGAATGGGAGTCCCCGGTAAATGCAACCCCTCCCCTAGGGAGAAGATCGACCCAATCTAAGTCAGAAACAGATAACGAGTATGAAACTGCAGCATGAAGTACACATTTTTTAGAACCATGTCAAATCAATCAATGGAACAGGGACATACAGGGCAGCACATTAAAAAGGCGAAGAAACACAGATGCAGAGAGACAGGTGGAGCGAGATGGAACGGCAAGAAAATCCAAGATTTATTTGATCCCCTGGTACTTGTGTATTATAGCGGCGCCCCCTGATGTACATTGCGCGATGTTTTTATCGCATCGCATGCCATGCACCCAATGGCATGCAATGCGATGCAACGCGATTTTTGCCCCCTATGCAATGAAACATTGTATAAGCACCCTAAAGGGTGCTTTTAAGCACCCAAATGGGTGCTTACAATGTTAAATGCACCCCCACGCCACCCCCCCACTATAAACGTGAACCCGAAGCGTGGCGAGCGCAGCGGTACGCGTCCTCCGACCTTTTCATACCCCCACTATCTACGTCGGCGTGGAGTTGAGAATAGAAAGTGTGGCGAGCGCAGCAAGCCACCGAGCCCGAAGTGTGGCGAGCGCAGCGAGCCCCTCGAGGGGACGCGGATACCTGTGAAGCCCGCGAGGGGACGCCGATACCTGTGAAGGTATCCGCGTTCCCTCGCTGTGCTCGCCACGCTTCGGGCTCGGTGGCGCGCTGCGCACGCCACACTTTCTATTCTCAACTCCACGCCGGCGTGGATAGTGGGGGTATGAAAAGGTCGGAGGACGCGTACCGCTGCCCCTCGCGGGCTCGCTGCGCTCGCCACTCTTCGGGTTCACGTTTATAGGGGGGGGGGGGTGGCGTGGGGGTGCATTTCACATTGTAAGCACCCATTAGGGTGCTTATACAATGTTTAATCGCATCGCATTGCATTGTATGCCATACACAATGTCATACAATTTTAAAATTGTATGACATTGTACAATATCACGCGATATCACATCGCATATCATCGCATGCCTTATGGTATGCGATGCGATGGGCGCCGCTATAATACGTACCGATCCCCTATCACATTTCTATTTATTTACCTTCTGTTCTTTTGCCACTAGATGTCAGCATTGCATTTCAGTTATTTTTGTGGTACTTCAGAATAATGAATGTACAGTGTGTTTTGTTTTTTAACTATCTGGTTAGGAAGATTTGCTTTATCAACAGATGTTTAGATGTTTGTTTCCTCCTTTTATACCTTTCTGTATTTTGATAGGGAGCATTTATATATTTCCCCAATGTAAAGGGTTTGTTAAGCACCCGGGAGAAACCAATGCAAACACCTGAAGATCATATCTCCACAATCACCCCGTATTTGTAAGGAAGCCATTCTAAAGACTTTTTCAGGTCATTACACTTTGTTGTTTTTAATCGTTCTTTTGCTTGTTTTGCTCCATGAATTGTTACATAAAAGCAGAAAATTACTCTGCTTAATGCGTTCTTAGAAAATGTTCCTTCCGCAATTACCCGCAGCATTGCGTTAGTGATTTCAAGCAGCAATTGAAATTAATTTGACTGCTTCAGTTCTTGTCTGTGTACAATTAATTAAATGGATCATTATAGTCTTTATCCAAATGAGACCCATCACGCTGTTTTTCTGGTTTGTAAATAAGCACTGGATTGTTTTTTTTTTTTTTTACAAAAAAATAATAATGTTTGTAAAAGGGAATTGTGGTTCTGGGGATAGTAAACGTTACATGGAATAGCTATTTTTGTTCATTCAGTTTGTTTTGCTTAAAGAATATAAGTCCGAAACATGTTTATTCTTTCTCCTTCTTCCACTAGGGGGCACTGGAGGCTTATGACGGTGGGGTGTAGAGGAGTGAAGCCGGAACAATTTTTTTTTTTTTTTAAGTGTTTACTTACCTGGCAGGGGAAATACCATGATCACAAAGATGGGTCTCCCAGGGCGAGGCTCAACCATTGCACTCCGGGTGTGCTGAGCCCTGCGATATCCCCAAATGCGGGAAACTCGACTGCATACTTTTTTGGCAGCGGGTACTACGTTCGCACTTTCCCCAGGTAAAAAAAAAAGAAAAGATAAATTTTTAAGTGTCACTGGTTCCTTCCCCTCTATAACTCCTAGTCTAGACCAGTTTTAGAAATGTGCCCAGAGGGAGCTGGTCACTTTATTCAGCACTTTTTAATCTAAAGACATTTCAGCTGCAAGACCAGCTTTGAGGACAGGCAAACAGCACTGCCCCTGTTCCACTGTGACATTGTGCATGTAGACTTGCTTGTAGTTAATGCTTTTAATCACATACCAGCCACAATGAACTGCATAGTGCAATTGGTCGACGTTTCATTCTTTTCTGGATCTTTTTCAAGATCTCATGACTTGGCAGACCATAGAATGGATTGTATGGACCGGAAAGTCCTGTGGTTATTCATATGTACAGCCGCTGCCATTCTCATGCGCTACCGCCAGAGGGGCGCACGCATAAGACTCTGCGCCCCCCATTTCACCGGAGCCTGCCGGGGGTCACCGCCGTCACCACCGGTCCCCCTCGCCGCCCGACACCCCCCCCCCCCTGAAGCAGAGATGGGCAGGGAGACGCTGCCCAACTGTCGTGATACTGGGACGCATGAGACGCACGCGTGTCCCAGTCCCTATCGCCGGTGCATCTCTGGCGAGCGCCGGGCAAAGTTAAAGCCGGCTCCATCTGTATGGACACATATCACAAACTGTGCTATTGCTGTCTCCGCTATACCAGAATACTTACCTGTACTGTTTTCTGTGTGACTGCACTGTGAGAATGACAGGCAAAGCTACTGCATCAAAAGCTTGGGACCCTAATCCAGCTTTGGGTGTCCACACTTGCAGGAGTGATATCAGATTTAGGTAGGAGAATTTTTCGACAGACGAAAAAAATCAGCAAAATTCACCTGTTTTTTTGGAAGAACAAATTATTGCAGATTTTTCCCCTGGCCAGGATTAAATACCCCCTTATTCTCTTAACTGGCTGCCTCTTGAATCCGATAGAGAGACATCCATATCTCTAATTGGCTAGACACCAGAACTAGCTTGGACGCATGCTTTTAGCTACAGTAGGTCATTGGAGGGACTCTATATATGAATTCTATATAACGGCCACCTGCTTCTGTAAGCAAGACTACCAAAAAAGAGGCTTTTTTACTAGCTGTGTTATAATCAGAGTCTGAGGAGGAGGAACACATTTTCCCTATAGAAGAGGGGGAATTTCTCAATGAGTCAGAGAAGGAAGTCCCTCTGGAGGATTCTGAGGTGGTTCTCTAGTGCATTGAGGCACTTTTTTGGCCATGATTCATGTTTTATAGGTCTCTAATGTGGACCAGTGTCCTTTACTGCCTTCTTTAATATTTCCATTCTCACAGGAATTAGATGACAACAAATTAGCTTTAGCTTGGAGACCTCCTGATAAAAGATTTAAGGTTTCAAAGCGTCTCCTTGCCTCTTATCCTTTTCCCACAGGCAGCAGAGTACAGTAGGAGACTTCTCCAGCAGTGGATACTTCCATGCCTGTCTGTTGAAGATGTACCACCGGTTCCTGGTGTTACCTACCTGAAGGAACTGTCAGATTGTAACTTGGAAACTACAGTGAAGTCTATCTACACAGCAGAAGGGGTACTTCTTTATCCTGCTCTTGTTGGCTCCTGGATTAAGAAGGCCATAGAGACCTGGACTGAACAGCTATCATCAGGGTTACAAGATGGTCTCCCATGAAGAGGAGTTGACAATTGGGAGGCAGATTACCTAAATCATCAGGTACTTCATCCGGGAGAAACTGTGTTACATCCCCAGGTCTTCATGCAGCTGGTCTGTCGTTAGGATGAGCCTCCAAATAGACCAAACAATACAATAAGCTCCCTCTGTACTGCTCCAGAACTCAGGCGCTAAGGTGGTGGATGCCTTAATGACTCCTTATCCATTTCAGCTCGATTCCCCAAGCGTATAAAGATTCCACATTAATTAGCCCATTGTGGTATCTGTGTTTTCAGAAGACTCTCCATCCTTTCTCCACTCTTTGGATGTGGTAAAAGCATTGCGCATCTGTGTGAGCAGTATGCCTCAACTGAGGAAATCAGATGCTCTCTTCATCCTCTATGATGCCCTTACGTCGGGCTGGACTGCGTCAAAGCAGACAAGCTCGATTGGCCTCACTATTCAGCAAGCCTATTTGGCTTTTTCTCAGACTCCATTGGCGTCCGTTTTTGCACACGCCACACCTTTGGTGGGACCCTCATCGGTGGCCGTCTGTAGGGTTTCAGCCATGCATCTGTGTCGTGCAGCTATTTGTGCTGGACAACATACCTTAAATACCTTACCTTGTAATTGGTTACAGATTTGATACCTATTGTGGCCCCTGGATCTCAGTATGGCTGATCTGTGTTGCAGGGGTCTCCGCACTCTCCAGCCCATGATGGGTGTTATGGAATGTCCCCATTGTCATAAACCTCCATTGTTCCTTGTGGTGAAATGGATTTACTTATATGTTACAAAATCCTGTTGTTTCAATATATCTCACTCAATATACAGTACCGTACAAAACAAGTAAGAGCCTTATACACAGGAGGACAAAGACGTCTGTAGCAATGAAATATCGCTTATTCACAAAATCAATTCATTTCAGAGCTCAATAAACTGCAGATATCTGCAATATGGTTAATAATTCATAAGTAATGTTTGGTGAAATGACATTAAAAATGAAAAATGATTTCATAAACTCACTTATAAGTACATGAATGTGCATTATTTAAAACCCATTTTATAATCTTCATTTTGACAGGTCCTTGAAGCAATCAGTGTTTAATTAGATGCTTATTTTCATACAGTCAGGGATTCTTTTATCATATTTCATGGTTCTAAGGAACATTAACATCCTTATGATGTGTACAGTAGAGACCCACATTTTGCTGTATCTACCGTGTTTACCCGATAATAAAACAGTCTTTTTTTATTACCGAATATACATTATGCCCTCAGTCCTGCCCCTCACCTTTCAGCACAACTCCTGCTTTCCCATTTTTCAGGCTTTCCGCCGCTGCTGACACTTGCCCGCCTGTGTACAGAAGCCGCATGGATGGTGCGCCGTGATGTCATGTGCAATACATCCCTGGGAACGGGAGGCTTCAGCGGTACCAGGGCTGCTACCGTACTGAAGCAGCATCCATCATGCAGGGCAGCGGTGTGGGGGTGGAGCTGGGGGCATTGTACCGGTAATTTAGTGCACGGACTCGGGTAATGGGGATTTCAATAGGGCTTATTTTCTGGTTATGGCTTATTTTGGACTGCTTTCCAGGGTAAGGCTTATTTTAGGGGTAGCTACCTTTGAGAAAGTTGTCTGTGGACGACGAAACGCGTCAGGTTGAGCGTGACATCCTGACTACACCTTGGATTACCAACAGGAATCTCTACTTGGACCAACTCTCTTTCTCCCAATTCTTTCAAGTGCTGTATAATCCAACAACTGGACATCAAAAGGGACACCACCACCAGCCAATCACTGGAGCCACCTTTTTACAAGGACTGAACCATCATATCCACTTATACAGGATCAGGTTTCTGAGCATCCAGTCAGGTTTATGAACACCGGCATTCCAGTTTTCACAAGCATCAAAGTGGGAGAATCTAAGTCCTTATACCAGGGAACAAGTGAGATACCATGTGTATATGCATTTACTGTATGCCTAATTACCTATGTAGTCCATTTCAGGGTGTACACCTATTTTTATTAATACCTTATGCAATTGCTTTTTAAGTGTTATATACCTTATATGCTAGAATAAAAATCTTTTTTTTTTTGTAATACCCAATTGGTCCAACCTATTTCTCCTTCATCCACTAGGTGTCACTGGAGTTACACTGGGGAATAGAAGGCGACCACAGGGAGCATGGGCACTTTAAAATAATTAATCAGTGTGACCAACTCCTCCCCTTCTACTTCCCCTCCCAGGCAGTCTTAGATCGTGCCCAAAAGGGAGCAGGTCACATTTGGCTCATCTCCTGGGCTTTTTGTAATTGGGGCATAAAGCAGCAAGTTTTGCCTTTGAGGACAGGCAGATAGTTGCTGCTACTATCTGCCTGCGACGTGGGAGCCTGCCGGAGGGAGCCGGCTGCTGCTTAAGGGTTTGCGCCCGGCTCCCTGGCTGACAGAGACCACCGTCTCTGGAGCTGTAACGGGCGCCGCTCACACGCAGCGTGCACCCGATCCTCCCCCAGCCCCACCGCCGACGGCATGGCCGCAGCACTGTGAGTATTACCCTGCCTTCCTATTAGAGGAAGGTCAGGGACACAAACGGCGGTGCAGCAGAGGGTTTTTTAAACCTGGCGCCATTATGGGTGACGGAGCTGCCGGGCGGGGGGCGGAGTTACCGCGCGGTACTTCCCAGCAGGCCTTGGCATACCCCAGCGTTCCTTGAAGTCGCGGCGGCCATCTTGGACATTTGGCGCCGTTTGAACACGCTGCTGGAGGCTCCACAGTTGCGCTGCAGATCTATCCTGACTGCAGTTGGGCGATCCTTGTCCCCTGGTGACCGTCCTGCTGAACGCTCTATCCGGTCTGTGAGTTACAGTGGGGATTAGAGCTAGGTGGAGACAGTTTGGGCTGTGTCTCAAATTAAGAGCTATAGCGCTCCTAGGTATATGCCATAGCGCTGTACAAAGCTCTGTGACAGCTCTTTTACTTTCACTGTCTCTCCCTTCCAGCATAATATATTGCTGCCTATCCTGTACCTACTATCTGTGATCAGTCTGGTAGTGTGTGGTGATTGCTGGGTGTTCTGTTGAACCATGGCAGGGGGTAGCTCCAAGAGGGTTACTTGCAAGAAGTGTGCTGTTAAATTTACACATTCTAAGGAGGGTGACTCTGTATGTGATAAATGCGCTGCTTTACCCCCAGCTCCAGAGTCCCCCGTGCATACCCCTGTTTGGGCATCACAATTAGCTGATGTAATGTCTCATTTAGCTTGCGAGCTCTCTGCAGCTCAAAAGGACAGAGAAACTTCCAGAACTCAACAGGCTTCCTTGACTTCTGCTGTGCAGAGCTTAACAAAGGCCTTGACACCAGCAGAGGGCGCCATTGCTTCATCTTCTAGGCAAAATCCCCCTCCCTTACTCAGGAAAAGGGTATTACAACCCTCTGGGGATTCTGGGGAGTATGATGATATGCCTGATCTGGAGGAGGGCGAGTTTGCCCTTCCAGATAATTATGATGATGATGATGAGGATGTGGAACCTGAGGCTCAGGCGTTAGTTATGCAAGAGCCGGCCCCAGCCACTCCAGGTCTGGAGGACCTTATACATATGGTAAAGGTTGCCTGCAAGGTGTCAGATGACACAGACATTCCTGCTCGTCCTTCTTTCTTTGGAAAGAGACAAAGGCAGTCACCCACCTTCCCCCCAGCGGAGGAGTTGGATGAACATATATTGCAGGCTTGGAATCATCCTGATAAAAAATTCCAGGTACCTCAGAGGTTTCTGGCTGCTTATCCTCTTCCACCAGAGGGTAGAAAGAGGGTTGAGATACCTCCAGTAGTGGACTCTTCAGTCTCTCGACTGTCTAAAAAGACGGTTCTCCCGGTGCCGGGTGCAACCACTCTTAAGGATACTTCTGACCGTAAGTTGGAGGTAACCCTTAAGAACATTTTTTCAGCCGCTGGTATTATTCAGCGTCCGGCCCAGGTCGGGTGCTGGGTAAATAAAGCCATGGGGGTATGGGCTTCTCAGATCCTAACGGAGGTCCGTGAGGGCTCTGACCCTGCTTCCATTGTTCAGCTGGCTGAACAGATCCAGGAGGCATCCAATTATTTAATAGAGGCCTCTTCTGACGTCTGCATGGTTGCAGCCAAGGTTTCGGCCTTATCTATATCAGCTCGCAGAGCTCTCTGGTTACGCCAATGGCAGGCTGACGCAGAGTCCAAGCGTGCTGTGGAGGCCCTGGCGTTCAATGGGGAGGTTCTTTTCGGGCCAGAGCTCGACAAGTGGATCTCCCAAGCAACGGGAGGTAAGTCCCACTTCCTTCCCTCAGCGGCTCCTCCATCTACACGCAGGACCCCTCAAAGGCCCTCCTTTCGGTCCTTTCGGCCTACGACCAGATTCAGAGGTCGTTCCAGAGGCGGAGCTCCATCTAGAGGCTCCAGAGGACGAGGCAGAGGCACCTCGGCAGCTGTCCAGGAGCCCAAGTCCTCCAAGCCAACCGCATGACTGTCCACGGTCCCATCTGGGGGATCCCAGAGTCGGGGCCCGACTGCTGTCCTTCTGTCACATCTGGCTGCAGTCTTGTCAGGACTCGTGGGTAAGGGATCTGGTAACCCAGGGTTACAAAATCCATTTCAGGTTAGTCCCTCCAAACAGGTTTTTCAAGACCGGTCTCCCAGTCTCAGGAGACAAGGCGCAACTTCTGTTGTCAGCAATCAACAAGCTGCGGACAACGGGAGTTGTGATTCCAGTACCCGAGGATCAGCGTACTCAGGGATACTACTCCAGTCTGTTCCTTGTGCCGAAGCCGGACGGCTCGGTAAGGCCTATACTAAATCTAAAGGATTTGAATCCGTTTCTACAAGCGGTCAAATTCAAGATGGAGTCCCTGCAGTCGGTGATTCAGGGACTGGAACAGGGAGAGTTCCTGGTATCCTTGGATATCAGGGATGCATACCTGCACATCCCCATCTGGCCCCCTCACCAGGCCTTCCTCCGGTTCGCTATACAGGAACAACACTGGCAGTTCCAGGCCCTGCCGTTCGGCCTCTCATCGGCCCCCAGGGTCTTCACCAAGGTGATGGCGGTGATGATGGAGGTCCTCAGGGCACAGGGGATTACCATCATCCCCTACTTGGACGATCTTCTTCTGAAGAATCGTTCGAGGGAGGCCCTGTTGTCCAACATACGACTCACCCAGGAGACTCTCATCAGTCATGGGTGGATTCTGAACTTTGCAAAGTCTCAGCTACAGCCGTCTCAACGTCTTCTCTTTTTGGGGATGATTCTGGACACCCAGCAGATGAAGGTTTTTCTACCATCCGACAAAGTTCAGTCCCTGCAGGTCCTGGTCAGGGCGGTCTTGCGACGGCCACAGGTAACGGTGCACCTTTGCACCAGACTCTTGGGGAAGATGGTGTCTTCCTTCGAGGCGGTACAATACGGCCGCTTCCATTCGCGCCAATTCCAGTTGTCTCTCCTTCACCAGTGGTCAGGGTCTCACCTGCATCTTCAGCAGCGGGTGACCCTGTCTCCTCGAGCCCGTCTGTCTCTGCTGTGGTGGCTCAACTCCGAAAACCTGCAAAGGGGCAGGAGGTTTGGCATATGGGAGTGGACTCTCCTCACCACAGACGCCAGCCTTCGAGGCTGGGGGGCGGTAACGCTGGAACACCAGTTCCAGGGTTTGTGGACGAGGCAGGAGAGCTTACTCTCCATCAATGTGCTGGAACTCAGAGCAGTCTACTATGCTCTTCTGCAGGCGGGACACCTGCTGCGGAGCAGAGCAATCAGAGTTCAGTCCGACAACGCCACAGCCGTCGCCTACATAAACAAGCAGGGCGGCACTTGGAGCAAGGCGGCGATGAAGGAAGTAAGCAGGATCATCCTCTGGGCTCAGAACCATGCTCAGGCCTTGTCAGCGGTGTTCATCCCCGGAGTAGACAATTGGGAGGCCGACTTTCTAAGTCGGCAGCATGCCCACCAGGGGGAGTGGTGCCTCAACCCTCAGGTATTTCAGTCCCTAATACATCGTTGGGGGTGTCCTCAGGTGGATCTGATGGCGTCCCGCCACAACTTCCAGCTCCCAACATACTTTGCGCGGACTCGAGATCCTCAGGCCGCAGGGGTAGACGCTCTGGTCGCTCCTTGGCCGTTCCAGTTCGTTTACCTCTTCCCTCCCTTTCCGCTGATCCCTCGGGTGTTACAGCGCATTCGCAGGGAGGGGGTAACAGCGCTTCTGATAGCGCCGGATTGGCCCCGGCGCTCGTGGTACACCAACCGGACGGATTTTCTAATCGACGAGCCGTGGCCGCTACCTCATCAGGAGGACCTCCTCAGTCAGGGTCCCTTCATCTACCCAGATTTAGGACGTCTACATTTGACGGCGTGGCTGCTGAGAGGTCCATCTTGAGACATGCAGGTATCCCTAGGGCGGTGATACCCACAATGATGAGGGCCAGGAAGGAAGTCACCTCCAGACACTATCATCGGATTTGGAGATCCTATGTGGCATGGTGCGAAAGACGCAGAGTGTCCTCTACTCTGTTCAAGAAGGCTCGACTTCTCCTGTTTTTACAGGAGGGGTTAAACTCTGGACTTAGGCTGAATACACTAAAGGTGCAGGTTTCAGCACTCTCAGTTTTTTTCCAGAAACGTATAGCTCTCATTCCGGAAGTCCACACTTTTTTCCAGGGGGTGCTGAGGCTTCAGCCCCCTATTCGTCCGCCTACGGCTCCCTGGGACCTAGAGTTGGTCCTCAGATATTTGAGGTCATCAATATTTGAGCCTTTAGAAGAGGTGGATCTTCGATATCTCACTTGGAAGGTGGTTCTTCTTTTGGCTCTGGCATCGGCCAGACGTGTTTCGGAATTGGGTGCGCTTTCTTGTCGCTCACCGTTCCTCCAGTTTCATCCGGACAGAGCGGAGCTCCGTACCAGTCTTTCTTTCCTTCCAAAGGTGGTCTCAGCGTTTCACGTGAACCAGCCCATAGTGGTTCCAGCATTCACAGAGGCTTCACCTGAGGATAGGTCCTTGGATGTGGTGAGGGCCCTGCGGATCTATGTCTCTCGCACGGCTTCTCTTCGCAAGACGGATGTCTTGTTTGTTACCTACGACCCAGTGCGTCGTGGATGGCCAGCTTCAAAACAGACGCTGGCCAGATGGATCCGTCTGACTATTCGTCAGGCATACCTTGCTGAGGCTCAGACGCCTCCTACTAACATAGGCGCGCACTCCACCAGATCAGTGGGTCCTTCATGGGCGGCTGCCCGTGGGGTCTCCCTGCAACAGCTCTGTCGAGCTGCGACATGGTCAGGTCGGCACACTTTTGTGCGATTTTATAGGTTTGATACCTTTGCGGCACCAGCTTCTCAGTTTGGCCGCTCTGTTTTAAGGGGATCTCAGCGCTCACCCACCCGGGTTGAAAGCTCTGGGACGTCCCCAGTGTAACTCCAGTGACACCTAGTGGATGAAGGAGAAACAGGGATTTTGTACTTACCGTAAATCCTTTTCTCCGAGTCCACAGGTGTCACTGGACGCCCGCCTCAGCGCTGTTCTCCACCTGTTATGTGCAGTGTTAGGTTCCTATTGGGTAACCTCTGGAGTTTTCCCTTGTCAGGGTTATTTAAACGGGTTGGGATCATTTGGTCTATTGCATTATGGTAGAAAGTCATTAGGTCGAATCCATTAGGTCGACATGCTAAAAGGTCGACATGATTCTAGGTCGACATGGGAAAAGGTCGACATGATTCTAGGTCGAAAGGTCATTAGTTCGACAGGTCATTAGTTCGACAAGGTCATTAGTTCGACATTGTCTATGTCGACATTCACAAGGTCGACATGGGGTTTTTCACTGTTTTTTCACCTGAATGTCAACACAGTCGACATGGACACAGTTTAAAGTGCACTGCATCCCCTCGCAACGCTCGCTGCGCTCGCTATGCGTCGGGCACGGTGCCTCGCTACGCTCGGCACACTATTTTATTCTCCCACCACGCCCTAGTGGATGGTAGGGCATGAAATACCGCCTGTCGGCACATGTTGGCTCAAAAAACAGTGAAAAACTCCATGTCGACCTTGTGAATGTCGACATAGACAATGTCGAACTAATGACCTTGTCGAACTAATGACCTGTCGAACTAATGACCTTTCGAACTAGAATCATGTCGACCTTTTCCCATGTCGACCTAGAGTCATGTCGACCTTTTAGCATGTCGACCTAATGGATTCGACCTAATGACTTTCTACCATAATGCAGTAGACCAAATGACCGCATCCCATTTAAACATGGTTATTACACACCTGTCTCATCTGGTTTGACTCTGTGTGTGTGTGTGTTTGTTTTTTCATATATATACATTCTTTTTTTTACTATTTGTATTGAATGATGTTATGTTGTGATGAACCTCCTCTCGGATGTGTGTTATATCTTTCTGCTCCCTTTCGGGCACGATCTTTATGACTGCCTGGGAGGGGAAGTAGAAGGGGAGGAGTTGGTCACACTGATTAATTATTTTAAAGTGCCCATGCTCCCTGTGGTCGCCTTCTATTCCCCAGTGTAACTCCAGTGACACCTGTGGACTCGGAGAAAAGGATTTACGGTAAGTACAAAATCCCTGTTTTTATGTAGCGCTCCACCATTCTGTCTTTGTTCCTTGGTATTTTCTTTGGGGTCTGACCACCCCTAGGTGTGAGCAGCTAGCTCAACAAACCACCCCTAAGCGCCTGTTTATATTTTTCCACCTAGGTGGTTTAATATATTCTACTTATTTTAGGGGTAGGTCTTATTATCGGGGAAACACGGTATACTATGATGGTGAGGCTTTAGAAGTGGTAACGTGTTTTTAAAATGACATCAAGGTTTTGGGGAGAGTTTCCCCATCATCAGGATAAAGTGCAGTAAACAACAAGTGAAATAGTGTCGGTACTCTTTACCTAGAACGGCGCCCGCGATTGGCATCGCGGGCGTCGTATGCACATAAAAAAACGGCCCGCAAAGCCCGCAATTTTCCCATAGGGATCAATGTTAAAAGTCAGATTAGACGCGATTTTAGTGTTAAATGCCTCAATGGCCGCGATTTTTACATAGGAAACAATGTTAAATGGGCCACAGAGCCCAAATAGTCCCCCTGAAGTCTTAAATGGCCCCCACAATTTTTAACGCCACCCCACGATCAACGTGAACCCGAAGCGTGGCGAGCGCAGCGAGCCCGCGAGGGGCGGCGGTACGCGTCCTCCGACCTTTTCATACCCCCACTATCCACGTCGGCGTGGGGTTGAGAATAGAATAGTGTGGCGAGCGCAGCGAGCCACCGAGCCCGAAGCGTGGCGAGCAGACGCGGATACCTGTGAAGCCCGCAAAGGGGCGCGTTTACCTGTGAAGGTATCCGCGTCCCCTCGCGGGGCTCGCTGCGCTCGCCACGCTTCGGGCTCGGTGGCTCGCTGCGCTCGCCTCACTATTCTATTCTCAACTCCACGCCGACGTGGATAGTGGGGGTATGAAAAGGTCGGAGGACGCGTACCGCCGCCCCTCGCGGGCTCGCTGCGCTCGCCACGCCACGGGTGGCGTTAACAATTGTGGGGGCCATTTCAGACTTTAGGGTGACTATTTGGGCTCTGTGGCCCATTTAAAATTGTTTCCTATGGAAAAATCGCGGGCATTGAGGCATTGAACACTAAAATCGCGGTTTTTAGTGCATACGATGGTCGCGATGGGCGCCGTTCTAGGTAAAGAGTACCATAGTGTCTTACCCTACTGAGTCCTCCCTGACGTCTGTCACCGCCATGCGAACCGCAGCCCTGCCGTGTCCATTACCGGTTCCGGGATCCCTCTTCTGGCGGAAGTGGCGTCAGCATGCTCGGCTGCGTAGCCGCGGCAACGTTGTAAACAAATGCATATGCGAGCAGTGTAAAAACGTATTAAGAACCAAGCATAAAAGATGCAGGTAAGCATGTAATACAAACATACCATACTTCACTGTAATAAACATATGTTCCTTTGGACAAAAAAACCTGTGAACAAAGCCATATATGTAATACTGAATGTGCAACTCAAACTTCAGTGCTCCGTTATAAAAATCTTAATAATGATAGTTGTGTTATTTGAGTAAAAAGAAAAACATGACTCTAAATATCTTCATAATGTGAGTTCCGTAACTCTAAAGTACACACTGGGCGACTTTGACCTGAAAGTCGCTCAAAACAGCAGGTTTGAGCGGCTTTCAGCTCGAAGCCGCCCAGTATGTGTGCCCTGGCGATGAGCACTGAGTGCTGCTGTGCGCTCCCGCAACATTGCCGGGAAAGCTGTTCATCTACTGGTTATACCAGCAGATGAGCGGCTTTGAGGATGGCTTTGCATAGCACTGTGCTATGCAAAGCAATCCACCCCCCTCAGTCGGCGCCGGGCAGGAGGAAAGATGCTCATTGTGTATGCACTGAGCGGCTTTCCCCGCAGCGATGATAGTGATCATCGCTGTCCATACACGCAGGGCATAGTCAGTGTGTATGGACCTTTAGCCACAAATAGATGCTGCAGAGGCACTAGAGCTGCGTATTGATGAGCACTAAATACTTCATACAAATAAAACTCCATAATACTGCAATATTACCTGCTATGATTCTAATATAACAATAAAAAGCTCATGGATTAATGGTAACAGCCCTAGTATCATGTTAATTAAATAAAATTAATTAAGCCCAATGAATCATTCAGCCCTTTAGGGCGCAGGGTATCCAGACGGAATATCCAGGGAGATTCAAGGTTTAATCATTTCTTTGATCGGTTCCCAACCTTCAAGGATTTTGGGACGTGATCTCTGATTTTATGCTCAATGTGGCCATGACATGTTTGAGCTCAGTGAAGTGGCGAGCCACCAGTTGCTCTCCTGTTCGTTTGTTGTGCTGTACGTATGGCATGACGGTGTTAGGCCATTCTTTATTTGAAGGGGCACAGAGTCTTACCAATGTAATATATAAGCCACACGAGCAAATGATGACATATACCACAAACTTTGTGCTACAAGTCAATGCTCAAATAATGGTATTATTTTCTCCCTGAACAAGGATGTGCAATTGTGTCCCCCCACAGCCATATATCTGCAGGTGGTACACCCCAGACATTTGAAGCATCCATTCTTGTGTGACAAAAAAATGAGCCGTCTCTGGTCTAGGTTCCACTATGTCAGTTTTTACCACATAATCCCTAATATTCCTCCATCTGGTGTAGCTTGGTAGGATACGGGTATCATGTAGCGATTTAAATTCACGGTACTTGATTCCTAGCACGGTGCCTGCGATTTTGATTGTATCCATCGGGTCCAAAAAAATCGCGTCCATCGCATGCAACCAAATCGCATGCGATGCGATCAAAGCGATTTTTACATCGGAACAAACGTAAAATGGTCCCTGAGACCCGATTTTACATTGGGCCCAATGTTAAATGCCCCCCAGACCCCAATTTTCATTGTATACCCACCCTGATGGGTCAAATGCCCCCCCATTGTTAATGCCACCCCACGATGAACGCCAACCCAAAGCGTGGCGAGCGCAGCGGTACGCGTCCTCCGACCTTTTCATACCCCCACTCTCCACGTCACGTGGAGTTGATTTTATATAGTGCAGCGAGCCACCGAAGCGTGGCGAGCGCACGCGCATTACTTAACAGGTATTACGCGTCCCCTCGCGGGGCTCGCCACGCTTCGGGCTCGCTGCGCTCGCCCGACTATATATTTGGATGTCATGATATCTAACTGAGGTTCCCTTACATGTTCCAAACTTGTAGCTCTGTACACACTCATAAATTGAGAATATGGGAGCCCTCAACACAGGGCCGGTAAAAGGCACTGGAGCACCCCGGGGGGGGGACCTGCTCCTAAGTGCTGCCCTGCAGTGGCCGGCACCCTAGGCAAATGCCTAAGGCTGCCTAGTGGTGGCGCTGGCCCTGTACACACTGCATCTGGAAAGTATTCACAGCGCTTCACTTTTTTTCTTACATTTTGTAATGTTTCAGCCTTATTCCAAAATATAGCTTTTTATTTAAAACAAAAAAATGATTTCTCAGTCACCTATAACTAATGCTGGCCACACATCAGACCAACGTTTCTCCAACCATCCAACTAGTTGCTTGGATGGAACAAAACTATGGTACTGGATGGGAGCAAAGGACAATCAGAAATGTGCTCAAAAACCCAGGAAAATGGACTAAAACATTCAGTAAAATTGTTTAAATCAAACAGGTTCAACTACAGTACCGTGTCTGAGCGACAGTTTTTGTCCTTTTCCAGATTTTGGGAGCAAATTTCTGAAGTAAATATTACATTTGCTCCCATCCAGTGCCATATTTTTATTCCATCCAAGCAACTAGTTGGATGGTTGGGGGAGAGTTGGTCGGATGTGTGGCCAGCATAAGTAATTTTATCCAATTTATAGAACAAACACAAATAAGCATAGCAACCAAAAACATTACATAAGTAACGTTGTGCCATATATAGTTTTGATTCATCAGTCAAAGTGGCTCTAACTAGAGAATCAGAGGTGGGCTAGTAATAGAACAAATACAATATACATGTGAGATAAAGGTAATCTCCCCAACGAAACATGAAGACCTAGCGATATAGATCACCTTCTGTTACCTTTTATTACACTGTAAACAATGAGTACCTAAGGGTCTGTTAAATGGTGAAAAGTTTATTTTTGTTAATCCACGTCCACACTGAGCGATATAATGACCGATATCGCAAGTTTTGGCCCTTCTGAGCGATATACCATAGTCCATTATATTGCCCAGTGTGCGTGCTCTGCCTAATGAAAGATGCACACTCCTGCGGATCACTAATGACCCCTCCGTCATCTGTGCAGGCACAGACAAAGGAGAGGATTGTTATCGAGGGATGCCGCATGGATTGTTATCGAGGGATGCCGCACCCCCACCGGCCCTCCTCCCCTCTGGCATTGGCAAGTGTGTATGCACTTGCGGATGCCGGGACCTGCCGGTCTTGGCCGTGGCAATCGCTAGGTGTGTACGCACATTTTAGATTTGCCCCTTCGCTAGTTGAAAGTTCTTCCAGGTCTTACCAGTAATAGTTTCCCTTTTGCAAAGCATGGAATGTACTTATCCCACTATAGCTATCTGGTGAGTAACCTTACACTGAATTTTGACTTTTATCAGGTGGTATGGAAACGCTATCCTAAAACACACTGGGCATTTTTGGCCAGCGCGTATGCGGAGCGATGATTTGAAAATCGCTGGGTGGAAAATCACTGGATTATCGCCTGTACCAGTGATTTTCACAGGTGTAAACCACTTTCCATAGTAGGGAACCATGGAAAGTGGTTCGCTCGACTGGTAAAACAGCGGGATGGCTGGCAATGATGCAGGAGCGCGCATACACACTGGGGGATTTTGAGATGAAAGCAACTCAAAACACCAAATGTGAGAGACACAGTACTTTTGAGCTGGAAGTATGAGCCTTAACCGTTTGAGTGCCAAGGGCATTTGTCAAAATAGGTGTGAAAATTGCCCAGCAAACATTTTTATTCATCATAATGACCTGTAATGTTTACCTTTTTATATAGGAAATATAATCTTTTTTTACACAACATTTTTTATTTGTATTTATATAACAAATGTGAGCGACACTGGCATTTTTAGTGGATATTTTGTTGGCACTAAAAGGGTTTAGTCTGCGAAAGACCGGTTACGCGTGTGCTAAACACCTCTATGTATGTATGTATGTATGTATAGAAATGTCTACACATACTCAGTGGCGTAACAATAAATGATGCGCCTCTGCAGCCTCCTCTAGCATCCTCAAAAAACTGTCTGCTTTAAGGGGGCGGCCATTTTGTATGGGATATTTTTCCTAAGGAGCCAGCCAGCTGCCTTTGCTCCCAGGAGCCTTCCTTCCCCCCACACATTCCGGAGCAGGCAGGGAGGCTTCCGTCTCCCTGCCTGCCACCGTCCTCGCAGGGGTTAAAATTCGCTTTTAGGGGCAGCGTGCCCCTGCGGCATTGAATAGGGGGTGAGAGGGGGCTGGCAGGGAATGCTCCAGTCTTCCGGAACCGTGCGAATGTGCAGCGAATTCTAAACCGGATTCTCTATGTGCGTAAAACAAGGTTTCAAAACATGAAACAAAGTTTGTGTACTATCTCAGATACTGAATTTCAATGCCAGCAATCATTGTCTTGCACATATTTAGTGCAAGTTACATATCATTTCCCCAGGAGTGCCGTTAAAGTTGTCCCCACTTTATGGAATGTATGGTTTTCGGAATAATTTGGATAACTAACACTCAATCTGTATAAAGCTTAAAAAAGTGATAAAGTGGGGAGTGATAAACAACCAGCCAATCAGTTCCTACCTGTAATTTTTCAAACCCAGCCTGTAACTTGACAGGTAGGAGCTGATTGGCTGGCTGTTTATCACTCTCCATTTTATAACTTTTTGAAGCTTGATATATCTGGCCCTTACCAACCACAAGCAATACAAGGTACCAAACTGTTCATTTCATAGTCCTACAGTAGATCAAATGCAGAATTGGAAAATCTTAACACTTTGGGGAAAATTTACTAAAGGAAATTTGTAAAAAAATAGGTGTATTTGTATTTAGAAATACACTTATTTTTTACATTTACTATCCCGAAAATACGGCAATTTGTATTCGTATTGATGTGCTATCAATACGAATATGAATTGCCGTATTTTTGTGATAGTAAATGTCAAAAATAAGTGTATTTCTGGATACAAATACACCTATTTTTTACAAATTTCCTTTAGTAAATTTCCCCCTTTATCTCCAGTTACTACCGTGTTTCCCCGATAATAAGACACTGTCTTATTTTTTTTTTTCCCTCAAAAAAGACCATAGGTCTTATTTTCGGGGGAGGGCTTATTTTAATAGATGCTCCATGTTACATGCCCCACTGTGCCTTTAAGAAATGCCATCCCAGTGATCCAGATAATTTAATGTAATTTAATTACATGCCCCCACCTGTTTGTTTTATTATTACCGTACTTAAACGGTATCTGTGTGGTGAGCAGTGTGGTGAGCAGCAGCCAGCCGCGTGATATGTGTATCCCCCGCTGCCTCCCGTTGACCCCCGCTGACCCCGCTGACCCCCGCTGCCCTCCGCTCACCCCCGCTGCCCTCCGCTGCCCTCCGCTCACCTCCGATCACCCACGCCCGCTCACCAGCAAAACAGCAGCTCCTGTTCCCAGGGATGCATTGCGGTAGGCGTGACGTCACGCCTACCGCAATGCATCCCTGGGAACGGGAGCTGCGGTGTTGCAGGTGAGCAGGCGTGGGTGATCGGAGGTGAGCGGAGGGCAGCGGGGGTGAGCGGAGGGCAGCGGGGTCAGCGGGGGTCAACGGGAGGCAGCGGGGGATACACATATCACGCGGCTGGCTGCTGCTCACCACACAGATACCGTGAGTGAGAGGAGGTGAGCGGAGGGCAGCGGGGTCAGCGGGAGTCAGCGGGGGCTGAGCGGGGGATACACATATCGATCACATAAAATAACATGGGGAAAATGATAGGGCTTAATTTCGGGGGAGGGCTTATTTTGGACCAGCGTCCAAAATCTGGGGTAGGGCTTATTATCGGGGTAGGTCTAATTATCGGGGAAAGACGGTAGTACAAATTATCGTGGGCAACTCAATATTTGGTGATATCTTAGGGCGGTGACTCACTGGCGACTTCTGCGCTCATCTTCCTGGTATGTCCATCGCAGGGGTTGATTTTTTTTTTTTAGCCCTTTGTGGCCTCATAATGCAGTCGGATAATAGTCACACTACTGCAGGAAAATCTGCAACCTACAGTGGAAGTATGTAGAGCATTGGGACTTTATTTTTGTTCCCAGCTATTTTTTTTTTTTTTTTGCGGATTTAAAAAAGCAAACAAAAAATAACTTTGTGTTATCCACTGAGACAAATGGAAAACGCTCTAGCTGGTGACACATGCTGTGAAAAGCTCTCCACATAAAAAGGCATTACTCATAAACGCTTATGAAAAATGACAATGATAAACTAAAGAGTAACAGAATGCATTTGTTTAAAGCTAATCTATCCTCGTGATATATTTCTATTGTGTCGTATAAAATGAAATATGACCGAACAGAAATCTGACAGTTGTGCTATTATACAAAGGTGGTTCATTTCGATAATGTGTTTTTGTTATGAGGCTCCTGTTGTGTGTTTCTGGTTTATTCTTAGTGACTCGGTAAGTCTCTTCATTATCTGGTGCGGCTTTACATGGAGAGACAATAGCTACTGTAGTGTTATAATAAAATGACAAATCTCCGTCACATCAATAGTTATGGTAGAAAAAAATGCATTTTCAATTTACTTTTATATAAAATAAAAAGCAGCCGTCATTGCAGTGACATCTTCCTTTGAATTAAATATAGACCTGAAAGGTTGGTGGTCTGAAATTCTGTCCATAGAGATGCCGGTGGAATTTGTGCATAATTACCTTCTGCCACTGCTAAAGATCTTGATGCAGTTGCCATTGGTTACAGGCTGCCATTCGGCACAGGATGGGTTTAATTATCTACTGTATGAGGGATGGGTTTTAGTTATCTACTGTAGAGATTTGTCATACTTATTCATAGGGTCTAGGTCAACAAATGAAAAAATAAAATAAAAAATAAACTGTGTATGTATATGTGTGTGTATATATGTATATATATATATATATATATATATATATATGTATATATATATCTATATATATCTATATATATATATATATATATATATATATAGATATATATATATAATCTTGTACCCCACTGTTCCTCAGTGTGGGCTAGAATACCACATTATTTAAAATACAATAGGTGACCAGCAATCAGCTAGTGTGTATCCACTGGGTCCTGCTGCTGCGGCGTCTGTGTTAAGCCGCACACGTATCTGGCACCAGCAAGCAGCTCTCCTCTCCTACACGTCCGCCTAGTCAATGCGTCTGGTGGGTGTTGCCCAAATGCATTTCGTCAGTGGGCTAGGCCACTGACGAAGTCTGATGAAAGCCAATACACACAGTAGCAGGTTCACCTCATATGTGCAAAAAATGCGCCAACCTTTATTTAAACTGATTTGTGTGTATTTACACCTGAGGAAAACTTGCTGCGTCCAGTTGAAACAGCTGTCGGGTACAGCTGCTACTTTCTGTTTCTGCACGTTATGGAATAAATCTGTGGTTTTTTTCCAATTCTGTGAGTGCCTGTCTGGACGGTAAATAAGGTGCTGGGTGATAATCTAAGTTGTGGCCAGAGGTTGGTCCAGTATTAATATAAGTTAAAATAAGAAAGAATTCACTCACCAGACTTCCATGCCATGCTGCCTGATAAAAAAAAACGTGCAAACAAGTGACACAGTAAACCTAATCTTACCTAAATAGTGACTAAAAAAAGAGGTCCACCCTCCACGGTAGCACGCTGTCCTCCGGTGGCCTCCCACTGCGGGGCTTCGTAGGTGGGATATATAAATCTCTTGAATCATAGTAAATTAGGTTTTATTTGTCTTGCCTAGAAAATTTATGAAGATAACAACAATCGACCCAGACCTTTATTCTTTCATCTATAAAAGTGCCAATGCTATATACTGTATTACCCCTTCTTTATTATTCTGCATAGTACCACTATAGAGCTACTATTGTCATGTTTTTGTTCACCATTTAAATAAAGACTTTACAAAAATGGTCTAACAAAACAATTCAGTGTTTTTAGAAATGTCAGCATTGAATGGTGTCATAATGTAAATCACCACCTGATGGCAGCAACTCCCTGTGCAGAGTTACCTACGTCTGGGGAATTGTAGCTCCCTGTTTGTGATCTTAGTTTATTACATAGTAAGCAGTGTATTTGTGAGGCCAGATGTCATAATTCCAGTCATAAATCCCATAGGACTTCATGGTCTTTTAGCTTTCTCTGAATGGTACTCACTTGCCCCTATCTCTTAAGCACATGATAGAAGAGCAGATTTCATGACCTGACTGGCAAAATAAAAGAAGCTGGCACTCAAATGGAAAGTGTGAGGAGTTTCTCTTCAATGATTATAGCTTCAGCCACCCCGTACATGTTTACTAATCCTGTCAGTTTGAGAAACTAGATGAATTCTCAAAAACATTGCTGCTGAGCCAGAGCCGGCCCTAGCCTAAATTACGCCCTAGGCAAGATTTTGACTGTTGCCCCCTAGCACTGCCACTAGTTCCGTCTCCCCTTTCCCAGCACCATCAACCCTCATCATAGCAGTCATCATTTTGGTGTCCCTACCCGCAATATTTTAAATAGAACCAGCACACCCATTCAGTGCCTTTTTTGCGGAAAATTCGTCTTATTTGCATTGTTTTGACCAGCACACACAAGGAGCTTCTGCTGATTAAAATGATATGCAGCATGCCTATATTCTGTGTGCGACTGTGGCTGTACCTGCATACGGAATGCTATGTTACAGTGAGTTCCATGAATACACTGTGGCTGTACCTGCATACGGAATGCTATGTTACAGTGAGTTCCATGAATACACTATTTCATATGCAGATACAGCCTCACTCACACACAGAATATAGACATGCTGCATATCATTTTAATCAGCAGAAGCTGCTGATGCCCCTAGGCATTCCAAATGCCCTAGGCAATTGCCTAGTTGGCCTATGCCTAAGGCCGGCCCTGTGCTGAGCTTTACTTGATTCAAGATTATTTCTCATGAAGTCCCATTTGAGTACCTGCTTTTTTTTTATAGATTAATGGAGGCTGGATGGATCACCTAAACAGAGAAGAAAACGACCAATTAAAAGCTGCAGAGTAGAGACCGCCCAGGGCGAATGTGCAATCAGAGAGGCTGCTCCTGGGTATTGTTAGTCTAGGAGAGACTGTGCTGGGCAAGAGAAGCAGTTACTGTACTGCCTACAGTACAGTTACTGTAGTACAGTCATTACAGAGCCTGATTGCAGACCTCCCAAATTTAATTTGCTGGCAAGTAGGGCGGGCATTGTATAGAGGGGATGTGGCTGTGCACCACGACAACAGTTTTCATCACCTTGGGGGCCTGCCCAGCGCTCCCTGGGCTCCCCTTCCTGCACTGTTAAATGCCTTTTGTATATGCACTGCGTCTGTTCAGTGATCACCTGCTCCCACAATCTCCCCCCCCCAGCACATGGGCCCCTGCGACTTAGGGGTGGAACAGCGGGACAGCTTCCAATTAGCGGGACTGTCCTTGTTGGAAGGTATGCGGTGAGTGGCGTAACTTGAAATTTTGTGCCCCCCAGCCAAAAAAAGTCTGACTCCTCCCCACACATTAATTATAACAATTTTAGACTAATACTTTATGGGAGACTTTGTTACAGACTAGTTGCACATTTTAGAGAGCCAGCGAGCAGCAAGAATACAGTGCCTTGAGTGGGGGTGAAGTTTTGTTTTGTTTTTCATTTATGCTTAATGCTGCCAATAACTCTCCATTTCTTTTGTTTAAACCTTAAAAGCTGTGTGTGGGTTTTAACTCAAGCCCCTATATACTCTATCACACTGTCTACTTAGGTAATTTCCCCCAGATTGTCCCGCCACAACCAACTCTTAGGTCATCAATGGGCAACCACTGATGTATTATTTCCTCAATGAAATCCACATGTGGGGAAAGAGCCTAGTGAGAATCCTAAAACACGTGCTATGTTTATGTAAACTGCAGCGGATTAATGTGCCCCACTGTCAAGGTTATCCTTTCTCTGGTTTCATTCCTCCGGCATCCTTTGGCAGATTTACACCCAACATCTGAACATGTTTAGTAGTGTCTGTTGTTCTGTCAGGGAATCTGCTCATCACCACATTAATTCAGTCTTGTGTTTAAATGTGATGCCTGGGACTTAATGCAAAACAGTTTTGTCATTTAAGGCCAACAAATTAGTTGTTTTTTTACTGCTAATAGGGAGGATGGTATTTGTGGCCCCATATTTGGCTTCATTCATTGGATCTAGAATGGAAACTATTTACAGATTTCTCGGGTAATTGCAATGGAAGAATCTGGGACGTATTGTTCCCTCTGCTTTTCTGGAACATGTACTGTAAGTAGTGTGAGATAACTCAAGTCTTCTTCCATGTCAAGTATCCAACCAACACAAAAAAAAAAAAAAAAAATAGGCAAACTTCACAACTTTTATTCAGTGTTGGCTCTGACTCCATGACACTCCACATCCCCATGTCTGCTCTCCAGTTGTGTTACGTACTGTATATGGAGGCCGAATGCATGTACAGATGGAGCCTTCTTCAACTAGCCTTCTCTGGTGAGCCATGGTTCACCAAGGCCTATTGTTCTCAGTTGCAATACGTAGAGCAATACAGTTGGGAATTGGCATAGGATTAAGTCTGACAGCTATGGCTCACTTATTCCTATTAAAGGGCTAGATGAGGATGGTTCTATCTGTATGACCAAAGCCGGGGATGCCGGCAGTCAGAATCCTGCTTAATGGAATGTGTTCTTACCAGTCCCTGCCCTCCATTAACCCCAAACCCTCCCTCCCTGCAGCATAACCCTCCCTTCCCCCTGCGTAGCCTAACTCTAACCTTCCTCGCCCTTGGAAGCCTAACCATAGTCCCACCCTGTGCTCGGACCTAAACCTCCCAACTCCAGCTTAATGCTACCGCTCCTCACATACTTATGTTTTGCAGTTGGGATTCCAGTGGCAGCATCTTAATCCTCATTGGTGGCTGCTTTCTAGCGCTGGACTCCTGGCAGTGGTCACGATGCCAGCTTTGGTATTGTGACTGTCGGCATCCCTACCACATCGATGTTGAAAGCCTCCCCGCAAACCCATCTGAAACTACAGTTAAATATGTAAATCTGTCTTGGCAAGCATTGACCACATATTAGAATAATAATTGGAAAGAATACTATTTTTTATAAAAAAACATAAATTCAATGAATCTCAGTTTGGGATTGTTTGCAGTTTGAACTGAAATACCACAGACCGGATACGCCGATGTCCTTCTCCAGGGATCACCTCAGCTATTTGATGAATGAGCTGGCGATTTGTGGATGTGTCTTGTGACATTGGTTTTGCGACAGCCTGCAGATTTATAGTAGATGTGCATGACCGATAGCTGCACAGCTGTGTTTAACTACATTTGTAAAAAGAAACTCTCCAAATATATAAATCTTTAGTTCCTGGAAGACCCATGGGATCCATTTGTCAGTAATCCGTTCTACAAATCTAGAAGAACAGAGTAAACCGTATATATAATGAAAGGCTAAAGTGTCCCCTCACCTCTATGGGGGGGGGAGGGGGTTGATGCCCACATCCACTGGCACTGACATTATGGTTATGTTGTTTTGTCATTTTGGTGGGCTGGTAACCAGTAGATTTATAGAGGAAATGGACACTCCAACGTCAAGTACAGGCCTGGCCAATCTGTGGCTCACCAGCTGTTGTGAAAGTCCCAGCATGCATTGCCCCAGTTTGCTATAAAGGAATGCTAAAACTGTGTCATGCAATGGGATGCGTAGTTTAACAACTGATGGAGTGCAACAGGTTGACGAGGCCTTGTCTAGTATATCATCAGGGATGCTAATAGATGTAGGGTAACCTATGGAAACAGACACTCTCAGTTGTATTCAAGCACAAGTTTTATTTAATAATATTTGGAATATACATTGATGTTTTTGGCAGCAAAGTACCTTTTTAAGCTTGGTACGGGCACTTGGCTGCGTGAAATGTTGCTGTATATTTCAAACATCCCAATCCCAGTCAGATGAAGTGCCGGCTCGCCAGCGGGGGCATTCTGGCGAACCCCATCGCTGAACGACAGGCCCTCCATCTGTATATATTTAAGTGCAACATAGGCAGTATGAATTCCTGTTTAATTAGAACGAGACATTTTTATGTTTAGTAGTAGTTATTTAAATTTTTTTTGTTCACTTACATTACAGTATGTTATACACAGTGATGAAACTTGTGGGTGGTGAGCCCAGGTGCATAAATATAATTTGGCCCCCCCCTCCCGCTCCAACCCAACACAAGTTAACAATATGCAACATGGCAGTGGGTGACTGGGAGAGGCAAAGGGAGACAGGATGAGACCGCGGGAGACCGTGTGATAGGAAAACGCAGTAGGTGACAGAGAGTGACCGGGGCAGCAGTGGGCCCTTTAGTTCTCAAGGGCCCCAGTGCACTGCACCTGCTGCACCAATGGTAGTTCCGCCTCTGGTGATACATAAGATAGAAAGGGAATAAAGGATGCCGGCATCCCAAAGAAGCCAATCCTGATGGTTCTGGAAACCCTCCAACTGTGCCCCCTAATCCTCTTCGATGATGAACCCTAAAGCTGGGTACACATATGTACAATCGTCGGGCCGTTCTTCCGATCTGTGGACGAACGGCCGTTCGATTGTATATATGTGTACGCTGTCCCGATCCCTTCGTTGCGATCGATAAACGGCCAAAAACGCTCTTGGCCGTCCACGGTCGGTCGGTCGCAGGTTCTTTGCTGCTTAATATTCTTCCGACAGGACGGCTCCATATCGAAAGAAAAGTGACATGTGTACGCACGTTCGATCGATATGCAGCCCGTTCCTGCGATCATTCCTCCCAAAAGCAGCACGCCCATGTGGGTGTTGACTAGCTGCGTCATCCCTCCATCAGCGCAGCATGTAAACAACAGGAAGTCTTCTCCCCCGTACTTTCCGCGCCATGCTGTTAAAGAATATTCGTTTTGTGTGCATTCCTTTTGAAATAAATAATCGTTGTGTGTGCATTCCTGACAGATATAGTTATAGAAGATAGATAGATAGATAGATAGATATGTGATGTTCATTGTTCTGCATAAACACTTAACATTTATTAAGAAATACTGACAAAAAATACTGTGAACACTTTGTTTATTTGGGTGGTCGGACCTGAACAGAGTATCACATACAGGTGCTTGCGTGAAGGTGTAGCAGGAACGCCCACCCACCCAAAAAACATAAAAACACATTTGAACATGGTGGTGTATGTAGTGGAAAGCGGTCCCACGGCAGCAACGCATCACATGGGAACATCCCGGCCTGCTCACATGTGATGCATTGCTGCCGTGGGACTGCTTGCCATGACATAAGTGCCACGTGTGAAGGTGTAGCAGGAACGCCCACCCACCCAAAAAACATAAAAACACATTTGAACATGGTGGTGTATGTAGTGGAAAGCGGTCCCACGGCAGCAACGCATCACATGGGAACATCCCGGCCTGCTCACATGTGATGCATTGCTGCCGTGGGACTGCTTGCCATGACATAAGTGCCACGTGTGAAGGTTTAGCAGGAACGCCCACCCACCCAAAAAACATAAAAACACATTTGAACATGGTGGTGTATGTAGTGGAAAGCGGTCCCACGGCAGCAACGCATCACATGGGAACATCCCGGCCTGCTCACATGTGATGCATTGCTGCCGTGGGACTGCTTGCCATGACATAAGTGCCACGTGTGAAGGTGTAGCAGGAACGCCCACCCACCCAAAAAACATAAAAACACATTTGAACATGGTGGTGTATGTAGTGGAAAGCGGTCCCACGGCAGCAACGCATCACATGGGAACATCCCGGCCTGCTCACATGTGATGCATTGCTGCCGTGGGACTGCTTGCCATGACATGCACCATTTTAAGGTGCATGCTGCTGGCCTCCAAATAAACAAGAAGGAGAAAAAAGTAAAATAAAGTACACAAACTATTTTTTGACTTTATAATGCAAACCGTTATAAATTTTTTCATATAAAGAGTGTACTACTGCTACGCCTTTTTGGATTTTCGTAATTTTTTGGGCTACGGTATGGACTTTCCCGCTTAGTTCTTGTAGACATTTATGGACTTGTGTCATGTTTTCTTGCATTGTGCTTTCGTCGCTGGACGTGTCAGGTGATGGTGTGTTCTTCTCCCCCTCTGCACTGACATCTGAAATCTCGATGATATCTATAATAAGTACAGATAAAGAAATGTTTACCTTTCCACAAATGATACGTCACTATCCCATAAAGATGATTTGCAGTATACACTCACCATCTACACTGCTGGTGATCGCAATCACTTGGTGGCCCTCTGTGGTCCCTTCCATCGGCTGCGCAGCCTGGATATCATCTATAGTGACAAGGTAAAGTGACATATTACTACCCCTTGTTGTGTGTATAAAACATGTGTTGTTCTGTTGGTGTGCTGGTACAAAACCTTACCTGTTGTACTCTCCTTCTTTATTTTTAGGTTGGAGGCCCTGTCTCTGCCTTCCTCATGTCTTCTCCTGGATTGGATTTCCTCTGAGTAAAAACAAGCAACATGTCAGCAAAACACACAAAATGTAATGGATCAAGACAGTATATTAATAAAGCCACCTAGGGCATTGGACTCACTTCTTTTAATAATTCCACGAATTTTCTTGAGCTTGGCCTGCTCCTTGTGCTTCAGGTCCGACCACCGTTTTTGGAGCTGGTATTTGGACCTTCTTTTCCCAAACTTCTCCTTTATCTCCTTGCATACACGCTGCATAATAATTTCTTTTCTATAATTTGTCTTGGGGTATGTTTTTCTCGAACAATCGTAGTCCCTTCTATCCAGCATTTTGACCATCAGTTCCACCTCTGCAGAGGACATGGCGGATGCGCGCGTCACTTTTTTCTCCTTGTTGTCAGCGATTTCTTTATCTGTTGTTATCAGTGCTGAATTGGAAAACAAAGGTGCTGTACTGGCCTCCCCCATATGCGGTGGCGCCAGACCCTCCGACATGGCTCCTCGATGTCCCGTGTCTGTGTGACGCGAAGCACGTGAGTGGGGCGGAGATTCCTGTGCTCATCCAATCACTGTGTTTCAAGCCACGTTCAGCACGAAAGAATATTCCGTCGTTGCTGTTGGATTGATCGGAGCAGCGCAGCGAATTTTCCGGACTGTATCGACATTTATTTCGGTGAGTATTAAAACAAAATGTGTAGTTTTCTATGACAGGGACTTCAATCTGTGGGCCATGGGTATGCTGGGGCTTGTAGTGACCGTGTATCCTATGTCCCACAGAGTTTCAACTCCTGTACTATAGCTACAGTATATCTAGTGGCCCACAGACTGAACACCTGTACATTAAATGGTTTATGGTGTGCTTTGTGTATCAAGAAAATATGCCTTTTTATTTTATTTTTTGGAACAGAAATTCAACCATGGCAGAAAAAAATGTCGAGTTCATGAAGGACTTCATTGAGGCCTACAGGGATCAAAATTGTCTCTGGAACACAAAATCCAGAGACCATTCCAATCGGCAGAAGAGGCTATCTGCTCTGGAGGAGCTGGTGAGGGTGAGCCAAACATACTACCCCACAGCAAATGTAGAGTGGGTCCGGACTCGGATTGCCAATATGAGGACTGTCTTTAAAAAAGAACTGAATAAGGTTGAGTCCTCAAAGCGGTCTGGGGCAGGGGCAGACCAAGTCTATGTGCCCAGGCTGTGGTACTACGACCTGCTGGCCTTCACGGTGGACCAGGAGCTGCCCAGGGATTCGGTCAGCAACACTTCAAGGAACCAGCCTGCCCCCTCCACCTCCGCGTGCAACCAAGAGGTTTCTGATGACACCATTTGCGGCACAGTAAGTAGACGGATTTTATTTTAAATTTTTTTTTCAAACCAGATAAATATAACAGCAAGTACAGTATAAAAATTGTGAACATGTAAAATTAAAGGGGGGGTATCGCCCCCTGCAACTGACCTCTCTGTTGGGCACAACAGAGAGGTCAGTTGCAGGGGGCGATACCCCCCCCTTTTGGTTATACATCGTCAATTTGACCTTCTCTGTGGCCCTAATTCTGGTTCTTCTCAGTGGTGGAGCTATACTCTTATCCGCCTGAGAACACAGTGATCAATATTCAGACATCGCAAGTGCATTTACCACATTTTTTGTATTTGGAACTTTTGGTTGGCATTGGTAATCCCTGGTATCTACACTGTTGTAGTCTTTCTGGCGCGGATTATTGTAATATTTTTTGTTGTCTAAAATTAACGAAATAATATCATTCTGCCAATCCACAGCGCCAACACCAATAAAATACTGCATGTATTCATCCCTGTTAATTTAGCACGCATAGATGCATTTCTGGTGTTTAAATTAGTATTTGGTATGTCTGGTATCTAAATAATTAGTTTCCAGAGATGCCAGTCATAACGCCTCTTCAACTAGCTCACTTTCATCCATGGCAGCAACATGGTGGTGTGTGGGCTGCGTTCTTCTGCGTAGATATAAAAATATATGGAAGTCTTAAAAATCGATAGTGATACATCATCTTGTTTTGTTACAGCCATCGCTATTTGCCGAGGAGGAATCTTCGGCATCGCTGGAGGTGGCATCACAGCTGCCTTCACCGGCCCTCTGCTCCACCCCCACACCAACCGCCACGACCAGCGCTGAACCTCAAGCAAGCGCTCAAAGTACAGCAGAAGCACCATCAAGAAGAGGGCGCAAAAGGCCGAGGCAGACTCCAGATGCTGCGGACGTGGCAACCACCAAGATCCTGGAGTCTGCCAACAGATTGATGAGCATGGAGGAGGATGATGCGGACCGGATGGGGAGTGTATTAGCTGACAATTTGCGAAAGTTGGACCCGGCTACAAGGGTGGAGGTAGAGCGCATATTTTATGAGACGCTGTACCGGGCCCGTGTGGGGACTCTGTCCCGGCACACACGGCTCACCGATGAGACCCCTCTGCCTAGGGTTGAATTTCAACCCATCAGCCCAGCTCCTATACCCCAACAAGCGGTATTTCACCCGGTGCAATATCCCCAGTATCAACATTTCCAGCCACCAACTGGGCAAAGGCAGCACCAACCGGCAATGTCGGCTAATACGCTCCCACCAGGTCCACCTGGTGGCCCCTTCCAGAGTTTAGTGGAAAGTCCATCTCCCTCCCAACCACCGATGGATACAGGGGATTATGGGGTGGGACAAGTTTACCACCATATGTAAATATTTTATATAGTTTATTTAAGTGCATTATTGTTTTAAATATTTTTATGTTTAAGTATTTCTTTATTATTTATTTACTTGTTATTTATGTTATATTTTTTATAAGTTAATAATTTATATAAAAATTAAAAATTCTGTAATCTAGTTGGTGTCCGTGTGAAAATATCATTTACCATGCAGGGTGACTATAGGGCACAGATATACATATGGGGTACATGCATGTTGTTTCAATATTTACCTTCATGTATTGCTCCTGGAGACTGTACAAAAGTACCAGGAGAAATTGGCATAGAAATAGGTGTGGTGGAGCAACTACTTGCTAGTACATAAACACCAGTACTGGGTACAGTCTGCACTCCAGGTGCCGTGGCATTGTGCCCTCCAGGAATGCCTGGCACCTGAGTACTACCACTCACTTGCCGTGATTCGGCCTCCACCTCCCCCTCCTTGCTGCAAGAAGACGCAGAGGACAACTTGTGCGGAACTGTGAGTATACAAATTTTATTGGCAAAATATTGATTATTACACACCAAAAAACAATATATTTACAATGACAAAAACGTACATTTTTAAGCAATCATGTCATTCTGCCACTCCACAGCCCCAACACCATTGAAATAATTCAAGTACTCGTCTCTTGACAACTTTGCTTGCGTTGATGCATTTCTGGTGTTTAAATTATTTGCCAAAGCTGTCAGACCAATAGGCTCGTCAACAACTTGGCTGTCGTCCACTGTAGCCCCCAGTTGTTGTGTGTGCACCGCTTTTCTGCGCATGTAGTTGTGCAGCACACAGCAGGCCAGCACCACTTTGTCAATCTTATCTAGGCGCAGATTGATGGCACTGTGAAAAATTCTGAATTTATTACTCAGAATCCCAAACGCATTTTCAACCACTCGCCTGGCACGTGACAGGCGATAGTTAAAAATGCGCCGTTCCCTGTTCAGTGCCCTTTGTGGGTAGGGTTTAAGGACATTAGGGTGCAATGCAAAGGCCTCATCCGCCACAAAAACAAAGTTCAAACCGTGCTCATTTTCAGTCCGCTCTGGCAGATTCAGTTCATTTTTTTTCAGTTGGTCGTGGAAAAAGGTATTCTCCAGGGCTCCTCCATCTGAAACTCTACCATTTTTCCCAATGTCCACAAATACAAACTCGTATCGAGCATTAGCGATGGCCATTAGAACAATGCTGAAGAACCCCTTATAGTTATAATAAAAAGAGCCACTCTTTGCAGGGGGCATGATTCTGACGTGTTTGCCATCGATAGCTCCACCACAATTAGGGAAATTCCAAAGATCACGGAAATCACGTGCAATATTTTGCCACTCCTCCTTGGTCGATGGAAACTGCAATATAAAAGTATATGCGTATTAATAATCTGTTGGGTTGATTTTAGACCCATCAGCCCTCCCCCATTGCAGCCTCAAAGCTATTACCCGCCTTATCAAAATGACCCCCCACCCACTGGTGTAAAAGATTACATTAACAGGCATTGTAAAGATATACATATAGGGTACAGGTATGTGCACAGCTATACATATGGGGGACATGTATGTAATTTCCATATTTACCTTCATGTATTGGTCCTGTAGAACTTGGACGATGGCATCACAGGTGTCTGGTATTATCAACCCCAGCGCTTGAGATGATATTGCGGTGGTGAATCTCAGGTCGGCAAGGGTCCTGCCTGTTGCCAGGTAACGCAGCGTTGCCACCAGTCTCTGCTCTGTAGAAATAGGCCTCCTGAAATAGGTGTCCTCTCTCTCTATTGAAGGGGTAACCAGTGTCAGCAGCTCCATGAAGGTAGCGTCATCCATACGGAGATAATTCCTGAAATCATCAGGATTGTTCTCCCGTATCTCCTGTAGCAATGGCATGTGGGAGAAGGTGTCTCTCCTCAGAAGCCAGTCTCTGGTCCAGCAGCTCCGATTCTTGGTCCTTTTTCTTTTTTTAATAGCCTGCAATCTAATGGCCATAGCAGCCAAAATGCACGCACGAGCCTTCCTTCTCCTCAAGCTCATAATTAAAAAGGCCCAAATGCACCGATAGACGAACGTACGTACGTATATCCTGCACAGCTAGCAATGGATCTGAATAGTCACGGCTCTATTCACTGTACTACACGAACGATTCTTTGTTCCGTGATCACACCTCGTTTTGGTATGCTCTTTTAATCCAGCCCATTATGATAATGTTGTGTACATTTTTATCGTGCGAATAGCCAGAACGGGAGAGTGTGTACGGTGGTACAATCTTTTTCTTGCGATTGTTTGGACGGGAGTACATCGGACGTCGCCAGTAAAATTGTACATATGTGTACGCGCAGATCGGTCGTATGTTTCGGACGGCCGAACGTGTATTCGGTCGATCGAACGGTCGCAAGAAAAATGAAATTGTACATATGTGTACCCAGCTTAACTCCTGCACCTTGCTGCCTAAACTGAACCTTCATGCCTCTCAAACTAACCCTTACCTTAACACCCCCCCTTCTAAGTGCCAGCATTCTAGAGCTTCCATTTGCCGGTCTCTTGGCAGTAGTAATGATACCGGTGTCGCATCCCATAGAAAGACCGAATAAAAACTGTATTAGACCTATTAGAATTTTAGAGAATTAGTCTTTTGGAATTATAATAATTATTTTTATACATCTCACTTTCTCCAGTAGGACTGCATTTCGTCACAGTATCACTGGGGGGGAGATTCTTTATTAAGGTTCAGGTGGTCTGTACTAGACTCCTTTACACTCCCATAGGTCTTTTCTCTGTGGCCTATGGTCTCCCTGGGTGACTTGTGATGAAAATGTGAATGGCATGAAAGAATCACAAATCACTGAGGGAGACCATAGGCCGCAGAGAAAAGACCTATGGGAATATAAAGGAGTCTAGTACAGACCACCTGATCCCCAATAGGGAATCTCCCTACAGTGATACTGTGATGAAAATTTCCCCACTAAGGGGAACCCCATATAGGTGTGACTAAAACACCAATTAAGAGGAACCATCAAACCCCCATTTTTTTCCAAGCTTTCTTTTACTTTTTAGTTTATTAAATTTTTTAGTCCAAATTATTAAAGTGAATTTTAAAGTGATACTTACCCTCAGTTTCATAATTTTAACACCACACACACAAAATACATTTTCATTTGAATACAGGCAGCGCTTATGTCCATTCTCCAAACATTATATATTCGATCTAGGTCAGAAGCACTATTGCCCGGTTGTCTGTGAAATAGGACTAACAGGATAATGTTGCTTGCCACAGCGGGCACCTGCATATTGGGCATACACACTGAGAGGGTGGGTTACTGCTAGAGAGCATGCGTAGGAATCGGTTGCTCGAGGAGTGAGGGAAGGGTCAAAATTCTTACTGAAAACCATTGGGATTTCAACTGACCAGATCCCACTGACTGCATCCTGACCATACAGTCGGCATTGTGACTAGGGTTGCCACATCATTCATCATTGATTCCTGGAGGACCCCCCCCCCATTAATGCACGCCCCAGTGTGCGTGGTCTTATAAAAGGGGCATGACCTATTCGATACAGTGGGCGTGGCCTTTGTAATACAGATAGAGCCATCCTCATCTAGCCTATTAGGGTATAAGTGAGCCAGAGATGTCGGACTTAATCCTCTGCTAATCCCCTACTGTATCATACCTCCCAACTGTCACGATTCCGTCGGGACAGTCCCGATTTTCGGGTCCTGTCCCGACGTCCCACCCGCGGCAGGCATTGTCCCGCTGCGGGGGGTGGCAGTTGGGAGACCCCCCAATCTAGTAGAATAGACGCTGTGCGCATGCGCACAGCGTCTATTCACGTATGAAAATGAGGTTGCGGCTAATTAGCATAAGCCGCGCCCTCATTTGCATACGCCCCGCCCCCTTTTCGGGCGCGAAGCCGCGCGAGTGTCCCTATTTCATCCGGACACAAGTTGGGAGGTATGCTGTATTGTTCTATGTATTGTATTGCAGTTGGGAACAGTAGACGATGATAAGCCCCTGCTAGATTTGTAATCCCCGGACACACAGGGCGACACCGGCCTCCATCCTGAGCGACGTGCTTAAGCAGCATTAGCGATGCTCTATGCTGAGCAATCATCCTGTGCAATCGTGCTGTGCAGGGTTTTGCCTATTATTTATAGTTAAAACCCCACGATCTAGCATGATGTTGATACCATCGCTGAGGGGCATACACACTGAGCGACCAGTGCTCTAAGCAATGTTGACAGATCATTTAGAAATGGGGCTGTAATCGCCCCGTTCTGTATGCCCCTATAGAGTGGGTGAGGTGTCGGCAAGGCAATAGCATAGTGAGTTGCACAGGAACTAATAGGACGCACAAGCAGACCTTGCTGATTAAAATCAAACACTGTTATGTAACAATTATTTTTATATGCAGATACAGTAGAGCTGCAGTCACACAATATAGACATGCCACATTTTAATCAGCATGAGCTGCATGTTTATTCGCATAGTGATGCGGATAAGACGCATATTAATGGAAAAAGTCACACATACACTTTAAAGACGCTCAGCACTGACAAGTCTTGCGATGGCATGCTTTATCTGAAGGGCTGTTTCTAGCGCAAGGGACGCTAGATGTATGTGGACACATTCACCTGAATTTGATTGCAAATGCAATTTGCTCTGTGAATACAGTACGACGTGAATATGCTGGACCCAACTCCTTCCTGTCTCCTATGACAGTAAAGCTATTGTAAGTCTAGTGTTTTTAATTAGAATATTCAAAACCTAATTAGAGGTACAACTTGTACATGATCAACTACATGTTATTGTAGTAGAGTTAATGAGGCTATAGTCAGTCAGCGCACACACTACCAGGATAGAATAATAAAGGAACATGTTTCATTGAATATTTCTACTTTCTGCCACAGATTTACGAATGTTATATCTTATGTTTTACAAGTACGCTCCATCATCCTTCTTCATCCTGAATGCTTCTGTGAGTAGTTACTCCTAAAACTCTTACCTAATATTATAAAAATGCAGTGAACCTCCCATTTTCCCGGGGTTTCCGCATTTTAAAATGTACTAAAACATGGCCGGACCGTCTTCACTGGCAAGGGTAACGCCACTTTTGGGTGGTAATACCCTTTAGAAGCCTATGGGCTCCTATCTCCACCCGCCGCCTCCGCCAAATTGCCGCAGATGCAATCCCCCTCCCCCTGGCTTACCTTTCCTCCTGGACCCAGAAGGTACACTCCTCCTCCCACTAGCAATGCTCCCGACGTTGTCCTGGCTGTAGGGGAGAGGAGGAGGCGATGGGGACAGCCTGCTTAGGCTTCCCGGCATGAGGGGAGGAGGAGGCGGCACCCTGGGATGTGACGGAGACCGCCATCACAAGTATCGCGCGCGGGGGGGCCTACTTCACTGCACCGGCACTGCGATGCTAGGCGCATATGTAAATACATATGCTAGCATTGCTGCGGGGCGTATTTTAATACATCCTGACCCTAATACTGCTTTCAAACCACAAATGCAGAGTCGCATCGGAACTTTTAAACGGTTCAGTTCTGGTGTGACCTGTTCAGATAGCAGCAACGAACCAGCAATATAGCCGTTTCACTGACATCATGTGGGGGCGTGGTGGAGCATCGGTGTGTCACCGGGGGGTGGGGCTGGCGCTGCTCCAAGCACTGCCTCCTCTATAATGTGAACAGGAAATGGGTGGCTCGACTCGTTTAACCTGTTCACACTGCACAGCAATACGGCAATGAACCGGTAAGAACTCTTTTAACCCAGTTCGGATTGCTGTGTTGCTACTGGTTAGTCGTAACCTTAGGAATGTCGATCTATTTAATTTCTTGCCCTAAGCCATGTTGACCCAATGTGTGTCAACCCAACGACCATTAAGTGTTTCTGACACTACAGTATATCCCTCTACTGAATTTCATTATCACATTTCACATTGCTCCATTGTTGTAAGATGTGTTAGTGTCTGCCTTCTTTGTTTTCTACAGTACTATCAGCTATAAGCTACAGTCTTCAGAAACAGCCCTCCCTGCATGTAAGTCAGAGCAGGAGTGTTGGCCGGGAAGAGTATATCCCATTCTATTGAGTTCTTGCCTGTATCCAAACAGATTTGCAAACTTTTGTGTGACCGCGACACAGACTGCATAATAATGACTGTTAACCCTCCTCTCTGTCTGTGTATGTCTCCCACTGCCTGATTAGATGAAGTCAATGTTTCGGTATTAAGTCATCAGTCTTCAGTGCTGCTATTAAATATATTTGTGTTATAAATCTGCGTGTGTATGTGGGAATTAGAGATGAGCAAAGCTGCAATGAAATTATATCCTTTATCTGGACTTATTCCTAATGCTAGATGAGGATCAATGATGGCGTACATGCCATTAGTATTATACTATACATATAAAATGGTACAAGGAGAAAAAGGAAGGCTAGCGCTTTGTAAATGATCCCTGTCTACCAAAAACGCCTCCCTAAATGAAATATAAAAATGCCATCTCAGTAGGGGCCAAAGTGGATTCAGCTTACTGTCACTGTTGCATTAAGCCCTAGACCAGGCATTCCCAACCAAGGAGCCGAATTTGGCCCCGAAGTTTTGGGTCTGTGCATGCGCGAGATACCCTTCTGCGAGTATCACACTCTCCGGGCGTTCACATGGACAGGGGAGGGAAGGGGGCGGAGAGTGCGCTGGGGCAGGGAAATGCACAGCGGTTTATGGGCATCCCTATGAATGCTGGGCGTTCCCCTGGGAATGCAGGTGGGTCGATGCCTGCTTGGCGCAGCCGGCTGATGTTACATGATGTCAGTACCCGCCCTCTTTTCACTCATCTGCGTTGTAAAGAAAAGTCAGTCTAGAATGCAGGGTGGAGGGGGGGGGGGTTGCATTTGGGTGGGAGGTGTGTACCTTTGAAGTGTCTTAAAAGACTGTATCGGTGTTCTATACCCGGCTTCTATCTGCACTGCATGCCATCTCTGACTCTCTCCTGTGGTCCGGGCACTGCTGTCATGGCGTCTGCTCAGCCCGTTCCACCTGTGCCGCTGGATGTCCTTTCCAGTTCCAAACATGCTGCTTAGAAGCTATATTTTCCCTCCACAGCCAAACATGGGCACAGCCATGTTTGCCAATATCACAGGGGCCTCTTCCAGCCAATCCACTGCAGCCTGCTTCCTGGGTAATTGGCCAGCCAATCCACACTCCTCTGCAGGTATACGAATGCTGGGAAAAGCACGCCTCCTTTGGCAGTGATTTAGTTGTCTAACCTCCTGTTTGATGTCTCTGTCTTCTGTGGTTGTTTGCTTCATTGCTCTAGGTTTCCTGTGACTGTGCTCCAGCATAAAGTGACCAGCACCATTTACTATCCTACGGTGTCACCGAACTCCTTGTGTTGTCCCAGCATCATTCTTTCAGGTTCCCTGTGATGTGCTATTATCGATAAGCATTCTAATCTTCAGCATCGATTGTTCATCTTCAATTTCAATTGTTCAAATCATCGATTGTTCATCTTCAACATTGATTCCTCATTTTCAACATTGATTGTTCAACTCACCATTGATTATCCATCATCCACTCTGCACACTCCGGTCAGTACTCTCTGCATTCCAAGTCATCTGTTGCTGCATCCCTGGGTCATTGTCAGCTACTGAGCATCTTCCATGTCTGCCACCATCGATCATATACCATCAGTAACCTCATCTCCACCCCTACGTGTGTAGAGCTATATTGACTGAGAGACTGTACTCAATTGTGTGTTTCTATCTGGATATTTATTACAGAAAGTTATTACCAACAGCCGCTGTTATCCTCTGTGTGTGCCTAAATAAAAGAGACTTCTTTTATCATACTGTACTTATCTCATCGTCCTGGTTACGCCTTGGGGCTCAGTCGTACTCAGTCGTGTATGTGTTAAGAACCCAATACGGGCACCAAGGTTCATTTACGCTCCTGTCCCAATGCCTGAGGCAGGAGTTCAGCCTTACCCTTTAGTCGTGACACACTGTTCTCAAGGTACACCAACAGTGCAGGTTTTTGTGATATCCAGGCTTCAGCACAGATGGTAAAATCAAAATAACTCAGGTGCTAATTAAGTCACCTGTGCTCAAGCCTGGATATTGCATCTCTAAAACCTGCACTGTTGGTGTGACTTGAGGACCGTGCTTGGGAATGCTTGCCCTAGACCCTAAACCTGGGTGTGCATTTGCCGACATATTGGCTGCTCATATAGCATGGATGGGTCAGCAGGTGTGCATCCCCGATATGTTTGTGAGCTACATCGTTCATATGATCACAGTAAGGATGTAAAAGGACACATTTCGGCACCTGGAATAGTGCTGGTGACATTGCCAATGGCGTTGGTTATGACTGTAGTCCGCTACAGTTCACAAGTGCATAAACAATCAGTGTACTCAGTCTGCATCTGCACACCCATTTCTTTCCATTTTCCAGGCATAAGGAAGAGTGTTGCCCATGACAACCAATCCATGTGTACCTATTATTTTGTGATAATGCCATGGACAACTTCTTTATTTGCTCACTTATTTGCCACTCTTTTCACTGCTTCATACAATTCCCCCCCAAGCTATAAATCTGCACACAATTGTAGACATGCATTTTTATTTGGGAGAGGGTTGTTAGGTCTACACCAACTAGGTCAACAAGCATTGGGTCGACACCACTGGGTCAACAGGCAGCAAGGTCGACATGGGTCTACGTCGACTGGACATTAGATCGACACAAGCATTAGGTCGACAGTCAAAAGGTCGACATGGGGTTTTTCACTTTTTTGACCCGAATGTCAACATAGTCGACATGGACACAGTTTGAAGTGCACCGCATCCACCTCGCAATGCTGGCTTGGCACTATTTTATTCTCCCACCACGCCCTAGTGCAGGGCTGGGCAACACCGGCCCTCCAGATGTTGATGAACTACACATCCCAGCATGCCTTGCATCAGTTTCAGCATGGCCACATAGCAAAACTAATGCAAAGCATCCTGGGATGTGTAGTTCATTAACATCTGGAGGGCCGGTGTTGCCCAGCCCTGCCCTAGTGGATGGTAGGGCATGAAATACCGCCTGTCGGCACATGTCGACTCAAAAAAACAACCTGTCGCCCTTTTGACGGTTGACCTAGCCCATGTCGACCTAATGATTGCGTCGACCTAATGACCTGTCGACCTTGACCCATGTCAACCTAAACCCATGTCGACCTTGTTGCCTATCGATCTAGTGGTGTGGACCTAGTTGGTGTAGACCTAATGACCGTATCCGTTTTATTTATTTATGCATGTATGTATACTTATGTATGTAGTTGCAAATCAATGCACCATTTATGTGAACCAATAAGCGTCTGCATGACCGCTACAGTATATAAATTGAGATTTTTGGCACATCACTGGGCCCGTGTAACCTGCATTATACATCAACACATTGTACAACAGCTTTGCAACCTCATTAAATTAAGAAATGTAAAATTGTTACCAAATATGAAGTTTTGTATATTTTATGTACAAACCTTTTATTGTTACTTCATGTAATGAGGACATTGTTTCACAAGTCTTTCTGGATCTATAAAACTGAGAGTCATTGTGCAAATTCTAAATAAAAGTGTCATTATTGCAAGGTGATAGCGAAGGAGAATGAAGATGGACTGCCCACAGTCTCATCTGCTTTGATTCATAACAATAAAATATTATGTTGTAAACTGTATTTTATAACAATGCATCAAAACAGAACACGCAATTTATGGTCAAAGATGGTTTTAATATGTATCAATGACTTTGTCCATTAAAGAGATAAAAGGGATCTTTTTAAATGTTCTTGAATACAATAAAATCTATGTCCTCTAAAATGTTTGGTTACGTAAGGCATACGGAAACAAGTCAGAAACTTTCGAGTGGAAACAATTTTAATTGCTTAATTTAATTTACCAGCGTGTCAAACGAGCATGCAAGTTAACTAAGTTTTACAATTTAATAGAGTGAAATAATTATATGCCAAATTATGTCTTTTTTTTTTTTTTTAAATATTAAATTTTTATTTGGGTCGGCAGAAAATAGACATGTACATAGCGGTAACAGAGGTAAAACAGTGAATCTAACATAAAGTTGTTAAACACTAGTTCCACTAATTCAGCTGTCTGTCTTACACTCTAATTAATACTGGTTGAATTAAACTGCGCCCCAAAAAATTTACTATTGGAATAACAATGAAAGAAGAGAGTCTAGTGGAGAGAGAAGGGAGGGATAGAAGAAAGATAAAGGGCAGAAGGGAGGGAGACAGACACACAAGGGGGCGGGAAGGGTATATATAAGCACAGGATGGGGACGTTGTATGGTACATTGTAAATTGTAAACATGTGCCTGTTAGCAATTTGGCAGGAGAGGTGGTGAGAGAAATGCGGTGTCGTCCCAAGTCACGCTAGAGGATACTGATAGGCCCTGAGATTCTCTAAAATCCATCCATTTAAGCCATTTCAGGTGTATTGAGGAGGCTGACGAGGAGTAGCGGACATTTGACGTCTCATAAAGAAAATGTGTGTGCACCTTGTTGATAACGCCTCGTATCGAAGGGGTTTCTGCCGATTTCCATAGGAACCCTATAGCGGCTTTCGCTGCAATCAAGATATGTTTTAGGATGTAGAGGTCACCTCCCGTAACCACACTGGTGTAATGGAGCAATGCTGTAATGGGTTCTAGCTGAATCGTGTACTTCATCACTTTCCCGATCAGGGAGGATATTTCCTCCCAGAAGGGCCTAATGAGGGGGCATTGCCAGAATATGTGCAGAATAGACCCAGTATCCCCGCATCCTCTCCAACATAGATGTGAGACTTCGGGCCAAATAGCGTGGAGGCGGAGGGGGGTGAAATAGGCCCTATGGCACAACTTAAAAAACATCTCTGAGTGTAGTAGACATTTGGACATTTTAAACCCTGAATGTAGGATAGAGTCCCAAGTTTCCTCGTCTAGTGTGATATTAAGGTCAGACTCCCACTTAAGCTGGGCGGGGAGTTTCCCTTGTTTCGTGGATGATATCAGGTGATTATACCATCTGGAAATTCCCCCTTTATATGAGCCATTCTGTAATCTGGAGGCGATGAGGGTGGGGGTTGGCAGGAAGGGGTCCGTGCCCTCCCTTAGGGCGGATAACCAGTGTCTAATTTGTAAATACTTGAAGAAATCGCTCTTGGGAAGCCCGAACCTCTCCCGCAGCTCTGAGAATTGTATCAGAGACCCCCCTTGGACCATATGTCCCAGGTCTGTAATGCCAGCGTTAATCCATACATCCAAATTTAGGTTGGGGATCATTTTTGTAATAGCTGGGAGGGAGAGGTTGGTGCTTGGAAGGGCAATCTCTCTCACATATCCTGAAATTCTGGCCCACGCCTCCAGTGTCGCCCTTGTGGCCATACAAAGCTCCGGTTTTCCGGGGATGTTTTTAATGGGGAGCCAGAACATGTCAGTAAGAGGGAATTGATTCGCCATGGTTTGTTCGATTAAAACCCAGGGTTTTGGGTTCTGAGTGTTAAACCAGTCCCCAGCTTGGCTCAGAAGACAGGCCTGTCGGTATGTTTCTAAGTCGGGGTATCCTGCTCCTCCCAGGTTCTTAGGTAGAGCCATGGTTTTCCTTGATACTCTCGGTTTTGACCCCTTCCATATATATTTAGTGAATAGTGCGTTAAGTTTACAGAATAGCGACTTGGGGAGGTTTCTGGGGATCGCGCGAAATAGGTATAGGAGCTTAGGGAGCAGAATCATTTTGGACGCCGCCAGCCTGCCCAGCCATGAAATTTCATGAAGGGACCATTCCTTAATAAGTTTTTGAAAGGCGTTTATGAGCGGGTTAAAATTACATTCTATTACGAGAGCGTCTCTTGCGACTTGGACCCCCAAGTATTTAATGGCTCTCTCCTGCCAGGCGTACCTATATGCATCTTTAAGACGAGCTACTGTGGCTAAAGGGATATTTACCGGTAGGGCCTCTGTTTTGTTTGTGTTCAATTTATAATAAGAGACCGCCGAGTAAGCGTCTAATACTTTATGCACCGCTGGTAGGGATTTCTCTGGTTGCAAGAGGCATAGAAGAACATCGTCTGCGAATAAGCAGATCTTGTGGGAGGTGCTCCCAATCTGCGGGCCTAGGATATGGTCATCTGTTCTGATTCTAACTGCTAGGGGCTCCATCGCGAGAACGAAGATTAACGGGGAGAGGGGGCACCCCTGTCTGGTACCGTTGGATATTGGGAAACTGGAAGAGAGGCATCCATTAACGAACACCCTCGCAGACGGGTGGGAGTAAAGGGCAAATATTGAGTCTAGGAATCTGCCTCCCAAACCAAAGCGCTTCAGTACTTCTCTTAAATAGCCCCAATGAAGTCGGTCAAACGCCTTCTCGGCGTCTAGTGACAGCAGCAGTAGGGGGGATTTAGTCCGGTCGCACCCCTCCAGCACATTGAACACTCTACGGGTATTGTCCGGGGCCTGTCTCCCCGGCACAAAGCCCACCTGGTCCCCCCCCACCAGGAATGGGAGGAGGGGGGCCAGTCTGTTTGCCAGCAGCTTGGCGTATAGTTTTAAGTCCGTATTTAACAGTGCAATAGGTCTATAATTTTGGACCGAGGTGGGCGGTTTACCGGGCTTAGGGATGGTCACAATCCGGGCCTCTAACATTTCTCTGGGGAATACTCCCGACCGGGAGGCCTCGTTGAAGACGCTGGTCAATAACGGGCTCAGTTCATATTTGAAGCATTTATAGAAGTTAGTGGGGTAGCCGTCTGGGCCGGGGGCTTTATCTTTGGGTAATCCGTCGATGGCGGTCTCTACTTCTATTTTGGACCAGGGCACGTTGAGAGCCTGACCCACCTCGGATTCCAGCTCTGGCAAACTAATACTGTCAAGAAAGGAGGTGATCCCTTCGTTCGTCGGCTGGGGGGTGTGCGAGTCGGAGTTCAAGTTGTACAATTTAGCATAGTAGTCTGCGAAGGTGTCCGCGACCTGGAAGGGGTCGACTATTCTAGCTCCCTTGGAGTTGATCAGGAGGTCAACCCTATTTTTAGCTCTCCTCCCCCTCAATTTCCTCGCTAGCAGCCTCCCAGCCTTGTTACCGAACAAGTAGAAGCGTTGATTCAGCTTTTCAACATTTTTCTGGACTTCTCTAAAGGAGAGGGCGTTAACTTTATCTCTAGCTCGGGTAAGCTGTATACCTAGGTCCCTGTCCAGAGGGTTAGTTTTATGTGCTGCTTCTAGTCTAAGGAGATCTTCGTCTGCTACTCGCCTCTCGCTCTCCTCCGCCCTTTTTACTCTAGCTGCTGCTTGTAATGCTGAGCCACGTACGACAGCTTTCAGCGCGCACCAGTGGGTAAAAATACTAGTGTCCTCCGGGTTATTAACAGTTACATAACTAGTGATTGAGTCTAAAATCGTTTTCCTGGATTCCAAATGGTGCAGAGCCGAGCGGCCCAAGCGCCACGGACCCGGGGGAGTCTTGAATGATCCCAGATCCCACACCAACCGCAAGGGGGAGTGGTCCGACCAGGAGGAAGGCAAGATCTCGGCCTTAACTACGGAGGCCAAAGACCACCTATCAATCAAGGCTAGATCTATTCTCGAGTACGATTGGTGTGGATGTGAGAAAAAGGTGTAGTCCCTGGTGTTTGGGTTTTTAGCTCGCCAGGCGTCGTGGAGCTCATACTCATTGATGAGCTGTTTAAATCTCCTAGAAGGCCCTTGATCAGAGTTCCCTCTATTGTTGGGGGTGCGGGATCTATCTATTGCTACATCTGGAACTAAATTAAAGTCTCCCATAATCCACAGCGCACCCTTAGAGTGTTCCTGGATTTTAGAAAACAGTTTTCTACTGAATTTCAGTTGCCCTGTGTTGGGAGCGTAGCAAGAGACTATGGTCACCTCTATCCCATCCAGGAGACCCACCAGGACCAAGAACCTGCCCTCTGGATCGGCGTACTGTTTTGAAACGGAAAATGAGCACTTCGCTGATATTAGGATGGCCACTCCAGCTTTTTTGTGAGGGCCGTCAGCGGTGTAGCAGTGAGGATAGTTGTTATCGCAGAATCTGGGAGGGGCTTTCTTAGCAAAGTGGGTCTCCTGCACGGCCACAACATGAGCCTTTAATTTATGAAAATAGGATAGCGCCAACTTCCTCTTATTGGGGGAGTTTAGACCTTTAGCATTTATTGAGATAATATTAATCATACGGGGGGAGTTTGGTGTGATGTAGCCTGCCTATCGTCGGTGTCAATACATGTAGCCTGTCTAAATATCTTGCAATCATCAATGTCCCATGAATCCTGGGCAGTTGGAAACGAGACAGGGGGGACCCGAGAGGGATGAAGACGCAGGGGAGGGGGGGGGGAGGAAGGGCAGAGAGAGAAGAAGAAGCCAGAGGAGAGAGGAAAAAGAGAAGAAAGATAACATAAAAGAAAACTAATGGCAACTCCACGGGGAGTTGTAGTGGGAGACCACAACGTGATCTTCCCATCAGGGAGATTTGGGGGGTAGTGGTCCTAACCCCCATGAGAACACATATACATAAATAAATGAATGTCGCCCTGTACATAAACAGTGGGCTGTTTACACTCGCTTAATTCCTAGCTAACAGAGTATCTAAAAAACAATAGTAACTAGCTAGGAGACAATATAAGGCTATATAACTGGGCTAGAGGATAAGCCATAACGTATCAATATCTTCTAATCAATCGACTATTGCTTATGAAATAAAATAAAGCATTTGCCTTAGAAACTGCTAAAGAATCGACTAATCGAATATGGTGTAAAGGGAAATAGATAGCATAACAGCTAGATTAACCCAGTCCTTCTTTAGCTGCTAGGATAGCTGTATACGTTACTCCACCAGCCAACAGAGTATCGAAATAACAATCGTAACTAACTAGGAAACAATATAAGGCTATATAGCTGGGCTAAAGGATAAGCCATAACGTGTCATGATATTCTAATCCAATAGACTAATGCTTATGAAGTAAAATAAAACATTTGCCTTAGAAATTGCTAAAGAATCGAGTAATCGATTATAGTGTAAAGGGAAATAAATAACATAACAACTAGATTAACCCAGTCCTTCTTGGCTACTAGGATAACTGTATACGTTACTCCACCGAAGACCAGTCCTGCTGAAGTCTTCGGGCTGGAGAGGCCGCAGGAGGGGGTTCATGCAGTTTCCATTTCGCCAGCAGTTTCATGCCCTCTTCCACCGAGGTAATGGCTATTGTGGAGCCCTCCCTTTGGATGAGGAGTCGGGTCGGGAATGTCCAGCGGTATAGGATGTTGGCCTTTCTCAAGGCTGAGGTGACAGGCTGCAGGGAACGTCTCTTTAGTAGGGTGGCTCTAGAGAAGTCACCGAAGAGTTGTAGAGGGCCTAGTATTGCTGCGGAGTCAGCCGAGGGTCTCGCTGCCTTCAGGAGGGCCTCTTTGATGTGGAAGTAGTGGACGCGCATCAAAACATCACGTGGGGCATCCTCCGGGGCAGATCTGGCCTTGGGAAGTCTATGGACCCTGTCCAACAGGAGATCAGCAGCGGAGACAGATGGTAGCAGTTTCCTGAAAATGTCCAAAACATGATCATTAAGGCTGCTGTTGGATATGTTTTCAGGGATGCCCCTGATTTTGAGGTTGTTCCTCCTCGACCTGTCCTCCATATCCGTAATTTTCTCGCGCAAGGCGCTCACTTCTTCCTCCAGTGAGGAGTGAGAGTCAATTAACTCGTTATGGGAATGCACCATCTCCTCCATTTTGGTTTCTAGTGCATCCGTTCGGTCCCCCAGGTCATCAATTGAGCGTTGACAGGATTGCAATGACAGGCGTATTTCGGACGACACCTCGTCCTTCATCTGGGTGAGCAGGATCTTCAGGTTGCCCACTGTCAATGCAGCATCGTCTGGGATCTCAGTGCGGTGCGAGGGTCCCGGTTGGGCTACAGGGGAGGAGGGCCGACTTTCCGCGGGGGGAGCAGCCGTATGGGGGCCAGCTAGCGATACGCCAGGCCCCTGCCCACCCCCGGAGCCTCTAGGTGAAGGCTTAAAGAAGGGGATCTGGGGCACTGTTTTAGTGACTTTACTTCTTTTGGGAGGCATGGTGGGCTTGTGTATGGAAAGAGGGCAGAGGACTCAGATCAATGAGGGCAGGGGTGTTTATGAGCGGTCAGAAGGAATTCAGCTTTGCATATGGTACAGGGCAGCTTAATATCTTAGCTAGCCAGCAATGTGTCTCATGGGGGGCAGACAGTTAATTCACATGCCAGGCGGCATAGCCAGGGGGCCAGCACGGGCCGTGGAGAAGTAGCTGGCGATAGTGCTGATGAAGGGCTTCTGCCAGAGGTAGCTGTGGGTCACTACTGAGGGTCTTGCTTTATCCTGGAGAGCCCAGGCTGTACAGACCCAGGCTTAGTATTTATGCTGTTCAGGGCCCACTTTCAGAGCAGCAGCAGGAACAGTTTGCAGCAGGGTTGTGGGCTCTGCTGGAGCACAGGGCCGATGGGTGGTGAGTGGCAGAGGGTTCAAGGGGGGGACCCAGAGAGGCCCAGATACAGAAGGCAGCAGGGGTCCCAGGATGGAGCGGGGACACGAGGTGGCTGGGGAATGGTGGTGTGCGCACGCCAGGGGGGTGCACGGCGACAGCACTGTTCCCCCTGTACTGCTGACAGGCTGTGGAGGGGAGAGGGGACCTGGGCACACAGCTGTTCCCCCCTACTTTCACTCACCGCCGGCTACGGGTCTCCGGAGCTCCGTGAGGAGTTTCCTAGAAAATGGCGTCCTGGTGTCTCCCGCCGGCTGGTGTTCAGGCCGCGGTCGGGGTTGCAGTGTAGCTCGGGCAGGGGGGGATGCCACCCCCTGCTTCAACGCTGTGTCAGGCGGTCACGGCCGGCTCTAGGTCTTCCGCCGCCTGCCTCCGCTTGATTCCGGCCGCCGCTCGCCGTTCGGGCCGGCGTTAAAATCGAGGCCCCGGCTCCGTGCTGCGGCCTAGGCCGCAACCTGCAAGTGCCTTGAAAAAGGCACTCCGGCTCCGCAGCAGTGGCGCACAGTCACCGGAGTCCGGGGGGAGGAAAAAGCCGTCGGCGGGGATGATCTCAGGGACGGGGGGGTAGGGAAAGGGACCCTTTTTTGATAAAAGATCTCCGGAGCTCCCCGCAGCACGTCTGTTCAGCTCTCTGTCCAGACCACGCCCCCCCGCCAAATTATGTCTTAATGCAATTTTTAGTGTTCCATTATAGTATACTGTAAATAGCTATTCACTTTGACCTTCCCTATAGTTAATGTGCAAATGCATTCTAAAGTTCAGCGTAGATTATGCTGCAGCACAGCATTAATCCTTTGAGTGCCAAAGTTGCTGTGAGAGATCCTCAAAATATTTGCTAAAAATGCCAGCGTGGCTCACAGCGATGGTGCACACTTGACAAAAATGCCGCTCACAGCTGATGGTGCACACTTGACAAGAATGCCGCTCACAGCCGGTGGTGCACACTTGACAAGAATGCCGCTCAAAGCGATGGTGCACACTTGACAAGAATGCTGCTCACAGCCGATGGTGCACACTTGACAAGAATGCCGCTCACAGCCGATGGTGCACACTTGACAAGAATGCCACTCACAGCCGATGGTGCACACTCGACAGGAACTGAGCAGGCAGCTGACATCCGGTGATGTCAGCTGCCCGCACCCACGTCACAAGGTGATTTCCATGAGAACACCCATGAAACACCAAGCGTTCCTAATTGGCGAATCCCACAGCCGGCCTCCCCATGTCCCCCACCCGCAGTCTTGGGTGCGTGTGCCCGGTGAACACTCCTAGTCGTGGCCGCATGTGCACAACCAAAGCATCGGACGCACGGATGATCCTAACAAACCAGAATAAGTCCCATAATGTACAGTCATGGCCACGTTTCTTGGTACTCTCACAGCTCATTGAAATGACAATACAGTATTCCTCCTAAATGACCTGCATGCCTTTTGCTACAGTATGTCATAGAATAAAACACATTTATGAAAAAATATAGAATATTGATTATTTGCTAAAGATGTTCTAAAAAGTCCTGAACAGATTTGTTGGTACCCATTAGAAAAGATGATTATTCATTGTATTATTGTGAAATTTCAAAATTTGCATCTTACATCATAATCATACTTACATCAATCTTCTAATACATCATTCAGCTATTTAAGAGGAGAAAAGCAGGTACTTTGCTATTTGGTATCATTGTGTGTACCACACTGAACATGGACCAGGCAAATCAAAGGAGAGAATTGTCTGAGGACATCCAAAAGACAGATTATACTGATATATTAAAGGTAAAGTCTATAAGACCATGTACAAACAGCTTGATGTTACTGTGACTACCATTGCAAATTGTAAGAGCTGTGCTATTTTTCAGCAAGAACCAGCAGGATCTCTGTTCCTGGACCTATTATTAAATATGAAATCTTCAGGAACTAGGGTTCCTGAACCTTTCCTGGGCCAAAATGTAGTTTCCATAATTAAAAGTTTTATTTTAAAGTTATTTTTGAGTGTCTTCTTTCCTAAATAATGTATGTATATATTTCTAATTATATATCAAAGTAAGTTTTTTTTTTTTTAAATAGCTTCACCACCAGATCCAAAATTCCCGAACCTATTTTTCATGAAAAAATAGAACTTTGTAAGAAGTCCATTGCACAGTAGCCAATCTCTCTAGAGGTGGTCGCAGGAGAAAAATGTACATTTAAATTATACAGAAGGATGGCGAGAGTGGTAGAAAAAGAGCCAAGGAAAACTTCCAAAGAGATACAAGCTGAACTCTAAGAACAGGGTATGTCTCGGTCCTACGGCACCACCCAATGCCTTGAGTGTACACCTTGGAAGGAATGCCAGGATGTCTTTTGAAAAGAAAAAAAAACGGTACTTATGTAGTATCTGGGCTGCCGATTTTTTGATTGTATGCCTTAAGTTAAGGCATACAATCAGATGCGATGCGATGCGATATCGCATCGCATCGCATCGCATCGCATCCGATATCGGATGCGATGACCCGATTTTTCCATAGGAATCAATGTTAAAATGATTCCTATGGAAAAATGGGTCCTTTTCATACCCCTACTATCCAAGTGGGCATGGAGTTGGATATAAACCTGTGGCGAGCGTAGCGAGCCACCGAGCCCGAAGCGTGGCGAGCGAAGCGAGCCCCGCGAGGGGACGGTATTCGTCCCCTCGCGGGGCTCGCTTCGCTCGCCACGCTTCGGGCTCGGTGGCTCGCTACGCTCGCCACAGGTTTATATCCGACTCCATGCCCACTTGGATAGTAGGGGTATGAAAAGGACCCATTTTTCCCATTGAATTCCATGTTAAAATGGACTCAGTCCATTTTAACATTGATTCCTATGGAAAAATCGGGTCATCGCATCGCATCGCATCGAATCGCATGGTCGCATGCGATGCGATGCGATCTCCCGATCCGACCCGATTTAGAAATCGGCAGCCCAGATACTACATAAGTACCAAAAAAACACAGTAAAGACCGACTAGAATTTGCTAAATTGTGTCTTAAAAAAACACAGTGCTTCTGGGAGAATGTCATCTGGACTGATAAATCAAGGCATTCTTGAGCAAAATATATGATCCAGTATGAGAAAGTGCTTTGGCAGATCATGGGGCCTCCCAACAGGAAAATGGCCCAAAACACGCCAATGCAAGCAGACAAAAATGAATCGGCAAAACATTGGACGTTCAGAAGTGGCCAACATCTATGGAAAGAGCTGAAACAAGCAGTCTGGAGAAGGCATCTGAAGCGGTGTGCTCAGGAAGAGTGGGACCAACCACCTGTTGACAGGTGTAGAAGTCTCAGTGAGAGCTGCACAAATCTCTTGGTTGCATTGATTATCTCTAAATGGTTGTGCAACACAATATTAGGTTAGGGGTTCCATAATTTTTGTCCGTGGCATTTTCATTTGTTTATTTAAAATATTAAATTCAATAAAAAAATGAATGTAAAGTCTGACTTCTTTTAAATGCAAAATAAACATGGCTGGATGGCAATTACTTTTGTTACTTTCAAGTTATTTCAGAGAATTTATAGTTTCTTCTTTTCTCGTGGAAGGGTACCATGAAGTTTTGTTAACGTTTGCATTACTTCTGCAATTCCTGGTAACTGCTACAGTCATATTGGCTTAGCGGAAGCATTTGTTTCCTTGCCTTGTTCAGCAGATATTTTCTCTTAATTGGCAATATTTCATGACTTCGTTCTGCTACCTCATGTCTGAACACCACTTCAGAGGAAAGGCATGGAATTTTGTACAAAAAAATAAATTGATTTTAAAATTCACGGATAGTAATGCTTTGAGTCCCAAGAGACGTCTCTTTCAATATCATCTTTTTTACTCAAATAATATATACTAGATGAGGCAACACTTATTGGTGCGCACAGTACTTCTTCTGAAGGTCGATGTTCTCAGGGCTGGGGCCTCACATGTATGCATCCCTCGGCCAAAAATAAGCCTGTTTTTGGGGAAGAAATTATTAGTCTGAATGCTAATCAGTTGCACATTTTTGCACTCCCATTAGATCACCCCAGTCTCTACCTTGAAATGTCCAGTTATCCTAACATCTGGTGTTAATGATGCTGTACACACATGGCTGGATCCAAGGAGGAGCGACAGGAGCAGTGATCCCGGAGTCCCCACACATTAGGGTCCCTCATGCTCTCTCCCTGAATCACGCGCGCAGCTGGTAAACGGAGCACAGCAAGATTCAGCTGTGTCTCCGATTTCCCCACTACACACACACACAACGGCTGCCAGTACCGACAACCCAAGTGCTGCTTAAGTCACTGTTGGCTCTGCACAGGATTTCACATTTGCAGCGGCCGCAGGTAAGTGGCGCCTCAGCTCCTTTCTCAGCAGTGCCGGCAGTGTGTGACTGGCTGGCAATGGGCTTTGAGCTGTGTGGCGCTGAACCAGCCGACTGCTGCCCCCTGCAGAATTCAGGAACCTGGAGTAGCGACCGATCTACTGTACTAATGCTTTTTGTTAAAACAAACTTTTATGTTATTATTAATAATACCATATATTATATTGTGTAGTATAGAAACATTCATAGCACTGTGTCTGACTGGGTGAGGTGACAGTGTGTCATCTGCAACACACAGCAGCCAGACAAGGTGCTGTGTTTGTATACTATATAATATATTCTTTATATAGTGTGATTTTGTATCTTGTTTTTTTTTTTTAAATACAATATCTTCTTTCTTGAGGAATTAAACACCATCACAATGCCGACTGATAAATTATACTTTGTTTTTATAACTGCCATTATATCACTTTTATTGATTGGGGCTCCACAAGTTTGTTGTTCGGGGCCCCCACAGACCTTAATCTGTGTACACAATTACGAATGACATTGGACACTTGAGTGTGTGTCTGTGCAAAAAGTGTTTCAGGTTTTTTTTCGGCCATGTGCAGTAGCAAAAAAGTAAAACGTAACCGTGGAAACAACAGAACTGCGTCTATCTCTGAAACAGGCTCTTGATGCTTCAGCAGTGGAGTGGAAAAATCTGCATTAACAACCAACTCTTACTGTGTGGGGTAACCCATAGATTCAAGGGGTAACATGGAATCTATAAATTAACACGTCACTAGGTCGAATCTATTTAGGACCACTGAAGGTCGAAACCTTAAATAGGTTGACATGGCTAAGGTGGACAGGGTTGGAAGGTCGACACAAGCATTATGTCAACAATGAAAACATGAGTTTTTCACGGTTTTATGAGCCAACATGTGCCGACAGGCGATATTTTATGCCTTCCATCCACTACGGCGAGGTGGAAGAATAAAATATATGTTGACATTTTGACTGTCCACCTTGCCATGGTTGACCTTCCAACCCTATGAACCATACCCATTTCGACCTAATTAGGTGTCGACCCAATGCATGTTAACTTAAATTGCGTCAACCTAATTACCCGTACAGTGCTGTGATCAGGCTAATGAATCAGTCTGCCCTGCTCTGTACAGCACTTCTAGATCCATGTAAGTTGGCTCTAACTCTTGCTGGCCTGTCAGCCATTATTAAACACAGTTTGAAGAGTGCTGGAATTGATGTAACAAACTCTATTACATTAAGACCTATTGATAATGTGCCGGCACTGTGAAATACATAGGAATTAGTAGTCACGGAGCAGTTTTGTGATCAGATAAATTAATTGCATAAGATTCCTAAGCCAAGTTTTTTTGTACAAGAGACAGAAATACTCAGTGGCTCTTCATATATTTCCCATTATGAGATGCATTTAGCCTTATTTATTATACAACCATTTAATCAAAATAAAAAGCAAAGCAGATGCATTCCAGGTAATTTATGAACATACGTGGTTGCATGCGCACAGCTGCTATTCGCGAATGACGGAGACTCCCAAATGCCCTTACCCTATCCTCCGGGGGGACACTCCCAAGACAAATCGAGACCATCGGGAGGAATGCTTTATGAGACCATCCTTGAGTACATTGGTTACTTTTACATTTACTTGCACTGTTTTTGTGACTGTGCCCAATTACTATTTATAGTATGCAGCCAGGGACTAGAGGTTCTACAACCTTGCGCTATACAAGGAATCTGTTGTCCGTATTTCCTTATTTTCGTGACAGCTGTGCTACATATTACTATTGGCAGGATTAGGCTATTATTGTATCCCCATTACCCCTTTTCTAGCCAAATCCCAGGACAAACCTGGTATTTTTTACCTGAGATTTTGTCGGGTATCACTCTCCAATGTCTTCATTTCCACTGTACTGTATTCTCAAGTTTTTCCCAAGTTTTACACGGTTTCCACTGAATTGGGAAAACGCAGTCCAGGGCACAAACGGCCCTTTTTATAATGGCGAGGACGTGCAGGAAGCAAAGGCAGTCCGCTTACTGGTACACCGTATTGGTCTACTCATTGAAACTCATTGAATTCGGTGAGCGTGGGGCATGGCGAGGGAGAAATTCTGTGGCGAAGGCATGGTGAGTGTTCAACAGCGAACTTAGTGCCGCACTTGCCATAGCATTGAATACTAATATATAGGGATGAGGTAGTGTCAGTTCCAAGTGCTGTCTTCTCCCCTGCCACCACCCCCCCTTCGATGACGCGCCGCTGCTCCGCCTCACTCCTGTATCACACAGTGACCGGGCTTATTGCCGGGGAGCTTCGCCTCGCAAATGCTGGGTTGCTCCCAGGATGGACATGTGTACAAATCCTGGTTGCAACCCGACATTTGTAGTGTGAAAGGGTTATGAGCAGCAAATTGCTGGGTTAAAAATGCCAACCCGGTAATTTGCTGAATTACACGGGTATTTCCTCAGTGTGAAAGGGTCAACTAGGGCCGCAAATCCCGGGTCACCAACCCTGGTGAAGAGCGGGATCTGTGACCTGTAATTTAAGACCCGGGTCGATCCTTTCACACTGAATAAATTACCGGTAGACCTGCTTCACCCGGGAATTTGCCGTTCAGTGTGAAAGGGGTATCAATGGAAAAATAATGCTGCACGTTGATGGCTTTGACAGAGATTCTAGAAGACAGCTTATCATTATGGTAATAAGCACTTTGCTTGTTTGGGGCATTTATCATGAATAGATTGTTGGGGAGGGGGTGTTGGCATTACGATTTTAGGTTGTGATTGTAATTTTAATTACAGTTTTAATGTCAGTACATTTTTTACCGATTTATAAATTTATAGTGTATATCTGATGTTCATTGTCTTTTGACTTTTTTCTGGTGAGCTTGTTTAGCAACTGTTTTAATATAAGGTGAATTTTGCATTTCCATTTGTAATTGAGGAGCTAGCAATCAAACTCTAGTGTGACATTACCAGCTTGAAGGGGGTTTCTGAGTTGATGTATGCACCCAATGAGAGAAAAGGGTTGGATTAGAGTTCCCAGGAATAAAACACATTCTCATTAGCCTAAATTGTTATCTGATTGGGATTCATGCAGCACCTGTTTCCCATGTTTAAATATTTGAACAACCTCCAATTTTCTTTCAGAATTATTTAACATAAAAAGGAGTTTTTGGTGAATTCAGTAACTGTAAGTCGGCCAGGTCTTGTGGCTGCAAGTAACCTAAAAACACTGCACTTGATGGTTAATATTTGCATGTTGTATAGTGACACACAGCTTGTTTTTTTTACTAATCATGTCTTTGTGCCTTAAGAATAAATAAATTCACCATGGCCTAACCAATGTCCATAGTCTTCTGTTTCTTCTAGAAGCAACTGGCTGACTTTTAAGCCACACTGGTCCACACTACCAGAACTTTAAGGAGACTCAAGAATTTGAAACCGTCCGCTAGTTCCTGGTAATGTTAGGAACTCTTTGACAACATACTGGCATCTATCAAATTTATAAGTGAGCGGGACAAGGAGCATGATGCGAAGAACCAGGGCATCTCAGCTTCGGGACCACTTACGTTGCAAGGCTATGAATTGTGGCATAGTGTTAAGGGGCGGTGCTGCAATGTTGCAATTCCCAACATCCCTGCCACCACCCAGAGAGGAACTTGCCAAAATCCACAAGTACGCTTCAATGTAGGCCATACTGTATTTATTAAAAAAAAAAATCTGTATCATGATTTTAACAACTTATGTCAGACATACGACCCGTGAATTTTCCTGCTCAGACCCGGGATTTTGTATTTTGAGAAATTCAGGATTTTTGTTTGAGACCCCCTTTCACACTACTCCACCGACCCGGGAAATTCCCAGGTTGGCCCCTTTCAGACATAAGATTTTTTTCCAGTTTTTAAGGCTTTGTCATCATAAGGAGACGGTTTGTAGGCACACAATAATGAGGTCATGCAAAGGTGGGGGCAGCCTATAAGTGGTCTGGCTTTGGTTCACATAATACATTGCTGGACTCATGGCAGAACAGCACTTTCCCAGGTTGGTGCTTTTCAGACAAAGCAAAATTCCAGGTCGATGTGCGTTCATGTGTAAAAATCCTGGGACATTAGAGCATGTCTAAAAGGGCTGTCAGTGTTCACAAAGATCTTTGGATCCACAGATGTAGGTTTTGGGGTCTTGCCATTTTATTTATCAATATAAAATCTGATTATTGAGTGCATTTGCTGGAATGCCCGCTCCTGGGAGATTTGCATTTGTCATCAGTCTTCTCCATTTACAATTAGTCTTGATTAATGGAGACTAAGGGTGGGATGTACTAAGGAAGTTTTCGGGGGTTTTACCGCATTTTCAATTGTACTAAGACTCGGCTGCTGCATTTTCGCTGCCCAAGGAAGATACCCTATACAAGCATAAATACCCTATAGAAACATATGGGCTTCTTATTGCCGGCCGCCGCAATGCGCCGCCTCTGCTGACCCCCGCCGCAGATGCCAACCCCCTACCATTCCTTCTGGCTGCAGGGGGGAGTAGGAGGCGCCGGGGACAGCCTGCTTCTGAGGGACTTAAGGTGGGATGTATTAAAATACATTGCTGCCCCTCGCACCGATGTTAATCACATATGTACTAACATAAGCGATTAACATCTCAACGCGGTGATGCAGGCCTCCCGAGATACCTGTGAGGTGGTATCACCTTCCTGGGCTCTCCTCACTCCCCCCATGCCGGGAAGCAGGAGCAGGCTGTCTCCGGCGCCTCCTCCTCCCCCTGCAGCCATAAGGACCTACGGCTGCGTTGCTAGGGTGAGGAGAAGTTTACCTTCCGGATCCATGCTTCCTGGAGGAAGGAATGCAAGGGGAGGGGGGTTGGCATCTGCAGTGGGGTTTGGCGTAGGCAGCAGGTTGCGGTTTCTGGCCTGTGCTGGGATTCGGGCAGCGTGGTCCATGCAGCACTGGAGAAGAAGCGGGGTCCCTGCGGCGGATGGGCAGTCAGCGGCGGGGTCCCTCTGGCAAATGGGAACTAGTAGCGCTACTAGTTCACATCTGCTGCAGGGACCCCGCCGCTGACTGCCCATCTGCCGCAGGGACCCCACCGCTGACTTCCCATCTGCCACAGGGACCCTGCTTCCTCCCCAGCGCTGCATGGACCCCGCTACCCAGATCCCCGCATTGGCCAGGTACCAGGGGAGGGGAGTGGGGGCCCAGGGCCGACCGTCCCTGTTGCCCCGTATATAAACCGTCACTGCCCTTTACAGTCATATGAGCTGCTGTCTGCAACAACTCTTTGATAGCTTTGCAGAGAATATTTTCTGCTTGGTTTCATGTCAACGTGACATAAATGCTCCAGGCACACCTGCTGAAGTTCCAGCATTTCCTGTAGATAGAGGCCGTAGCACAGCACTTTTTGGTGAGTAGATCTGATCAGTGATGTGCACTTTGTTTAGCAGCAACTTGCTCAAGATACCAACTTAATTGATTTGGAAACCGGGTGTACTTAGTTTTTAGGGATTTTTTTTTCACACAGCTGCTTCTTGGCTTGGCTAGAAGCACCAAGCACGTTATTTGTAACTTGAAATTCAATTTGAAAATCTTAGGACTTTGTGATAACTTTATAAACGTCAATTATATCCGGCCTAGTAAGAATGTAATATGAAAGAATGCACCTTCCGCTGGATCTATTGTTGGCACTCATGCTAATCTACATTTCTTATACAAAATGATCTAACCTGTTGTAAATTACAACTGTATTCCAACATGACTCTTTCCTAGTGCTTTTATTCTATTCATGGCACAGCAGAATAGAACAGGTCATTTAAATCCTCAAGAAGTCATCGTACAAGTTGCTTGATAAAATGAGCAGAATAGAACATAATATATTTTCTATTAACTACTTACGGAATACTAAAATGTGTACAATATCTCTGCACGCTTCCGTTACTGTGCAGTTATGTGACTGGCTAACCTACTATTATTTACAGTATGTATTTTTTGTCGGCTAATAATGTGGTGTTAATAAAAGGGGTCATGGAAACAGCACTAATAGAAAGGTGATTGTGCTGTGTGTAAACTAGTTAAAAGTCAGTCTAAATGACAGCCTCTGCAATGTACTTTCATTTTGAGCCGTGACAGGAGTAATTTGATCTGTAGAGTGGCTTCTAGTGGTCAGTGGCAGTACTTCACGTCATAGAGGTGAGGAGTCATTAACCTTTTTCATATACAGATAATGAAGCCCTAAAAAGTAGAGATGTCGGATGTTGTATTTACTGTTGGCAAATAATGTATATAGTACTAGGTGCAGAAAGTAATATGGGGTAAAATGGGTTAGAGGAAAGTGCTTATTTATTAAGAGTATCTTAAATATTTTTGTATGAATTAAACCTATATGTACAATTTGAGAAAAAAATCTAAAAGCCCCCATACAGATGGAGCCAGCCACATCTTTGCAGGGGATGGCGATTCTATCACCAGGGGCGCACACGTTGACGTGTCAAAGGAGCTTGCCGGGGGTCCCCGCTGCCTCCCCCTCCTCCCTGAAGTGGAGACGGGCAGGGAGAAGCTGCCCAGCCGCCGCGATACTGGGTCGCTATCGCCGGTGCTCCCCAGTGAAAGGGATCTGGCAAGCGCCGGCCAAGGATGAGCGGCGCTACATCGGTATACTATGTAGCCCGACTCATCGGGCAAAGAAATTGTCCCAAATCGGAAGTGTGTGATGGCTTATCGGACATTGTGCGACTGAGCCGCCAGGTCCCATGCAGCTCTCATCACTGAAAAAAGTTTTGGAGTACCTGTTGCAATAATGTATGAGGACACATCTGTATGTACCCAGCTTCTGCTTCGAATCTGACATCATTATACAAAATAATATCCCTATTTTAACTGGTGTTTGGAATTGGATACCCTGCTGCTGGGATTTCAGCAGCGCTGCGGCTGGCGTTGTGGGACTCCGGGGGATAAGTATTATAAAAAATACACACAAGGTAGAGAGTTGTGTGCCAATATTATTGTATGATCCAATTCATTGTGGGTACCTGGTCACCGCCTTTCAGGTACTACATTTTTATCTACCTCATGAGTCACTCTTTGCACTTTCTTTATGAATAAAATACATTGCAACTGAAGAAAATATATTTCCTGTATTTTATGGCATATCATCTACTGGGAGTGTAAACCTTATGATAAAGGATCACAAAAAGAAAGATACCTTTATTTGAAAGCAGGACTGGATCCACATGTAAGTGCGGAACGCTTACTATAATACACTGGTACGCATATATACCAGTGGGGTATGTGGGATTATCACCCACATACCACTGGTTACCCGTTTTTGAAAGATTCCTTTACACTATTGCCCCACTTCATTGTTGTGTGAGTGAGGGTATGCTTACCCATCGGGACCTTTGTACCCATATATATTGTTAATTTTTATTTTTCCTGGTACCAACCTTGCCTTCTCTGTTTCTCCTGTTTTCTTCATATGTTACATCATTAGAGGGGAGTGGGAGAACTGAAGTGATCAAACAGGATTCCAGTGCTGTCGCACATAACGTTCCTGTCTCGATAAATACGCCACTGCCATGCAAGTACCAACTGGCCATGACTCCTTTCAGGAGGCATTTATCCATTTTGCCAGAGACTCTTCCAGAATGGGTAGCCTTTCAGAAAGTTTTGGTGTGGGCACTTCTGGGTGTACAACCCAAACAGTGCCAGAATAGAATGAAACACTCCCTTGACAAGAACATTGGCTGATTACTAGCTTCCCTGATTGTAGATTACTTGTTTACATTGCCGGTGGTCCTTTCTGTTTTTGGCTCCTTTCTGTCCCTTCCTTATGGTCATCTCCATATGTAGTATTTAAACTCTATTTACTTACACTAGTTCCTATGTTTACACCAAGGATATTTAGTTGCATTTGCTGTCGTAAAGAACTTCCATTCCCTCCACACCGCATGTGTATTGCATAGACATTGTAGTTGTACTGGCTCTTATAACCTAAAAGGGTAGTTTAGCATTTTAGTCCTGGTTCTCCTTTCAGCATTTTAGTTTTGGATTCTAATGCCCCCTACCACCTGTAAAGTCCATCCCCAACTCTTCCTTCTGCTTTCATTCCTGAAGTTCTGTTTTACTCTCTACTTAACCATCCAAACTAGTTGTGTGTTTGACCCCTATCACTATTATACCCCCTTCTGATTATCTCCACTTCTTACCTCCGCTTCAATCACTTGGTATGGATTGTTCCCCATAATCTCAAAATGGTGGCTTTTTAAATTTTATTTAACTCTTAAACAAATTTTTTATAACATTTTTAATAAAAAGAAAATAATAATTTAAAAGTACTGCTGTTTGGCCTCATTTGGGGTTTAAATTAATGATGACAGTGTGATGGGACATATTGCACTTTTGGGTGTTTGAGACAACATTGCCCAAAACATGCCCAGAAATGTGCAGCCTTCAGTGCCCGAGTACTTCCATTAGGTGCTCAAAAACATCCAAACAGAAGGTTTTCGTAGAGGGACTTGGCCATGGGGATCATTGTATGGTGAATAAAATGTGCGTGTACACTATATGATACCCTCATTAATGAGATGCACAATAACAATATTGTTAATGATACACTGTGCATATAGTTTAGTGCAGGCATGTCCAAAGTCCAGCCCGGGGGCCAATTGCGGCCCGTGCTGTCATTTCAAGCGGCCAGCAGCCTCCAGCCAGAAGAGGGTGAGTATCAGATGCAGAACCCACAGCACTACAGGTGGGAAGAGAGGGGGGGGGCAGTCTTGGGAATATACAGTGAAGGGGCAGGCTTGGGGACATAAAGTGAATGGGGGCAGAGTGGGGGACCATTCTGATGTGATTAATGATTCAAAGAATGTCAGGCTGAATGGTTGGCCCCCCACATTTTCACCTCTCCAAAACTGGCCCTCGGACACCACTGGTTTAGTGTGTACACACTATATCGTTCACGATGTGAACTCCTGTGGGTCATTAGTGATATACTCCATTGTCTGTGCATGCAGCCACATTTTGACTGTAATGTCAACAACTGCATGTTCTGAGCTGGGGCCAGGTGATGTCGCTGGATGGTATTGTTAGCGATATCGTTCAGTGTTTTTGCACTATATCGTTTGCATGGGTAGACCAGTTGATCTGGTTAATGCAGTGGCGTAACTATAGCACCGCAGCCCCCGCGGTCGCAGGGGGGCGCTGTGCATGTGGGGGGCCGCCGGGGGGCTGCGGTGCTATAGTAATGCCCCCATCCCCCGCAGGCTTACCTGTCTGCGCGTCCCGGCTCCCCTCCTGGCTTCAATCAAGTCTATGGAGACGGACCACGATAAAATGGCCGCCCCATAAAGCAGACAGTTCTCTGAAACTGTCTGCGGTATGGGGGTGGCCATTTTATCATGGTCCGTCTGCATAGAATTATTAATTGAAGCCAGGAGGGGAGCTGGGACGCGCAGACAGGTAAGCCTGCAGCGATGGGGGGGGCACCGGGCACTGGCGGCCGGGGTGGGAGGCCGGCGTGGAGAGGGGGGGAGGCGGCCCCCATTAACGGCGGGGGGCGCCCCAAACCAAGCTACGCCACTGGGTTAATTATACCATTTGGGAAGTGTATCGTATATTGCTTATGTACCTTTACTTCTGTTATGGCAATTTTCTGTAAGTGGCAGCAGCTAATCAGGTGCTTTCTTCTATTTAGAAAAAAATAAAAAAAACTAATGAAATAAAGCAACAGAAAACATTTCAAGACTCGCGCCAGCGCGCTTTTCCTTGTTGACAAAGGTCAAGTTGCGCCTATAACCAGTGTGTTACATGAATTGATTAGGAAAAGTGAAGGAGCTGGAACAGTGATTACTTTTTCATAGAGAAATATGCATTTATTTAAAAAAAAAGTTATTTTACTACGGCAAACACAGATTTTTTCCATGTGCAGCTTTCATGCCTCCCTAGACAGAATCAGCAGATAGGCTTGTTTTTCCACAATAGAAATGGTGAGGAGAAATTAAATAGCCATGAGCAGCACAAGAGGTCTGGGCGACCTTACATAAACGCTTTCAAATGAGATGTCCTATTACAGTAGGCAAAGTAGTGTTCCATTGTTGGATTTATGCTACCTTGGCTTGCATTCTAAAACCTCTCCTAGTCTGAACTTCCACACGCTATGTTGTCTGGCCATTTACAATAAAGCTTACCATTTTTGTATTTAATAAAAAAAAAACTTATTAGAAAGGATAACATCAGCATTGATATTTTAGTATTAAACTTGGCACATCTGTTTTATGTCTATGATTGACAGTTCTGCACTGGCGGGTTAATGCAGTCATTTGGGGTAATAACATTTTCAGCATTGTGTGACTACGCAAATTATGAGGGTGGGGTTATCCCAACATCACTTTATTTTATGGTGCAACTCTATTGATGATAGGAAAATGTGTGATTAACCACGATGATGTTGTCAACCTTTTTTATTTTGTTTATTTTTTTATTATGACTTCATACTAACAGCGGAGCCTAATTGGAGTTCTCCTGTTGAGTTAATGATGTAGGATTTATTTATTATATATTTGCATAATTTATTTTACATTGGAATATGATTTTTAAACTAATTATTATTATTATTGTTAGAACTCTGGGGAGTATCCGTGTACAAATACGGAAGGAGACACCACAGCACCACACCACCACACCTGACTCTGTTATTCCCCCCAGAGGCTATAGGCACCTGCAGTACTAAGGTTTAACCTATAATAGCCATGTTCGAAGGGGTAAATTAGGTTCACCCCAACCCTGGTGCCACCAGGACTTTTTGGGGAACAAGGTGCCTAATACCTCTGAAGTTAACAAGAGGAAAAACTAACTAAAACCTAGTAAACAAACAAATAATCAGACAGCGGTACATTTGTTCCCAATGTACACGTGAACGACTAGTGACCCCTCAATGGATCACTTAGGAGGGTAGTGAAGTAGGGTGCAGCGACACAGCATCCTACCAAACTATCATAAATGCAACAATGCATTAAGATGTTAAACAATATACAAAACTTAAAAACATGACCTATGTATGCAATAGTACAGGAAGATGATACAACTTTGAACCGACAAAGGGCACTTATCTCTACTGGTGTGGGTCATATTACCCAGAAGCCGGTACCAGGAGACAGGACAGGAACTGGACCCTTCTGTGGAGGGATAAGGTGGTGAACTGCAGGGACACGGATCTCAGGCTGCACAGGACACTGACAGGGAAAACAGACTAGGACAGACCGCACTAAGAACTATAATCGGCTGGGTCTGAGTGCTGGAAGCATACCTAAATAGCAATTGTCCTTGCATGCAGCCACACCCAAAGACCAGGGTATGCACGAACACCAGGCAAGGTGGATCCGCAAAACCCAGAGCACTGATCCAGTGAACAAATGCAAAACCCACACAGAACATAGTGACTGCAGAGTTACACCGACCCGCTGGAGGCGGATTGTAACAGTTATTAATTTATTTCTATACAATACTTTCAATTACAGAATAGTTGTGGGAAACGGAGGTGGATTTAGACCTTATACAGCTATAAGCAATGGGCTATAAGCAAACAACCCATACAGTAGTACGATATTTTCACTCCTGCATTATGCCCCTTACATTATTTGTTGTTTTTCCTCCTCTAGTGTTACAGTATATTACTCTGCTTGGGATAGAGAAGGGAAAAGGGGAACATGATTGATACTTTCAAATATATGAAGGGTTTTAACAAGGTACAGGTGGGAGACATTTTTCACAGGAAGAGGAGCAACAAAATAGGAGGACATGCACTGACACTAGAGGGAGGAAGATTCAGGGGAAATATGAGGAAGAATTACTTCACAGAAAGAGTAGTGGAATAGCCTGATGGAGGCAAATACAGTAGAACAATTTTAAATATGCTTGGGATAGGCATATTGATATCCTTAAAAAAGAAATAAGGAATATGGTTTGAGGTAACATGTTTAAAAAAGAGTAAGGAAAAGAAGTAAGTAAGTCCCCTCCACTGGCGCCAAGAACAAAGAAATATATGTCCCTCCTATTAGGATTAGGATCCTCTTCTCCGAATAGGGGGATATCACTGCATAAATATAAGTAAATACCAAACGCCCCTTTTCATGGGGTTATGATCCTCTTCTCCGCCTCCGTACCACGTTTTAGTATCCAACCAAAGAGTCACTGATCAATCCTCTCTCAGAATTAAGCCTCATGGAATATGAAGACGGTTCCCAAAAAACAAAATTGTGGGCGTATAGTGTAAAACAATTTTATTGTACAATAGACATAAACAAACACAGTAAGCAACAAATGGATGCAAATGGTCTATTACCCGTTCTGGTGGAGGTACGTGGAATGAATCCAGCCCTCAATCACGCATATAAACCAAAGGTGAATCCGGATTTCACCAAATGGCTTTCGAGATGGTCAGGTAAAAGGTCCAAAGACCAGTCCACAGTGCCTTAGTCCAATCTGTATAGTCAAAGCTTCAAGCGCTTTCGACCTCCACTGAGGTCTTTTTCAAGAAGAGTGTGCCTAGGTCCAATCCTCATCCGTATATATATCTGGGTGTGCCAATCAGATCTTTTCATTATAAAGACTGACACTCCTTTCCTCCAATCTAAAAGGCTAGTGGGTGGGGTATGGTTAATACCTAATAGCCCCGATCATATGGAGATTCCGGCCGTAATACCGCATGTTATAACCGGAAGTTGAAGTCCGGCGTGTGACCTCACTTCCGGTTCGCGGCTGCGTGTACCTCCGGTCAGCGTCCCCAACAAAGCACCGGCTGTATAGTTCCTAGAGGGAACAAGTTCCCCGGACTTCAGTGATGTGTGTCCGGCACTGAATGCGGTCTATAGGCATCGCACCTGGGCGTCACTTCCGGTCTTTGTGTCACCCTTTATTTGTCCGTGGACATGTTTACGTATTATTTCAGTAAAGGACGAAGCAAAAACCAGTTGCACCGTGTGACTCGTGTAATTGTATCATTGACATTCAGCTTTGAGAGGCGCTAATATTTTCTGTGGAAAATACTAATTTCTTGCATTAATGTTGCTGTAAATTGTCCATTAGAAACTCTAATTAGGTAGACATTCAGTTATGAGAAGCAGGGTCTTTATTCCCTTGTTCTATGTCCTTGTTCTAGTCTGTTAAGATCAAAGTGACCGTGAAGCAAAGCTCTTAGCAACTACCGTAGTCCTAATGTGTTTTTGGAAAGGAAGGCAGCTGATCATTGGCTTTACCCATTTAAGAGGCAGTTATTACAACTTGCAGGAAAATACATTGATTACGATAACTGTACCTGACATGAAGGAATAGTGCAAAAAAAAAATCATGGATATACTTTTTCTACATTATGTGTATTTATCTTGAACAACGAAGCTCTTATTTGTATTATGCAGTATAACGGGCAGTATAGGATGTTTTAAAGCCAACTTTGTGGCATAGCAATTCCACTGCGCTGTTCCCAGGATTGTGTTGCGGTCCTTTCTAATGAGGAGAACTGGTGATCCTAATCTCCAAATACAACTCCGGGTGCAGAGTTGGAAGGGGTAATATGGTGTTGTGTCCCATTTTGGATGAATTATTTTATGGAATTTTATGAATAAATGTGTTATCTTTTCTGGATGAACTGTCCTATTGTTTGGAGTTCTGGAGTTGCAGAATAAAAGATACCTTTGTATGATCATAGGGACCACCTTCTAGGTGAGTTTGTTTTTTATGGGAGTTGATACTGTGAAAAACTATAAAGATACCTTTATGGGAACGTCGTCAAGTATTTTTAGGTGAGCCCTGAATGGGTTTTCAACCTAGAAAAATGAAAAGAAGTCTGTCTCCTAACATGGGAATTTCTTCCTTTTTATTTGGAGATTAGAATCACCAGTTCTCCTCATTAGAAAGGATCTCAACACAATCTTAGGAACAGCGCAGTGGAATTGCTATTATTTTGTGTCCATTTGTCGTTGGGTTTGGTACCCCATTTGCTTTTTCCCCACTGCAGTTCTTGTATAAGCGCAGGTGGCTTGGTATAATTTGTTTGAACTTTGTGGCATGTTATGTTCAAGAAAATCCCATGGTGATGGCCAAAATCCATGTGGTTTCTAATACAAATACAGGTTGAATGTCCCTTATCCAAAATGCTTGGGACCACAAGAATTTTGGATAAGACATCTGGGTATAAAATATTCTGAAAACCTATGGTTTTTGGAATATTTAGGTATTTGAAATTACACAATATAATAAAGAACTGTTTTGTGTAAGACATGCACACACAGTTTTATATACGCTGCATCTTACACCATGGGGGCAACTCAATTATCCGCCTGACAGAAGCAGTAGGCAGCAGCACGCTATGGCAGTTCTCACTCCTAGTCCCAAACTAAATCACCCACTATAACTGTAAAATCATCTTTTTTTTTTTTGTAATAACTTTAAATTCAGTACTTGTTTAGTTTCACGGCGACAGCTCTACACTACGTTGTCAGCGTAGCCGCCGCCGTGAAACTACACTGGGAGCTGGGGGAGCAGGGTAGTGGATGGCAGAGTGAACAGGGTGGTGGGTGCTTGGTCTTATACTTACCGTCTTCCGGTCCGCGATCCCCGGTGGCAGCTTTCAGTCCCCCTCCTCCAGCAGTCACTCCCTGGTGCAAGCAATGTACGTAATACAGCGTATTGCCGCTGGGGGAGCATCACATGGTTTCCCTGCTCCCCCAGTGGCACTATGCTAATTGTGCGGCTCCTGCTCCCACTCAGCTGCCCGCCGCCCATCCCTGTCCCCCATCCCTCCATTACCCGCTGCCAGTTCCCTTCTCCCTCTGAGGGGAGGAGAGCGCGCATCGCACATCTCTCCTACCCCTCACTGTGCATCCTTGTGACTGGGCCGTCCGCCAATCAGAGCTCGCGGGCCGGCAGCCAATCACGAGCTGGCCTGTGAACTTTGATTGGTGGACGGCCTAGTCACAGGGAAGTGAGGGGGGGGGGAGGACTAGGAGACGCGCAGTGTGCTGTGCTCTCCTCCCCTCGGTGACATGACAGGACTGTAGGGGGACACCCGGCAGCAGCAGCAACAACGGTGAGTGCTGCTGCTGGGAAATTTGCACTGTGCGGGCATAGCTGTTTGTGGCACTGTGGGGGCATAGCAATTTTTGGCACTGTGGGGGCATAGCAGTTTGTTCCACTGTGGGGGCATAGCAGTTTGTTGCACTGTGGGGCATAGCAATTTGTTCCACTGTGGGGGCATAGCAGTTTGTTGCACTGTGGGGCATAGCAGTTTGTGGCACTGTGGGGGCATAGCAGTTTGTGGCACTGTGGGGGCATACCCTCTTTTTGGAGCTGTGGGGGCATAGCAGTTTGTGGCACTGTGGGGGCATAGCGGTTTGTGGCACTGTGGGGGCATACCCAGCACCGTGGGGGTATACCTAGCACCGTGGGAGAATATGTGTATCTGGCACTATTGGAGGCATATATATATATATATATATATATATATATATAACACCCAGTTGTGGAATGGCGCCTTAAATTAATAGAAGTCCATAATATGGTGGTCCAATTAATTTTTAATATAATCACAAATTAATTCACTGAATATTGTAGAATAAAATTAGATACCTCTTTATATCATAGGATCTAAGATAGTCCTAATAAAGGACTCCAAGTGGAGGAGGCACCTCCCCAAAATTTCCACTGCTTGTTGGAAATCTGTATTAAATTGAAGGTATATATACAAAAATTATTTATTACCTAATATTATAGAGACTTAATGTCACAAGTCCATTGGCTCAACTTTTTTCACCGACGTAGCACTTTTTTAACCCGTTCCAACAGAGCACTTGTTCACCATCACATAGCTCTCCTTCTTCTTCTTTTTCCTCCTTCTTTTTTGCTCCAATTTTCGAGTCACATACCAATCAGAGGTGTGTTTTTCTTTCTCTTAAGAAATGAATGGGTCCATGAGTGAAGCTTTCTGTGAAATTTTAATGTAAAGTAAATATGATTTTAAAGTAATGTTTGTATTTGTAGACACAAAACTGTTCCCCTGATGAAGTCTTTTTAAGACGAAACGCGTTGGGACGTTTCTGTACATCTTTATTTGTGTCCGGAACAACTTTCTGAAAATAAAGATATCAAAAGAACTGCTTTGAGTGCTTCACTGGAGATTGGACCACCATATTTATGGACTTTTATTAATTTAAGGCGCCATTCCACAACTGGGTGTTATATGGTTGTTGGGGTCTCTTATCCCTCTGGGGACATTGTGGTAAAGGCTGCCAAACCTTTTTGACAAATAAGGTTAATCTATTTGTACATAGAGCGCGAGTTGGAATATTGGGTTCATATATATATTGGAGGCATATGTGTATCACACCCACCCAAGGGGTCCAAATAGACCACGCCCCTTTTTTGGCACGCGCCGAAGTGTTGTTGGCTCTTTAGTTTTACTACAGATATTTTTCGGCTCTTTATCTCTGACCGGTTGGCCACCCCTGATCCACGTCATACCACCAGTATCCACGTCGGTGTGGAGTTGAATTTATAAAGAGTGGCGAGCGCAGCATGCCACGGAGCCTGAAGCATGGCTTGGTGGCTCGCTGAGCTCGCCACACTTTATGAAATCAACTCCACGCCAACGTGGATAGTGGAGATATTAACCATTGTGTACATGTAGTTTCAGGGCTCCAGAAGCACTTACGTAGTTTACGTAAGTTTGGATTGGTATTCTCAATACAGCACTACGTAAACTACGTAACTTCCGCCGTGAAACTAAACAAGAACCTTAAATTCTCTAAGGGGGCATACACACAGGGTGATTTTTCCTAGATTTCCTATCTAGATTGCTTTAAAAGTAAGCACACATCGCCCAGTGTGTATATGCCCTATAGCAGTGGTGATGCGCGGCAATCGCCTCTACAGATCTTTAGCACATGCGGTCAAGTTCTAGATCACTTTTCTGCATGTACTGCATGTTAGCACAGATCACTGTGTGTGTGTAGGGTAATATGTGCTAAGCGAGCTTTATCGTTCAGCACAAAACTTTAGGCCCCACATCATCCGATGTGTACGTTACTTAGAAGCCATGTCACATTATAAAAACAACTCCACAGTATTAACTGCATACACATTCTACAACACATAAAACCAAGCTTTTGAAAACTGATAGATTTATCTCCACACCATTAACACGTTGTGGAAAATGTAGGGAACTGTGAAAAAAGCTGTCGACAGACCGTTTTATTGGTGGATGACATACATCTCTGATCCCTGTAAATCCCAGTAATGCAAGCTGTCGCTTTGATAGAAAGAGAAAAAATCTATCTGCTAATGCTGAAGGCTCACTTCTGGACAGTGGCCCTGATTCTGGTTGATCCGCTCCCCTGCATGTTGGCACAGACGAAGCGATGTTTTGTCTGTGCACATAATCGTCTATTCACATGTGTGGTCTCTTTGTACAAAATTAATTATTCCCTGGCCCGTTTGCACGGAGCAGTGCGGGTGGGTGGTGTGGTGCGGTGGGGACGGGTAGCGCCCATGGAAACGCTATGTGTTTCATAGGCAATCCCATGGAAACACTAGGTGTTCTAATGGTAATTCGCCTGTGAAGTTGTTGCTGGGGGCAGGCAGCTGACGTCACCGGATGTCAGCTGGCTGTCCTTTTAACGTACAAGGGCGCCGCAGATCTAAAGGTGCCCATACACGTTACAATTATTGTATCCAATATTGGATACAATATCGCACATACTTTTTGTACTAGATCTCATCTCATCTTATCGCAAAACCAAGATGCGATGAGATGCGATATTGTATCCAATATTGGATACAATAATTGTAACGAGTGCCTGAGAAATCATTCCATGGTCGGCGACTATGGAATGTTTTCTGACCCACACACAAGCTGCGAATGGAAAGTTTACCTAAACATCCATTTTCATGTGTGCGAGGGAAATCAACGTGCGTACGTGCGGTGTTTAATTGACTCGCAAAGCTGGGAGCCCTCTGCATTTAGCCGCAAGCCTCGCTGTTTTGGCGGCTGCACATGCTGTTTCCACGTCGCTGAAAAAACCTAGCGACATGGAAACGGCATGTTCAGGGGGGTCAGTTGAATGCTGATCGTGCGAGGTGTGACAGCGAGCAGTCAGAACTGCTCGCTGTCACAGCTTGCAAAAACCATACCTCCCAACTTTCAGCATACCGGAGGCGAGACACAGGTGATGCGCGCCAAAATTTTCGGGGGCGTGGTCTCATTTTGGGGGCGTGGCCTATACTCACTGTTCTTCCACGAGGCCACGCCCCGATTTTGCCGCTATGGGGGCATGACCCAGAGGCTCTGTGAGCCTCTAGCCATGCCCCCAGCCCCCTGGCTGTGAGAATAGACGCTGTGCGCATGCGCACAGCGTTTATTTCCCGCTGCTTAGCAGCCGACAGGGGGGACTCCAAACAGCCCCCCCACACCGCGGGACACTACCGGCCACAGGTGGGACAGCGGGACAGGCCCTGATAATCGGGACTGTCCTGCTAAAATCGGGACTGTTGGGAGGTATGCAAAAACCATTGAATATACCCCCAATGATGATAATAGTAGATTTGGCTGAGGCCTAGCCTAATATTAGCTGTAGCTAATATTGAAAAACTGAAACCTAATGTCAGAAGTCACGTGTTATCGAATGCAATGTTAACGTGTTACCTGAATCAAAACTATCAACCTATCCATTACTCCAGGCATGTCCAACCTGCGGCCCTCCAGCTGTTGTGAAACTACACATCCCAGAATGCCTTGCCACAGTTTTGCTATTGGGGAATGCTAAAACTATGGCAAGGCATGCTGGGATGTGTAGTTTCACAACAGCTGGAGGGCCGCAGGTTGGACATGCCTGCATTACTCTATGTATCATGATTCATAAGAACATAAACTGGGTACATACCAGAAGCAGAACTCTGGGAGGCAATGGAGTCATCTGCCGCCGGGCTCCTGCTCCCAAGGGGGCACCTCTCCTCCCCCTGGAAGTTTAAATCAGTTATTTAAAAGCCAAAGATATTGCTTCTGTGGCTGAGTTCTGAAATATATATGTGTTCTCTATCTATCTATATATCTATCTGGGGGGCACCAATATATATCTTGCCTCTGGGCAACGTACTTACGCCACTGGTACATACATTATGCAATATGTGCAGAATCACAGAACACTTAATGTACAATACTACAGGAACTACAATGATGGGCAGGAGGGGAGCAGAGCCAATTATGAGTGTGGAAATACAGGGCAGGTGTATAAGAAACAACCAGGCCAATCTATATCGGGTAAAAAGTACTGGAAATTCTGGGCAGTACAGTAGTAGGTAGTTCTGTTTATCCTCTGGGATGTTTATTCCATAACCAGTGTTGCTGTTATGTCATTTGTTTAAGAGAGTTGGGATACGGTCATTGGGTCACCAGCAAGTTGTTAGACAGTCATTAGGTCTACACCATTAGTTCGACATGTGTCTAGGTTGACATGAGTGTAGGTTGACATGGGTTAGGTTGATAGTCAAAAGGTCAACATGGTTTTTTTTACAGTTTTTTGAGCCGACATGTGCCGACAGGCGGTATTTCATGCCCTACCATCCACTAGGGCATAGTGGGAGAATAAAATAGTGTGCCAAGCGAAGCAAGCCATGCGAGGTGATGCGGTGCACTTTAACCTGTGTCGTCGACTGTGTCAACATTCGGCTAAAAAAAACCAGCGAAACACCCCATGTCGACCTTTTGACTGCCGACTTAACCCATGTCGACCTAATGACCCTGTCCACCTAGACTCATGTCTACCTTCCTGCATGTCGACCTAGACACATGTCGACTTAATGACTGTCTAACAACTTGCTGGTGACAAACTGATCCACACCCAGAGAGCTGAGGCCTGTTTATTTTACATTTACATATTGATTTGTATTTTTGCCTCTTTCAGAAACCGCCCACAGTGTTGCTTCTACACGAGATTACGAGCAATGAAGGTGCATGGACTATTCTTCCTGTCATTCCACAGTAAGTATTACTTTACATACCGCTTGATCTGTAAATTGCTATGGGGCACTTTATATGTACAGTAGGAGCAAGTTTGATCTTTGCTCCTTTGTCCATGGCTAGCCATGGCTATTCTATTGTTCTCAGCTGCAATACAATACGTATTGCAGCTGAGAACAATAGAATAGCCATGGCTAGCCATGGCCAAAGGATCAAAGATGAAACTTGCTCCTACTGTAGTTCAGTATATTCAGGGCCTGATTCAGAAATGTACACAAATGCATTTGCAGATGCAAATGGCGCTGCTGCCTGGATTTGTATCAAGGCGCCAACCAACGGTTTAGCAAATTTGTGCATCCGCCTACATAGATGCAGCATCTGTCATAGTTAGGCCGATTATCGGAGTTCTGAGTCACCCTATGACCCAGCAGCATGGTTGCAGGAAGTAACACGCCAGGATTGCAGTCGCAGCTTCAAACACACCTCGAACACACCCACACACGGTTGGGATGCAACTGCATTTTTCCTCTTCAACAGACTTAAAGGTATGTTCCCTGTGTTACACTGGCGATCCTGTTTGCTTGGTTACACCGGCGACCCCGTTCCCTGAGTTACACTGGCGACCCCATTCCATAAGTTACACCGGCGACCCCGTTTCCTGGGTTACACGGGTGACCCCGTTCACTGAGTTACACTGGCGACCCTGTTCCCTAAGTTACACCGCACTGTTCCATATTTTTTTCTTTCTTTGGTTTATATTAGAATTGAATGTAGGCTCCTCGTCTCTCTGTAAAAAAAAATATATATATATTTATCTTATATATTTGGCTACATATGTCACTCAAAGTGTGTGAGTGTATCTCTAACGCTGGGTGGAGCCTCTGACTCACATGACTGACTCACATGACAGAGAACCAGCCCAGTGAGCCCACAGTGCTAGACACCATCTGCCTCCCCATGCTGCCCAGGAACCTACTCCACAGCCACCAGGTGAGCGCCGCTCCCCCTCCCGCGATTCGTAGCACCCCCCCCCCTCCCGCAATTCGCGGCAAAACACCCCCCTGCCCCCGCAATTTGCGGCACCCCAACCCCCCCGCGACCCCCCCTCCCGTGATTCGCTGCAAAACACCCCCCCCCCGTGACCCACCCCCCCCTCCCACGATTCGCGGCAAAACACTGACATGGCTATGGTCGACAATGAAAAAGGTTGACATGAGTTTTTGAAGATTTATTTTTAAATTTTTGAATGTTTTCATATTCATTCTCATGTGTCGACATGGACACAATTGAAGTGCCACCCCCCCCCCGCGACCCCCCCCCCTCCCGCGATCCGCAACCCCCCCTCCCATGATTCACGGCACCCCTACGACCCCCCCTCCCACGATTCGCGGCAACCCCCGGCCCCCTGACCACCCCTCCAATGATTCTCGGCAACCCCCCCGCCCCCGCGACCCACCCTCCCGCGATTCGCTGCAAACCCCCGCCCCCCCTCCCGCAATTCGCTGCACCACCCCCCCAGCGACCTCCCGCGATCCGCGGACCCCTCCCCCCCCAACTGACATGGCTATGGTTGACAATGAAAAAGGTTGACATGAGTTTTTGAAGATTTATTTTCCATTTTTTTTATGTTTTCACATTCATTCTCATGTGTCGACATGGACACCACTTATGTCAACATTTACATGTGTTGACCTTTCTGTGTTTATTTTTTCTTGTAGCGATTCACCACATGTGTCGACATGGACACCAATGAAGTGCCACACTTATGTCAACATTTACATGTGTTGACCTTTCTGTGTTGATTTTTTTCTTGTGGCGATTCGCGGCACACCCCCCCCCTCCCCGCGACCCCCCCTCCAGCGAATCACGGCACACCCCCGCGATTCGCGACCCCCCCTCCCTCGATTCGCGGCAACCCCCGCCCCCGTGACCCCCCCCTCCAACAATTCGCAGCAAACCCTCACCCCACCCCCGCGACCCATCCTCCTGCAAATTGCTGCACACACACCGCCCCTGCGACCCCCCCTCCCGCGATTCGCGGACCCCCCCAACTCCCCCCCCCCTCCCGCAATTCGCTGCACCACCGTCCGTCCCCCCCGACCCACCCTCCCGCGATTCACAGGACCCCCCCAACTATCAATGTACATCTTACTCTGTAACCGCTTTTTAATTAAACAAAACAATACACACCCGCTTCCACATCATATGCTCTCTATTTAACACATTTCACCTATAACTCAAGTTGCAATACAGGCCATCTTTCATACAATTCTAACCATCTTTCTCATATACAAATGTTCACAAATTAAGGGGCCCTTACGACGGTGTGATGAGCGCCCGTAAGGGGCGATGAATCACCTAGTATTTACATTTACATTTAAAGGAAAGTATTTACATTTACATTTAAAGGAAACATTATTATTATTAGGGGAAGAGTGCAAACTGTTGCTGGTTATAATGACATTCCGAGTATTAATTTAAAATTTCCATCTCCAGACAATGTCCAAGGTCATTGTTTAAATGCATGCATCACCTAAACCCAATGAAGGTTGCCTGTTTAATGCAGCTGATTAATTCATTAGGAGTTGGTGGTTCCTTATGAATTGGCAAGTAGCAATTTAATGAATATTGTTTCAGTTATTAAAATGTCAGCCTGTACTCTCTGTATACGATGGCTGCAGTGAAGCTGTGGGAATACTTGTGTCTTCATAAGTACTGTAGGTGGGAAAAACATCCAAGTCCCAGGCAGCCCAGCAATCTGGCGCATAATGATAAACGTCCAGGGTAAAGTGAATATAATGCTGTGTGGTCAGTGCCCTGGGGTTGCACACACAGTATGGCTGCCACCTTTTACAGATCAACTCCCAGGGTAAGAAGTACTAACCAAACGCATCCAGTGACATGGCAGCTGATTGGCTGTTGGTTTATCACTCTCCTTTTTATCACTTTTTAAGCTTAGTACATCTGGCCCCCAGTCTGCTACAGTGTAGGGCCTAATGAGTGTTTTATGCCTAAGGAAGTGCTGAAAGTGTATGGTATTAACGCACCAGCCAATCAGCTCCTAACTGTCATTTTTCAAACCCAGCTTTAAAGCAACAGTTAAGAACTGATTGCCTGCTGTGTTATTACCTTTCAATTTATCACTTCTCCAGACTTAATATATCTTCCCCACAGAGAAATGAGAATTGTAATACTGTTTTCACATCCCCCACAAGGCTGCTTCTCTCTGCAACCATTGGGTTTGCACCTGCAGTGCACTACTGTATTCACATCCCCCACAAGGCTGCTTCTCTCTAGAACCACTGGGTATGCACAGGCAGCACACTACTGTATTCACATACCCCACAAAGCTGCTTCTCTCTGCAACCACTGGGTTTGCACCTGCAGTGCACTACTGTATTCACATCCCCCACAAGGCTGCTTCTCTCTAGAATACTGGGTATGCACTGGCAGCGCACTACTGTATTCACATCCCCCCACAAGGCTGCTTATCTCTGCAACCACTGGGTATGCACCAGGATTGCACTACTGTATTCACATTCCCCAGAAGGCTGCTTCTCTCTGCAACCAATGGGTATGCATCAGGATTGCACTACTGTATTCACATTCCCCACAAGGCTGCTTCTCTCTGCAACCACTGTGTAAGCACCGGGAGTGCCCTACTATATTCACATTCCACACAAGGCTGCTTCTCTCTGCAACCACTGGGTATACACCGGCAGCGCACTACTGTATTCACGTTCCCCACAAGGCTGCTTCTCTCTGCAACCACTGGGTATGCACCAGGATCGCACTACTGTATTTACATTCCCCATTATGCTTCTTCCCTCAGCAACCACTGGGTATGCACCAGGATCGCACTACTGTATTTACATTCCCCATTATGCTTCTTCCCTCAGCAACCACTGGGTATGCACGGGATCGCACTACTGTATTCACATTTACCACAAGGCTGCTTCTCTCTGCAACCACTGGGTATGCACCGACATCGCTGTATTAGGGATCAGTCGCGGACCCCTCACAGCATGCCCCACCACTGGTGCCATCCCTCTGCACAGACACGGAAGTCCAAGGATGGTGCAAGAGCTGTTTTTTGCCTTACTAATTTCATATGTAAGTGCATGTGATTAGTATGCAAGTGGTAGCTGGCGGAAAGGGGTGGCAGATGTTAGAACATCCCACCCATTGTCAGCTGCTGTGCTCCCACCAGATGTACAGTATGGTGGATCCAGCTGCCCGATCGCTGTGAGCAGCATTAAAAAAGACACTGTAGACAGAACCATAGGTGCAGGGGTTCCGTGAGGTGAGATGCGCCAAGTGGGCATTTCTGATGGATTGCATAATTTGCTACCATATCAAGGAAGGCCAGTATGTCGTTGTCGACGATGTGATAATACCAGGCAAGTGTTAAGAACATTGGTATGTTTATTTGTGTTGTTTTTACATTTTATATGAATGTGACTTGCCACATACATTTACAATGCAGCATTTATTTGTATCGCACACAGTGGTAACTACTAAATGTCCTATTTTGGCAAAATGCAGAACATTTCTCTGTAGGATGCACAGTCTTTGTATGAATGCAATTACGATTTAAATGCCATTAACACAGTAATCCCACTCAGTTCTTGTTTTCAATAAAGCTTAATATCGTATGACGTTCACTATAATAAGCATATAATTCCCCGGTCAGACGTTACTGTATTATTTAATACGATAATCCATCCTATAGGAAATATATATTTATGTTGCAGCCTAAACTTTAACAACTATTTAACAACTGTTTTGGAAGAAAATGTGACACAAGCGATCACAAACAAAGAAGAAATGGGAATTGGCGAATGAATTATTAAAAAGTTTTCAAATAAAGTCCTTTTATATACTGAAATAATTGTTACATTCCACACTCCACAGCAAGAACCTGTACCCTGTCAAAGTCTGAAACTGTGTGTGACAAGGCTTAGTGAATGTGTTTAGTGAGACATACTCCAATTGTAGAACCGGCAAGCATTTTATGCGCCCAGATTTCTACAGTTAAAAATGTGTTCACAAAGCAAAATACTATAGTGTGCTTACGTGGAAATACAAAACTCATTAGCTGAAGGTTGGTACCAGTCAGTATTACATATACATACACATGGTGTGATTTTGGCTGTGACCGATTTTGGCTTTTGTTGATTTTAATAGCTCGTAGTAGATTGTACCCTTTCTATTCCAAATTGTGCAACCTGCACAGTTTTTTTTCTTGCAATGCTGACCTCGTGGGGCACGCCAGGGCATCGCAACTGGGGATGCCAATCCTAGGGCATTTTTTCGATCCTAAAATTGGCTTCCCAAATAAAAATAATAATAATAAAAAAACTCGCCCTCCCCAAACCTCCACTCCGCAAATTTACATACATGGGCGGGTGGTGCGGCCGAGTGCGGGGCAAACAGCAGTGGTTTGGGGTTTCGCCGAGAGTGGGCGGCAGCAGTGTGACCTCTGACCACGTCACTCTGCACAGAGCTGCACCCTGGGGTCAGGAACAGCTTGGCAGCATCTGAGCCAAGTGCTCAGACTGCCCAGGATTAGACTGCGCATGCGCATTCTAATTCCGAATTCTTGGGATTGGGAACTCCATTCCCGGGATTGAAATCCCGGCAGGTTTAGGGCCAAATCTTGGGATCCCGCTGATCCCGGGGTTGGCCTCCCTAATCACAACTGTATACACATGGTGTGAAATGTTTTTCTACCAATACGGACTATATAGTTCATATCCCACACTGTGTATTCCCCTTGTACTCCTATTTGTTGTCCATATTTGTAGTAATAAGAAACACATTTGTTATTCAATTTTAATAAAATGTAAACCTTTTCATATAGCAGCTATAAACAAATAACTTTCCCTGCAGTCTATATATTGCTAAAATAAGCATCATATATTCTATATACTAGTTGGCTATAGTCTGCCCCATCTTCATTATGTGCTTGTGTCAGTTTAATGCAAATCTGTGTACTGTAGTATGTGTGTTGTCTCTTTGCCGAGTTACATTGATGGCTGGAAACTTGCTATCAGTGCAGTGGCTCCAACTCTGTGGGGACCAATCAGGAAAGGGGCGGAGCTTCGTTCTATTCCCTCATAACCAGAGTAGGAAAAAAAATATTGCTGTGCGCACGGTCATTGATGCCATCAGATCTCTCGCCATCAATAGGAAAACTAAGGCCAGCTTAAGGCCTGTTCCTGTGGAGTGAAGGAGCTTCTGTTCCTCCCATTCTGTAATCAAGGAGACATTTGAAGCAGCTGCATCTGCAGCCTTCATAAGTAGCTTTCTCTACCACCATTTCAGCAATTCTGTGAGTGAGGTAGCTCAGCAGGAAACAACACTGTCACAGCCTGTGGGCCAGATGCACTAAGCTTCACAAGTGATCAAATGGAGTGTGATAAACAGCCAGCCAATCAGCCCTGACATTTTTCAAACACAGTCTGTGAAATGGTAGGTAGGAGCTGATTGGCTGGCTTTTTATCACTCTTCATTTGATCACTTTTGTAGCTTAGTGCATCTGGTCCTGTGTCTTTTGAGGTAAATATACAAGACCAGGTGTTTTTCTTTACTGTTGGTGGGCAATGTGTGTGTTTTTTTCCTATAGAAGGCCAATGTGTGAGTTTTCCCCCTTTGTTGACAGCAGTGTGTGCAATATTTTCTTCCTGTTGGGGAGTATATTTTCCTCAGTTGAAGCAGGAAAAACTGAAGCAAAATATGTGAGCAGCCATTTTACAGCTGGTATAAATACAAAAAAAGTGGATAAAGCATACAGATAAAAGGAATACCAGGTACTTAATATTTTTTGAAAACTAGTTTCAGGGAGATTATAGTTGGAAATAGAATTTTACACAGCACCCCATTGAGGGGGCGTGTAATGCTCTACCCAAAGGGCGTGACATGGAGAGACTGTGAACCGAGATTGTGAAAGTGGCACCTAGAAGCGTGGGTGTGTACTGCTACCTCTGAGAGGAATCTTTTAAAATGACATATTCAAATGTAGATGAGCCCCAAAGTAGTTAGTAAGATATACTATAGTTGCTAAAGTGCTAGGAAATGGCGCTGATGATTCAATGTAAATGTATCTGTCTCTCATTCCTTTTTCCCCCCAAAAAATGTAACCATGTAATGTGGGCTAGGTGAAATGAGGGAGATTTCTACACTAATGAGGGAGAGAGGGAGATTGCTGTTATTTTGGGAATTTTTCTGCAGAATGCAGAAGGGTATGCAGCTACTGTATGAGCTGGTATAAATACAAAAACTGAATAAAAAATACAGATAAAGGGAATACCTATACAGAACTTTGAGGTAAACAATAAACTATGAGATTGTAAGAGAGAGGAGTTACGAGGGGATGGCAGATGTGAAGAGAAGGAAAGAAAAAGAACCGAAGTTAAGGATTGCAAAGTAAAGATCTGAAGATGAAGCGTAGCACTGCATTGGGAGCCGACTGGCTGGTGCACTATCAATGGCCACATTATCACTTCACCAATAAATGTGCCCTCCCAGATACACAATAATGGACAATTGGAATCTGATTGATCGGTTCCATGGTTTCAGATCAGCGTGTTTGCTATGCTTTTTCTTTCCTTCTAATCCTGCGTTTCCCAGAGGCCTTCATTTCATGAGCTGAGCCATTACTTGCTAATTACTGTCAGCTGTATTATGTTCAAATAATTGTGATAAATTAAACTGCTATTTGCATAGATTTAAGCTGCTGTGTTGAAGTAGATTTTATTGTAAGTGTTAATATGTTTTAATAAAACATTACTCAAAAGGTTCTACAATTTTTTAATATAGTCTGTTCAACTGGAGCGCAGCCATTTTTCTTTGTATTTTTTATCCCTTTGGCTCAGGGGACTACACATTCTCCACTTGGCTGCAGAAATTTTTTATAAATCAATTAGCACTTAAGCCATTTGCGTCTTCTTTGATTTATTTTTATGGTTTACCACCTATTCGGGAACTCCCTTTGGTGCTTTCCAGCTATTTTTCCTCTAAGGTCCAAGGCTTTAGACTAAGGCGAACCATCCCCCCCCCCCCCCCCCCCCCAGACATTACTGTAAATGTATTAATGGGGCACCTTTGGCAGGCACTGCATCCTCAGTAGTTGAGTAATTTAGGATGCAATAATATAAAATACAAAACCAGGCATTTGTTGTATTTATTGTTATCTTTAAAAACAGAAGCCAAAGCCACAGAAATGTGTATCTACCCTTCTGTCTCTAATACCCCTTTCACATCTCACCTCGTACCTGGGTTATTGCCGGATTGGTGACGTATGGACCCGGTTCGAGGTTCAGTGTGTAAGCACCACAGGTTATAACCCAGGTGAACGAACCCGGCAATTTAATTAGGGGTGTAGCTGGATCCATTTGGACCTCATAGCAAAATTTCCCCAGGGCCCCCAGTATTAATTAATGAGGCAATCAGCCTCCCACCCTTACCAAGAATAGTCCAGGCAAGGCAGCATCCATACTTGGAGAAAAACCACCAGGAACACTGAGGACACATAAGAGAAATTTAGAAGTTTTTTTTTTAATAATCTGTTCTTTGTACATACTGTAGGAAACAAATGTACTGCTAGCAATTAAGAAGGGGACATGCAGGAGCAGCGAGACGGTAAAATAAAACCAAAACCTAAAATGTGCCATCCCCTCGTAACTCCTCTCTCTTACAATCTCAGTGTTTATTGTTTTCCTTATGGCAAAAGTTCTGTATAGGTATTACCTTTATCTGTATATTTTATTCAGTGTGGTTTGTGTGGTTTAAAGTGGCTGTTGATGACCATTTGCTAAAGCTTAATTAATGTTAATTAATAATATCAGACTTGTTCCTGAATCTGAAACAGAAAAGACACTTTTATTAAAGCTCACATACTGGTTTTTATTTCTGCACTTGACGCTAGTTAACAGGGGGGGGGATTACATGTTTTGAAATGTATTATGAGCGCACCTAATTTGCCCTTGGTACAGCCTGCTGAGTAACGCTCGGCGGGGCTGTCCCCTGCAATCCTCCCAGTAGTTAGTGGCCGGGGCAATGTATTATTAGCTGCCTAGGCGTTAAATCGCCCTGGCCGTTCTGGCAGCTCAGGGCTAGCATTGTCCTATTCCCACTGCAGGGACATTGCTAGCCCTGTTGCTGACTCCGGGCTGAGCTGGAGATATCGCGGTAATAGCGAGATCTCGCGCATGCTCAGAGAGTCAGCAAGGGGGGGGGCGCGACAGTTTTTTTGGTACTCTTTACTTAGCACGGCGCCTATCGCAGGCATTGAATTCACTAAAAAATCGGTTGCGACGCGACCGACGCGATGCCCGCGATTTCCCATAGGGAACAATGTTAAATGTCTCAATTGACGCGATTTTCCTGTTCAATGCCTCAATTGACCCGATTTTTCCATAGGAAACAATGTTAAATGGGCCACAGAGGCCAAATAGGCACCCTGAAGTGTGAAATGGCCCCCAAAATTGTTAACGCCACCCCACAATCAACGTGAACCCGAAGCGTGGCAAGCCCGCGAGGGGCGGCGGTACGCTTCCTACTACCTTTTCATACCCCCACTATCCACGTCGGTGTGGAGTTGAGAATAGAATAGTGTGGCGAGCGCAGCGAGCCACCGAGCCCGAAGCGTGGCGAGCGGACGCGGATACCTGTGAAGCCCGCGAAGGGACGCGTTTACCTGTGAAGGTATCCGCGTCCCCTCGCGGGGCTCGCTGCGCTCGCCACGCTTTGGGCTCGGTGGCTCGCTGCGCTCGCCACACTATTCTATTCTCAACTCCACGCCGACGTGGATAGTGGGGGTATGAAAAGGTCGTAGGACGCGTACCGCCGCCCCTCGCAGGCTCGCTGCGCTCGCCACGCTTCGGGTTGACCTTGATCGTGGGGTGGCGTTAACAATTATGGGGGCCATTTCACACTTCAGGGTGGCTATTTGGCCTCTGTGGGCCATTTAACATTGTTTCCTATGGAAAAATCGGGTCAATTGAGGCATTGAACAGGAAAATCGGGTCAATCGAGACATTTAACATTGTTCCCTATGGGAAATCGCGTCGGTCGCATCGCACCCGATTTTTAGTGCATTCAATGCCCGCGATGCCCGCGATTTTTTTTACCTGCGATGCGCACGATCAAAATCGTGGGCGCCGTGCTAGGTAAAGAGTACCGGTTTTTTTTACATTTTGCATGTGCAGGGATGCCTGGGGCACTGATAAGGAGAGCCAATAATGCAGGGCATAATGGCTCTCCTTATTGGTTAATACATTTGGCCATAACGGTTGCCCGCTTCTCCACATATACCTGTTATTTTACAAACACATGGGGCAGATGTATTTATCTGCCCCACAATACCCCAAACAAACAAAGCCTGCTCATTTCCCTCTGAGATGGTACTAATCTTTCAGTCTAAATGGCTCCCCTCTTACCCTACCGCTCCACACTGGGTCATAGATGAGAAACCGCTAGTGACCAAAAGAAGGCAATGACATCATAAAAAGTACATACATAGTATGCGTGCACACTCAAACGGAACTGGGCAGGCAGCTGACATCCGGTGATGTCAGCTGCCTGCCCACCCCAGCACCCACGTCATGGGCCGATTACCATTGGAACGCCCATTACCATAGGTGCGATTAGCGTGGGCGCGACTATCCGCCCCACGCCCACAGTCTTGAGTGCATGCGCCCGGCGAACATTCTTTGCGGCGTATGCACATGTGCAGAAATGCTCAAGTGCACAATATCAGACCCCCGTGCGAATGAATTAGAATAACCCCCATTGAGTATATAATTATTTCCAAAGAATTATTGAGAACCATGAATTAAATGTAAATGGTGAATTAACTTGTTTTGTTTTTGAAGCTACATTTTAACCCCTTCCCGACATTTGACGTACATGTACGTCATGGCCGGGATGTACTTCCCGACACATGACGTACATGTACGTCATGACTTCAAAGTGCCACCGCGTCTACAGACGCTGTGACAGAGGGACGATGTCTGCTGTCCCTGACAGCAGACATCTTCCCTCATTGCCCAGGGGGGGCAGCGATACCCCCCCGTTCGGCGATCGCTGTGATTGGCTGTTCAATGTGAACAGCCAATTACAGCGTTTTCTGTGTACCGGCGAATAACGTTCGCCGGTGACACAGGGATCGGTGGTGATTGGTGCTGTAAAGTACAGCACCAATCACCACCGGGTGTAAGGGTGACACTGGTGTCACCCCACCTCACTCCACCTGCCCCCAAAAGGCTGTGATTGGTCCGTCGGACCGACGGACCAATCACAGCCATTTCACCTCAAATGAGGTACTGGAGACAGCCCTGCAGCCGCCATTCCGGTCAGGAACAGCGTGCAGAGCGGTCTCCGTGCCCATCTGTGCCCTATACTGACCTGATCGTTGGTGGCATCCGTGCTGCCAGCTCCTGGTGTGACTTCCTTGTGACTTCCTTGTGTTGCTGCTGCTGCTGCTGCAGCAGCGTCATTGAGGCAGAGATTTAAATTGTGTGATATTATTTTGTGCTATAATTTTGTATCTGCTCCCCCCTGCTGCCCCCCTTTTGTGCTGATCACTATAAACTAAGTGATCAGCACCTTTTTTGGGGGTGCAGGTTTTTTTTTTTTTTTATATATATATATATATATATACCCTGTCAGGTTGCACCCACAGTTGTGTGCCTGCTTCCCCTCACTGCTAATCAGTGTTGCATCACTGTGTTGCATCACAGTGTTGCATCACTGATCAGCAGGTTGTTTTTTTTGGAGAGTGCTGTGGGGTTTTGTTTTTACACCCACGTTGCTTTTGTGGGTGTCCTGTGGCCGCTGAGCGCTGATCAGTGACGTACATCACTGAACAGCATTTTTGGCACAGGGTTGATATAATTTTTTTTCTGCAGTTTTTTTTAATTGTTTTTTTTTGGAGAGTGCTGTGGGTTTTTTTTTTTAAATTGTTTTTACACCCATGTTGCTTTTGTGGGTGTCCTGTGGCCGCTGAGCGCTGATCAGTGACGTACATCACTGAACAGCATTTTTGGCACAGGGTTGATATAATTTTTTTTCTGCAGTTTTTTTTAATTGTTTTTTTTTGGAGAGTGCTGTGTTTTTTTTTTTTTATTGTTTTTACACCCACGTTGCTTTTGTGGGTGTCCTGTGGCCGCTGAGTGCTGATCAGTGACGTACATCACTGAACAGCATTTTTGGCACAGGGTTGATATAATTTTTTTTCTGCAGTTTTTTTTAATTGTTTTTTTTTTGGAGAGTGCTGTGGTTTTTTTTATTTTATTGTTTTTACACCCACGTTGCTTTTGTGGGTGTCCTGTGCCCGCTGAGCGCTGATCAGTGACGGACGTTACTGACCAACATCTGTGCTAAATTTTTGGCGCAGGAGCTTTTTTTTTTTTCTTTTAAACTTACACGTGTTAAAGCACTACATACACACTACATACCCCCCGTGTTGAAATAAAGTTTGTACCCCCCCCTTACACTATACACGTGTTGAAACACTACACTTAAAAATAATAAAAATGTCCCAATCATCGCAAAGACTGTTTTCAGCGGAGGAGGCATATGCCCTTCTTGCCTCTGACACTGACACCTAGTGAAGTAAGCGATGAATTGGCATTTGTCTTAAGCTCCTCTAGTGATGAGGGACCCCCTCAAAGACGCCCCCGTAGAGCAGCTGAGACCCCCCCCCCCAATGATTGATCTCGTATGGACCCCACCACCAGACAATTTTGAGCCCCAGGTTCCTGAGTTTTTGGCCAACCCAGGAATCCAATTTGATAGTACAGGCCTCAAAGAAATTGACTTTTTCAAAGTCTTTTTCTCTGATGATTTTATAAATTTAATGGTGGACCAAAGTAATTTATATGCCCAGCAGTTTATTGCCCAAAACCCCACGTCATCATTTGCTAGGTGGACCCCTGTAGATGCAGTAGAGATGATGACGTTTTGGGGTCTGGTGTTACATATGGGCATAGTTAAAAAGCCAGAAATTAGGCAATATTGGAGTACAGATGTTCTGTACAGCACCCCACTTCATCGTATGGCCATGACCCGGACTCGTTTTGAGACGATCCTTAAATTTTTGCATTACAACGATAATGCACAGTGCCCACCCAGAGATGATCCCACCTTTGACCGGCTATTCAAAGTCAGGCCGGTCATTGATCATTTCAGCGCCAAATTTGCTGAGATGTACATCCCCCAAAAATTCATTTGTGTGGACGAGTCACTTATACATTTTAAAGGAAGGGTTAAATTCCGCCAGTACCTTCCCAATAAGAGGGCAAGGTATGGCATAAAAATGTATAAGCTGTGCGAAAGTACCTCAGGGTACACCCACAGGTTTAGGGTATATGAAGGGAAGGACACAAGAATTGAACCGCCAGAATGCCCCCCCCCTCCCTCGTAGGTGTTAGTGGAAAGATTGTCTGGGATTTAGTGCACCCCTTCCTGGATAAGGGTTATCACCTCTATGTGGATAACTTTTACACCAGCATCCCCCTGTTTAAGGCCCTTGGTTCAAGAGGTACAGCAGCTTGCGGTACTGTGCGCAAGAACCAAAGAGGCCTCCCAAAAACGCACGTTGCCCAATTACTGAGAAAGGGTGAAAGCAGGGGAATATGCACCGAAAATATGTTGTTGGTCAAATATAAGGACAAGAGGGATGTCCTTATACTGACAACAATTCACGGAGACAGTACCACCTCCGTCCCTGTACGAGGTACCAGTACCCACACCTCAAAACCTATTTGTATCCTAGATTACAATAAGTACATGGGCGGAGTGGATCTTTCAGATCAGGTACTGAAGCCATACAGTGCCCTGCGGAAAACAAAAATATGGTACAAGAAGCTGGCCGTGTATATCATCCAGATGGCACTGTATAACGCTTACGTACTATTCCGTTCTACCAGCCAGACGGGGACATTTATGCACTTTCAAGAGGAAGTCATAAAGGGCCTAATATTTGGGAACCAGCAGGCAGAGGGCCCCAGTACTTCTAGTACTGGCCCCCGTATTGTATCAGGGCAGCATTTTCCAAACGAAATCCCCTCCACTGGAAAAAAGGGCAGGACACAAAAAAGGTGCAAAGTTTGCTATAAAAAGGGAATACGAAAGCAAACTATTTTCCACTGTGAAACTTGCCCCGACAAACCCGGCCTATGTATGAAGGAGTGCTTTAAAATATACCACACATCTATGGATTATTAGGTTCATCATTTCACCGTGCTTCGGGGGTCTTGCTAATGCGACATAGCACCCCCCATTCATTCCACCAGAATCTATGCTGCAAAATCCAAATATCACTCCTTCCCTTCTGAGTCCTGCCATGCACCCAAATGGTATTTTTTGGTCACATATGAGGCATTGCCGTACTCGGGAGAAATTGGGGCACAGATTTTGGGGTGCTTTGTCTCCTTCATTCCTTGTGAAAATGAAAAATTTTGAGCCAGAACTGCATTTTTGTGTAAAAAAATGTAATTTTTCATTTTCACAGCCCAGTTGTACCACAATTGGTGAAACCCCTGGGGGTTAGAAATGTACACTATACCCCTAGATGAATTCCCTGAGGGGTGTAGTTTGCAAAATGGGGTCACTTGTGGGGGGGTTCCACTGTATTGGTGCTTCGGGGGTCTTGCTAATGCAACATAGCACCCACCATTCATTCCACCAGAATGTGTGCTGCAAAATCCAACTATCACTCCTTACCTTCTGAGTCCTGCCATTTTTGGTCACATATGAGGCATTGCCGTACTCGGGAGAAATTGGGGCACAGATTTTGGGTTGCTTTGTCTCCTTCATTCCTTGTGAAAATGAAAAATTTTGAGCCAGAACTGCATTTCTGTGTAAAAAAATGTAATTTTTCATTTTCACAGCCCAGTTGTACCACAATTGGTGAAACCCCTGGGGGTTAGAAATGTACACTATACCCCTAGATGAATTCCCTGAGGGGTGTAGTTTGCAAAATGGGGTCACTTGTGGGGGGGTTCCACTGTATTGGTGCTTCGGGGGTTTTGCTAATGCAACATAGCACCCACCATTCATTCCACCAGAATGTGTGCTGCAAAATCCAAATATCACTCCTTCCCTTCTGAGTCCTGCCATTTTTGGTCACATATGAGGCATTGCCGTACTCGGGAGAAATTGGGGGAACAGATTTTGGGGTGCTTTGTCTCCTTCATTCCTTGTGAAAATGAAAAATTTTGAGCCAGAACTGCATTTTTGTGTAAAAAAAATGTAATTTTTCATTTTCACAGCCCAGTTGTACCACAATTGGTGAAACCCCTGGGGGTTTGAAATGTACACTATACCCCTAGATGAATTCCCTGAGGGGTGTAGTTTGCAAAATGGGGTCACTTGTGGGGGGGTTCCACTGTATTGGTGCTTCGGGGGTCTTGCTAATGCGACATAGCACCCACCATTCATTCCACCAGAATGTGTGCTGCAAAATCCAAATATCACTCCTTCCCTTCTGAGTCCTGCCATGCACCCAAATGGTATTGTTTGGTCACATATGAGGCATTGCCGTACTCGGGAGAAATTGGGGCACAGATTTTGGGGTGCTTTGTCTCCTTCATTCCTTGTGAAAATGAAACATTTTGAGCCAGAACTGCATTTTTGTGTAAAAAATGTAATTTTTCATTTTCACAGCCCAGTTATACTACAATTGGTGAAACCCCTGGGGGTTTGAAATGTACACTATACCCCTAGATGAATTCCCTGAGGGGTGTAGTTTGCAAAATGGGGTCACTTGTGGGGGGGTTCCACTGTATTGGTGCTTCGGGGGTCTTGCTAATGCGACATAGCACCCACCATTCATTCCACCAGAATGTGTGCTGCAAAATCCAAAAATCACTCCTTCCCTTCTGAGTCCTGCCATGCACCCAAATGGTATTTTTTGGTCACATATGAGGCATTGCCATACTCGGGAGAAATTGGGGCACAGATTTTGGGGTGCTTTGTCTCCTTCATTCCTTGTGAAAATGAAAAATTTTGAGCCAGAACTGCATTTTTGTGTAAAAAAATGTAATTTTTCATTTTCACAGCCCAGTTGTACCACAATTGGTAAAACCCCTGGGGGTTAGAAATGTACACTATACCCCTAGATGAATTCCCTGAGGGGTGTAGTTTGCAAAATGGGGTCACTTGTGGGGGGGTTCCACTGTATTGGTGCTTCGGGGGTCTTGCTAATGCAACATAGCACCCACCATTCATTCCACCAGAATGTGTGCTGCAAAATCCAAATATCACTCCTTCCCTTCTGAGTCCTGCCATTTTTGGTCACATATGAGGCATTGCCATACTCAGAGAAATTGGGGCACAGATTTTGGGGTGCTTTGTCTCCTTCATTCCTTGTGAAAATGAAAAATTTTGAGCCAGAACTGCATTTTTGTGTAAAAAAAATGTAATTTTTCATTTTCACAGCCCAGTTGTACCACAATTGGTGAAACCCCTGGGGGTTATAAATGTACACTATACCCCTAGATAAATTCCCTGAGGGGTGAAGTTTGCAAAATGGGGTCACTTGTGGGGGGGTTCCACTGTATTGGTGCTTCGGGGGTCTTGCTAATGCAACATAGCACCCACCATTCATTCCACCAGAATGTGTGCTGCAAAATCCAAATATCACTCCTTCCCTTCTGAGTCCTGACATTTTTGGTCACATATGAGGCATTGCCGTACTCGGGAGAAATTGGGGGAACAGATTTTGGGGTGCTTTGTCTCCTTCATTCCTTGTGAAAATGAAAAATTTTGAGCCAGAACTGCATTTTTGTGTAAAAAAAATGTAATTTTTCATTTTCACAGCCCAGTTGTACCACAATTGGTGAAACCCCTGGGGGTTTGAAATGTACACTATACCCCTAGATGAATTCCCTGAGGGGTGTAGTTTGCAAAATGGGGTCACTTGTGGGGGGGTTCCACTGTATTGGTGCTTCGGGGGTCTTGCTAATGCGACATAGCACCCACCATTCATTCCACCAGAATGTGTGCTGCAAAATCCAAATATCACTCCTTCCCTTCTGAGTCCTGCCATGCACCCAAATGGTATTGTTTGGTCACATATGAGGCATTGCCGTACTCGGGAGAAATTGGGGCACAGATTTTGGGGTGCTTTGTCTCCTTCATTCCTTGTGAAAATGAAAAATTTTGAGCCAGAACTGCATTTTTGTGTAAAAAATGTAATTTTTCATTTTCACAGCCCAGTTATACCACAATTGGTGAAACCCCTGGGGGTTTGAAATGTACACTATACCCCTAGATGAATTCCCTGAGGGGTGTAGTTTGCAAAATGGGGTCACTTGTGGGGGGGTTCCACTGTATTGGTGCTTCGGGGGTCTTGCTAATGCGACATAGCACCCACCATTCATTCCACCAGAATGTGTGCTGCAAAATCCAAAAATCACTCCTTCCCTTCTGAGTCCTGCCATGCACCCAAATGGTATTTTTTGGTCACATATGAGGCATTGCCGTACTCGGGAGAAATTGGGGCACAGATTTTGGGGTGCTTTGTCTCCTTCATTCCTTGTGAAAATGAAAAATTTTGAGCCAGAACTGCATTTTTGTGTAAAAAAAATGTAATTTTTCATTTTCACAGCCCAGTTGTACCACAATTGGTGAAACCCCTGGGGGTTAGAAATGTACACTATACCCCTAGATGAATTCCCTGAGGGGTGTAGTTTGCAAAATGGGGTCACTTGTGGGGGGGGTTCCACTGTATTGGTGCTTCGGGGGTCTTGCTAATGCAACATAGCACCCACCATTCATTCCACCAGAATGTGTGCTGCAGAATCCAAATATCACTCCTTACCTTCTGAGTCCTGCCATTTTTGGTCACATATGAGGCATTGCCGTACTCGGGAGAAATTGGGGCACAGATTTTGGGTTGCTTTGTCTCCTTCATTCCTTGTGAAAATGAAAAATTTTGAGCCAGAACTGCATTTTTGTGTAAAAAAATGTAATTTTTCATTTTCACAGCCCAGTTGTACCACAATTGGTGAAACCCCTGGGGGTTAGAAATGTACACTATACCCCTAGATGAATTCCCTGAGGGGTGTAGTTTGCAAAATGGGGTCACTTGTGGGGGGGTTCCACTGTATTGGTGCTTCGGGGGTCTTGCTAATGCAACATAGCACCCACCATTCATTCCACCAGAATGTGTGCTGCAAAATCCAAATATCACTCCTTCCCTTCTGAGTCCTGCCATTTTTGGTCACATATGAGGCATTGCCATACTCAGAGAAATTGGGGCACAGATTTTGGGGTGCTTTGTCTCCTTCATTCCTTGTGAAAATGAAAAATTTTGAGCCAGAACTGCATTTTTGTGTAAAAAAAATGTAATTTTTCATTTTCACAGCCCAGTTGTACCACAATTGGTGAAACCCCTGGGGGTTTGAAATGTACACTATACCCCTAGATGAATTCCCTGAGGGGTGTAGTTTGCAAAATGGGGTCACTTGTGGGGGGGTTCCACTGTATTGGTGCTTCGGGGGTCTTGCTAATGCGACATAGCACCCACCATTCATTCCACCAGAATGTGTGCTGCAAAATCCAAATATCACTCCTTCCCTTCTGAGTCCTGCCATGCACCCAAATGGTATTGTTTGGTCACATATGAGGCATTGCCGTACTCGGGAGAAATTGGGGCACAGATTTTGGGGTGCTTTGTCTCCTTCATTCCTTGTGAAAATGAAAATTTTTGAGCCAGAACTGCATTTTTGTGTAAAAAATGTAATTTTTCATTTTCACAGCCCAGTTATACCACAATTGGTGAAACCCCTGGGGGTTTGAAATGTATACTATACCCCTAGATGAATTCCCTGAGGGGTGTAGTTTGCAAAATGGGGTCACTTGTGGGGGGGTTCCACTGTATTGGTGCTTCGGGGGTCTTGCTAATGCGACATAGCACCCACCATTCATTCCACCAGAATGTGTGTTGCAAAATCCAAAAATCACTCCTTCCCTTCTGAGTCCTGCCATGCACCCAAATGGTATTTTTTGGTCACATATGAGGCATTGCCGTACTCGGGAGAAATTGGGGCACAGATTTTGGGGTGCTTTGTCTCCTTCATTCCTTGTGAAAATGAAAAATTTTGAGCCAGAACTGCATTTTTCTGTAAAAAAATGTAATTTTTCATTTTCACAGCCCAGTTGTACCACAATTGGTGAAACCCCTGGGGGTTTGAAATGTACACTATACCCCTAGATGAATTCCCTGAGGGGTATAGTTTGCAAAATGGGGTCACTTGTGGGGGGGTTCCACTGTATTGGTGCTTCGGGGGTCTTGCTAATGCGACATAGCACCCACCATTCATTCCACCAGAATGTGTGCTGCAAAATCCAAAAATCACTCCTTCCCTTCTGAGTCCTGCCATGCACCCAAATGGTATTTTTTGGTCACATATGAGGCATTGCCGTACTCGGGAGAAATTGGTGCACAGATTTTGGGGTGCTTTGTCTCCTTCATTCCTTGTGAAAATGAAAAATTTTGAGCCAGAACTGCATTTTTGTGTAAAAAAATGTAATTTTTCATTTTCACAGCCCAGTTGTACCACAATTGGTGAAACCCCTGGGGGTTTGAAATGTACACTATACCCCTAGATGAATTCCCTGAGGGGTGTAGTTTGCAAAATGGGGTCACTTGTGGGGGGGTTCCACTGTATTGGTGCTTCGGGGGTCTTGCTAATGCGACATAGCACCCACCATTCATTCCACCAGAATCTGTGCTGCAAAATCCAAAAATCACTCCTTCCCTTCTGAGTCCTGCCATGCACCCAAATGGTATTTTTTGGTCACATATGAGGCATTGCCGTACTCGGGAGAAATTGGGGCACAGATTTTGGGGTGCTTTGTCTCCTTCATTCCTTGTGAAAATGAAAAATTTTGAGCCAGAACTGCATTTTTGTGTAAAAAATGTAATTTTTCATTTTCACAGCCCAGTTGTTCCACAATTGGTGAAACCCCTGGGGGTTTGAAATGTACACTATACCCCTAGATGAATTCCCTGAGGGGTGTAGTTTGCAAAATGGGGTCACTTGTGGGGGATTCCACTGTATTGGTGCTTCGGGGGTCTTGCTAATGCAACATAGCACCCACCATTCATTCCACCAGAATGTGTGCTGCAAAATCCAAATATCACTCCTTCCCTTCTGAGTCCTGCCATGCACCCAAATGGTATTTTTTGGTCACATATGAGGCATTGCCGTACTCGGGAGAAATTGGGGCACAGATTTTGGGGTGCTTTGTCTCCTTCATTCCTTGTGAAAATGAAAAATTTTGAGCCAGAACTGCATTTTTGTGTAAAAAAATGTAATTTTTCATTTTCACAGCCCAGTTGTACCACAATTGGTGAAACCCCTGGGGGTTTGAAATGTACACTATACCCCTAGATGAATTCCCTGAGGGGTGTAGTTTGCAAAATGGGGTCACTTGTGGGGGGGTTCCACTGTATTGGTGCTTCGGGGGTCTTGCTAATGCGACATAGCACCCACCATTCATTCCACCAGAATGTGTGCTGCAAAATCCAAAAATCACTCCTTCCCTTCTGAGTCCTGCCATGCACCCAAATGGTATTTTTTGGTCACATATGAGGCATTGCCGTACTCGGGAGAAATTGGGGCACAGATTTTTGGGTGCTTTGTCTCCTTCATTCCTTGTGAAAATGAAAAATTTTGAGCCAGAACTGCATTTTTGTGTAAAAAAATGTAATTTTTCATTTTCACAGCCCAGTTGTACCACAATTGGTGAAACCCCTGGGGGTTTGAAATGTACACTATACCCCTAGATGAATTCCCTGAGGGGTGTAGTTTGCAAAATGGGGTCACTTGTGGGGGGGTTCCACTGTATTGGTGCTTCGGGGGTCTTGCTAATGCGACATAGCACCCACCATTCATTCCACCAGAATCTGTGCTGCAAAATCCAAAAATCACTCCTTCCCTTCTGAGTCCTGCCATGCACCCAAATGGTATTTTTTGGTCACATATGAGGCATTGCCGTACTCGGGAGAAATTGGGGCACAGATTTTGGGGTGCTTTGTCTCCTTCATTCCTTGTGAAAATGAAAAATTTTGAGCCAGAACTGCATTTTTGTGTAAAAAATGTAATTTTTCATTTTCACAGCCCAGTTGTACCACAATTGGTGAAACCCCTGGGGGTTTGAAATGTACACTATACCCCTAGATGAATTCCCTGAGGGGTGTAGTTTGCAAAATGGGGTCACTTGTGGGGGGGTTCCACTGTATTGGTGCTTCGGGGGTCTTGCTAATGCAACATAGCACCCACCATTCATTCCACCAGAATGTGTGCTGCAAAATCCAAATATCACTCCTTCCCTTCTGAGTCCTGCCATGCACCCAAATGGTATTTTTTGGTCACTTATGAGGCATTGCCGTACTCGGGAGAAATTGGGGCACAGATTTTGGGGTGCTTTGTCTCCTTCATTCCTTGTGAAAATGAAAAATTTTGAGCCAGAACTGCATTTTTGTGTAAAAAAATGTAATTTTTCATTTTCACAGCCCAGTTGCACCACAATTGGTGAAACCCCTGGGGGTTTGAAATGTACACTATACCCCTAGATGAATTCACTGAGGGGTGTAGTTTGCAAAATGGGGTCACTTGTGGGGGGGTTCCTAACTTTTAGCATCTTATGGTGCCTAGAAACCTACATGGTGCCTAAAAAATAATCTCATAAAAAGGAGGCTCCAAAATCAAGTAGGTGCTCCTTCTATTATGAAGCCTGTGGTTTGGTCAACGTGCACACTAGGGCCACATATAGGATATTTATGAAAACAAAAGAATTGGGGGAATCAATTTTTAGTCACATTTCTCTAGTAAAATCTACTGTGTTCCTTAGAAAAATGTATTAAAATTGAAAATCTGCAAAAAAAATGAAATTTTGAAATTTAACCTACACTTTGTTTTAATTCCTGTGAAACACCTAAAGGGTTAACAAACTTCCAAAATGCTGTTTTGAATACTGTGAGGGGTGCAGTTTTTGAAATGGCATCATTTATGGGGGTGTCTCACATACAAGTCCCTCAAAGTCACATCAGAACTGAACTGGTCCCTAAAAAAATCAGTGTTTGAAATTTTCTTGAAAATTTGAGAATTTGCTATTCATATTTTAAGCCTCCTAGTGTCCAAAAAAATTAAAAGGAGGTTTAAATAATGATGGAAACATAAAGTAGACATATGGTCTATGTTAGTTATTAACTATTTTGAGTGGTATGATTATTTGTCTCACAAGCAGAAAATTTAACATTTTGCAAATTGCTAAATTTTCAATTTTTTTACGACATTTTGGTATTTTTCACACAAAAAAACAGACTGTATCGACCAAAATTTACCACTAACTTGAAGTACAATGTGTCACGAGAAAACAATCTCAAAATCACTGGGATAAGTAAAAGCAAAAAAAAGTTATACCTACTTAAGTGAAACCTGTCAGATTTGAAAACAAGGGCTCTGTCAGGAAGGCAAAAACAGGCTGCGGCGGGAAGGGGTTAAACTAATCCTATGTTTTATTAGCTCAACAAAACGTTCATTGTAAGAGTTATGGATTTGTGTGTTTGTGAGGAGACACCTGAATCCTTGTTTGCAATAAAGGAAAGAAATAAACCGTTGATTCGAAGGATGAGCAGAGTTTAGGATATCTTAAAATCTTGCTTAGTTAACAAACATGTACAAATATTACAGATAGTAGCTTAAAACAGATATATTATTTAAATAAAATGTGCCTTTTGCAATCTGCAATTTAGCGAATGCTATTACAAACATTACGATAACTTTGGAGAATTGCAGAGATAATTTTTTTTATAGAAATTAGCAGAAACTGTAGTGCTTATTGTTCATTGTATTTTTCATTTATTACATTTTGTGATGACTTTCTGTGCTAAGAATATTTTGCTGTGCTATTGTGTCCTAGTGAGATAAATCTCCACAAAATAATAATTCAGAAAATAGAAGCAATTTTCAACAGATTTTTTTTTTATATCTTTTTTTGTACCAAAATAGGGTGAATCGTAATACTTTTAGGCCACATTAACGGTTATTTATATAATCAGAAACTGCATTTTGTAACTATACAGTTGCCGTTTCCCCTTCAGCTGTCAGTTGTTATGATCTGTTTAGGGGGTATAGGTCCTGCGCTCAGGTATCTTGTGGGCGAGTGCTGCTTAGGTAAAAGAGATGTCCAATCTCCTGGGTTGACAATATAGTAGATAGAAAATTTCTAATTTATTTAATTTTCTGCCAATATAATGTGTATGTCTGTATTTACTCCTCAAACCCGTATTTTTGTTCATTCACTAAGAATTACATTACCCTTTCCTATTACTATTTTTACTAATCAATATGCAAATTAATTTATAATTAATTTATATATGAAATTCCTAGAATCAGTTAGCATAGAGTAATTTGTATCCCTGTCAATCAAACACCACTTTCCCTCCCTCCTTTCATGATGGACAAATCAGGAATAACCAACTAGAGGAGATCTTCAATTAGAGGACGCCCTTAAACACGAATCCAGTTATATCTTCCAACATCACACATCCTTGAAAAAGGCCATTCTATGGCTGAAATGCGTTGGAGCACCTAATAATCAACCATATTGACCCACAACCACAGTTCCACAATTTATATTGAACATACTGGTGACAGAAGAACTCTTCCCCGTACAGATAAAGCAACAAGTCCAGCATGGTTGCGTGACCCGGAAGTAGAGAAAGTCAGAGGAACACTACACTGACCGATCACCAACCAAAGACGCAGAGACACCAGCACTGGAGAAGGAACCAGGACCGTGACGAGTAGGAGGGTGTGAGTTATACTAGCCTGTAAGATGCAGGAGTGAGGGGCAATCGGCGGTCCAGTCGGAGTCCTTCACACCTGGTTTTCAGACCGCAAGCAGCCTGCAACAGCGCAACACCGGCCCTTCTTTCCACGGCAACCCATGGGACATCGGTGGCTGTGGCACCAGGCAGGCTACGAGGTCCGGGCAACACGTAACCACCCACCTGATCTTGCACAGTCCAGCGCATTCCTCATACCAACACCCTGGATCCATGAATCCTTTAATTTATGACCTTTGAAAACACTTGCAGCACATTATTGCGGGACGCCGCTCCATGAACCATATTCAGTAGCATTTATTTTTTCAAATTTTTTCAGCCTATCTAACCTAATAGCCAATTGTGGGTTAATACCATTCATGTGACCATTTTGAACCATTGCCTTCAGGCAACTTATAACTACCTCATTAATCAATGATTATCCATACATCTTCATATTTATATTTACGTGTTCAATGATTTTATGTATGTTAACCTATGCTATTTATATGTTTTTATATGTACTTTTTTGATTATTTTTATCAGGTATGATTCGTCCATAAAATATATTTTTTCTAAAATAGTGAATATCTATTGATTTTTAGAGAGTGCGTGGTAATTTTCTATCTACTAAGTTGTTATGATCTGCCAGGCTGATGTTGCTGACAGAAAATAATTGTAAAGTGGACAAAACAATTAAATGCCATTTCCGACACTTGCAGAAAGTATTATCTATCAACCGCTGAAAGCTATAATCTCATGTTTTTGTTTCTTTTTGATAGCTTTTATGATGCTTGTACTTCTCAATTTCCAACTAACCGTAGGGAATTACAAGTGATAGCAGTACATATGAACTACAGAGGAAAATATATCTGTACTTCATTTTATAAGATTCTTTGAAAAAAGTTTTTATTTTTAATAACTTTACAATCTAGAATACAGGATATTCAAAAATTTCATTTTACACAATCATGTTTATTTAAGGAATTTTCATTAACAACAATTTTGTGGAGGAGGGAAGGAAATGCCAGAAGGAAAAGAAAAAAGCCATCACATAGGAAGCCATCACATAGGCATACAATCAGCATCAGATAATATCTAACACAAATACTCTTTATTAGTAGTGTCTGGGGGGGGGGGGGTATGGTAAGGCAGCCAGAAGACCAAGTTGAGGAGAAGGCGTAATGTACTCCATTTGGATTGTTTCCCAAACAGAGGGGACAGTGTGAGATTTCTAATGACCCATGGTATGGCAGCCAGAAGACGAAGTTGAGAAGAAGGCGAAATGTACTTCATTTGGATTGTTTCCCAAACAGAGGGGACAGTGTGAGATTTCTAATGTAGAGCAATTTTACATTTCACTGCATTCATTATATGCCATATTAATTTATGAGTCTATGGGGGGTACTGAATCTTCGGTCACTGCTGTCGAACTGGTCCAACAGCCGTGACCCTATCCCAGTGATGGCTAACCTTTTCCGCTTGATGTGTTGAAAATTGTGAAATGGTGTACCCTTCCTTGAGTCATGTCACTTCAAGAAATATCAATAATTTGGTGATATCTGCAGCCATAATAAAGATGATGCCCATTATACATGTGCCACACATCGTGATGCTCCATTATACCTATGCCACACACCGTTATGCCCATTATACATATGCCACACACAACGTGATGCACCATTATACATATGCCACACACTGTGATACCCATTATGTGCATCAGCCTTATTGAATACACTGCCTGCACTACTCCAGGCTGCACATCCACTCAGAGCTTCAGCATCTACTCCGATCACTCACACTGTGATCTGCCTGCCCTGCACACACTGAGCACTCTGCATTTCATGTGCTTGCTGCCTGCAGGTCCAGGACTCTGCTCCCAGCCCCCAGGCAGCTCCTGTAGAAGTTTGTGACCTTGACCCACATGCAGAGACCCGGCTGATGGAGCAGGCTGTGCTGGAGGTGCCCCGGAGGAAGGGCACATGCTTTGGCTATGAGCAGGGTGAGGTGCAGATGTGCCAGACAGAGTACCGCTGGCACTCCAACCACACACTCAGCCCGGTATTGAGCGCTGGCGAAACTTTGTCTGGTGGGCGGGGGGTTCCTTTCAGTGCGCACACCACAGACCCCACTGGCTCCTCCAAGCCACTGTGGAGTCTGCAGCCTTATACAGTAGTTAAACCACTGCCCCCACCCCATCCCCGGCCAGCACGTGCCACCCCTTCAAAGTTGAAATATGTCACTCACTGTCTTGGTGACTTGTTAATGCTGCTTGCTGGGCTTACTGGGCAGGAGAGGAGGAGACAAGACAGACGGGCCGAGAATTTGCAGGCGTGCCGCGAGCTGTGGCTGGGAAGAGGCGAGCTGCAGCCAGGAGCTTGTCACTTCCCGGCTGATGGCAATCGAGCCAGACTGCTGGTAAAGTCGGGCTGGTTCTGCCAAAATCCCCTGTTCAATGCTGTTGCAACGGGGGAGATGGCTGTGGGACATTGAATACCCCCCTATTGAAGATAGCATGAGGAGTTAAATGGTACAACAGTAATGCGGGGTCAATCATAACTGTGACCTGAGTGATAAGTTTAGGGCATGTCCAAATATATGAAGCAGGGTGCTTTCCATTCCATGATCCAGAGGAGGATGAAAAAATTCTCGTTAAGCACATTGGTACCACATACCAGCAAAAATAAATTTTAAGTTTGTGTTCTCTATGTCTAATCAACATACTGTAGCTAAAGAGACTACGGGGCCGATTTATCATGAACGCATTTACAATGCGATCTGGGCGGAATATTACCGCCCAGGATCGCATTGTAAAATGCAATCATATCGGGGCAATTTATCAATATTAAGGGCGCAGGGACAGGGCTCCGATACTAGCCCGTCCCTGCGAAGCCCTAACCCAGAAGCGGGGAGGTCAGCGCATGCGCGGTTATGCGCCGACCCCTCTTACCGCACTGCCGCTCGGGCAGGGCGAAGTGTAGCCATAGGCTACAATGGGCTATCGCCACATTACAATGGCGATAGCCCAGGGGTGCGATGCCGGGCTGCCTGATGTTGATACATTGGGCAGCTTCGCATCCCCCATAGAAACTTATGGGGGATGCGGCCGGCGGCACTGCAGGGAGGATCGCAGCAGGGATCGGAGATCCCTGCTGCGGTCCCCCTTTAATACGTTTGGGGGGATACTAAATATTTGCGGTGAACCCCCGAAAACTGATGTTTTCAGGGATTTAACCGCAAATATTGCTTGATAAATGCGGCCCTAAATCATTCCCAAGAATCTTGACCCAACTTCATTCATCAGAAAGAATTTCCCAGCATAGGGCTGGAAAAAACAGGCTCCATAAAAGGTTGAACTGAGACCTACCTAATTGTGACACCACCACCTGCTTACCACTGGGATGCTAAGGACCGCATAATCGTGAGGATACCTTCATGATTGAGGACTACAACTCTTTCCTCCAGCGTGACCTACTCCTGCAAGGTTTATGGACTACTGTGATATAACTCACAGTTTACAATTTGGAGTTTGACCAGGGACTTTTGCACCACCAGAATTGGGACTCCATCAGAATAAGTATAATTACCGCAATTGTCCAATTACGCTATCATTGTGGCAGAATTCTACTCTTAAATAAATGCGATAGTAACTTGTCAGTATATATTGTTCTTGACTTTTTATCATTAATTTTATATATTAAAAACTGTAATTATTATTGTAATACCCAATTGATTCTATATTTGTTTCATATCACGTTCCCATTTTATTTTGTGCGCAGCTAAAGGAGGTACAGTAGTTTATGGAATATCAGAAGGGGGTAGATTGTGGACACTAGTCTCTTAGCGGGTGACCTGAGAGAACATAAGGATTCCAAAGTGGATCTATTTGAGAAACCCCCAGCAGTCCTAAGTGAGGAATAAAAGATATATATTTATAGATATTGGTAAAAACAGACGGAGGAGAACACACATCTACTCTGTAAATCCGCAAAGGAAGGGAATGAACGTAGGGGAGGCAAGTCATTGACAAATTAGATGCCCGCTTTTAATGATATAAGGAGGGGGGGGTGGAGTTAGGGTAATAGAGAAAAGGATCTAGTAAGTCCCATAGTGATAATAGAAAGATATAGTAGGGTTTGAAGACCAACTTACTGTTCTACGCTGACAATGTATACACAGGAGGGAATAAATATTATTTCAGACTCTATCTGTATGTATCCATCTATGTGAGAGGGGATCAGAAGGGTGTGGTATAAATCACCGACAGTCGGGATTCCGACAGTCATTACTCAGATGTCGGAATCCCGACTGCACAGCGTGGGTGGAGCGCAATGAAGCCCCATGCGGGCTTGCTGCGCTCGCCACGCTGCTGCGCTCGCCACCTATTTTATTCTCCCTCTATGGGGTTCATGGACCCCCACGAGGGAGCAGTCAGTATTCCGACGTCGGGGTATTGACTGTTTGGGAGCCGTCCGGCACCCGATCAGAATGCCATAGCACTGCCTGGGATAAATGAGGCAAAAATTATGCAATTCACATAATTTTACCTTTGCTCCCTATCAATGGACTTATTACTATCGGTATCATCTCCCCATTACTAGGAAGTGGTCAGGATGTTGGAGATACACTTATTCTTCTGGGGGTAGAGGGTTTACCTGAAAAATCGTGAGTCTCCCACACAATGCTCAAGATGCATGGCACCGTTTTCGTATGCATCATACATAGTGAGTTTTGGTCTTTTGCATTTTAGTGTCCCTTATGTAATTACAACTGCACACCAGTCATACTGGTCACTGGATTCTGCTAGTTTGCTAATCTGAAAAAATACAACATTTGTGCCTTCTACACATTATGCCACATACCCCTTTTTCACATTGTTTCACCGTAGTGTAACTTATTCACATTATGCCACACAGTAGTTCCCAAAATTAACATTATTCTACACAGTAGTTCCCACAATTCATGTTATGTCACACAATAGTACCCACAATTCACATTATACCATGCAGCAGTGCCCACAATTCATAGTGTGCTGCACATTAGTCCTACTTAATCCTGTTATACCAACAGTAAGGCCCCTTTATTAATTTACTGTGACCTGCAGGGCCTACGTATGCCAGATAACTGCAGTGCGGTGACAGTGCTGCAGCTGCTCCTTCTCTCCTACGTGAGAAATTTGGAACTGGGGATGGCCATGAAATTGTGATGTCAGATCCCTATCGCCAGGATTTCTTCAGAGAGTGCTGGGTGGGGGAGAAATAAGGATAGGAGAAGACACTGGTTGAGGCAATGAGGGGGGCCTTCTTTGTATGGACTGTATCAATAGTTAATTCTGTGTTGCTGGGACTGGTGGCGCACCAGTGTTTAATTAGTCATTGGGACTCATAATGGCGCTGGCTGTGGGCCCCTTTCTTTGTGGCAATCTCTCTGCACATGTTGCGTGTGCCCTATCTGCATACAACATAGTATATAGCCCATTAGAGGGAGATTTTGCTTTGCGATTATTACTAAATTAGGCACATATTTTATCAAATTTCTATAGAAATCACTGTCTCATTTTTTCTCCTGCAAATGAATTGCAAAGCCCCATGATTTGGTTTTAAATCTCCCACGCATAATTAAATTCCTATATATATGGCCAAATTCCACCAATAGAAAATGTTGAATATACAGTACATGTAAAAGCCACCATCTTGTTTTTGCAGATATGTGTGTTTCCATGCAAGGTGTGCGATGGCACAAATCCTCATTTCCGTGGCAATTACCAGTTTTACAACTGCACTGTGGGTGGGGTAACCACTGTGTTTTCTCGCCAGCTGTGTGAGAAAACTAATGTGAACATTTTTTTCCCAATTCTCCACTACTACAGCTAACAGCTGGTATGATGCGGTGGTCGCTTTTATAGATTCACTGAATCCGTTGCTACGGAATCCATTGTATTTCAGCTGGATGCTTCCTTTCATATAGACATGCATGGTGGCACAGTTAATAGCTCATTTTTCTTACCAATAGATAATACATTCTGAACACCTGCCAGGATAAAGTATTGGTTTTACCCTTTTAGATGACACAAAATTTTTATGATAGAAGAAAATGCAGAGTTTGACCGCCAATACGTTTCTTTTTGTTATGCGGGCCGTACATCAGCGCTGCTATTCATTCCTCACTTTCACAATGCCGATTTGGCAATCAGAACTGTTGGGGGGTCCTGAGGGCAGAGGTTAAGAACCACTGCCTTACGAAGAAAATATCTGTGGTATTGCCGAAAACAGATTGGTTGCACCTAACTAATTTGTATTTAACCTTTATTTCATGCACAGGACGTTTGTACTTGTTTGTGCACATTTGGTTTACTTGGGCACTGTGGAAATATTACAAAATGTCACCCTAGACTTTGCGCCTCATGTTCCTACATGACATTATACAGATATCGCCTCACATTATCCAAAGCCTCATTGCCTTTTTATTTAATGGTTTGTGTATATAGGCATGATTTATAAATATTTATCTGCATTTTATCTTAAGTTACCGGCTCATTGAATTTCTCATTTACATTAGTCTGCTTATCTGAGATAAGATTTATTGCTTATCAGTATTAATTATCAGCAATGCGCTTCAGTTTTGCAGATATTTATGGAAGAAATTCATCATGGATATTTTTTTGTGAAGAAGAGACTTTCGTGAGACTTCAGAAGCTATTAGAGACACTTCAGAGATTTGACAAGTCTAAGGTATGTGGTAAAATACAGAAACTCATTGACTTGTCTGGTACATTACATTATATGCTATTTGCAACAAAAAAAACACTGTTTTTTTGGACATCTCTGAATCATTCATGCTCACTGTATGGATTCAGCAGTTGTTCCCAAACTGTGTGCGTGGCGCCCTGGGGTGCCTTAGGACCCTTGTAGGGGTGCTTTGGGTTGGTGGTCCAGGAACAATTCAAATTAAATATAGTCAATATAATTGGCAAAACCAGTGCTTGTGGCAGCCAATCATAAAATATTTGGACCTACAGAAGCAAATCTTTTTCCTCTCTACATAATTAAATTGAAAGAAATTGGTGTGAAAATTGGCAAGCAAAATGTTTTATTTATTATAAGGACCTGTAATGTTTACCTTATATAGGAAATATAAGATTTTTTTACACAGCATTTTTTATTTGAATTTATATAACAAATGTGAGCGACCCTGGCAGTTTTTTAGCAGATATTTTGCACAACGTTCACAGAGATATTGCGGCAGATGTATTAAGCCTTAACAAGAGATAAATGCAAGTGTGATAAGGAGAGATAAACGTCCAGCCAATCAGCTCCATACTGACTTTTTTCAAACACAGCTAACCTGCTAACATGGCAGTTAGCAGGTGATTGGCTGGACGTTTAGCTCTCCTTATCTCCCTTGGATTTATCTCTTGTTAAAGCATAATACATCTGCCCCATTGACACTCATTTGTTTGCTCATCTTTTACAGATGTTGGCATTTTAGGTGGATTTTTTGTGCATCTCTCACAGAGATGTTGGAAATTTTAGCGGATATTTTGCGCATTTCTAACAGGGTTAGTAATAAACTTTTGGCCAAGGGGTGTCGTTGATAAAATTCTAATACTATATGGCACCTTGATTTAAAAAAAGTTTGGGAATCACTGGGTTACAGGAAGATTTATGTATATCTTATACACTACAAACGTAGCGATATACAGGCATTTTCTGAGCGATGTCAATTAATTTAACAACATTGCTTACAAAATGTCCCTACATCACTGTGTATGTAGGGGCGATAGTGATGCCCGGCCCCACACATCGATATTTCCTGGTGATTAATAATCAGCACACTGGTCGGGGACAGTGTTCTGACAGGAGAACACTGGCCCTGACACATCGATGTACAGCACTGTGTGCTGAGTGTACTGACCTATCTAGCATCACTTAGAACGCTCATCTACATACATCTAGGCCCCAAAACTCTCATCCATGCAGTATATTAAGTCATTTGGAATTAAGAATAATAAACATTTTAGTGTTATGCAACTTTGACTGTTCATTCTATTAGATAAAAATGTGTTTAGTTTTAATTTCATTGTAAATGCTCTTAATTGCATTCTAGTCATAAAATAGCAACATGGCTATGACCAACTTTCAGCCTATAAGATGCACTTTTAAGCTTAAATAATCTTTTTAATGATACTGTTAAGGGAAAGACTCTGGCCTCGGGCCATAGAGGCTGAGATACTGCTGGCACATACCGCTGGTAAGGATGCAAGCAGCTGTGCCAGCTATAGATCCATTTCTAAAAGTTTAGCTATAAGATTAAAGTGCTGCGGTAGACAAGTCATTATGACCGAGTGGGTTTGAGACGGGATGACAGGCAAGAAACAACGCCCGCAGGACAATTTACATGATACACAAAATAAACAAAGTCGAGTCTCCGTCTCCTCTTCTCTTGTTGTTTTGTTACACACTGAGAACGTTTTTTGATAGAAATCTTTGACCTTTTTTGTTGGCAACTTTGAAAAAGATTTGAATTGGGGTCACTTTAATAAAAGCCTTACTGTATATTATAAACCCTCAGCTAAAGTTAAAATGAATGGATTGTTATCTAGCACTATCCTGCTATTAATATAACAAAAAGACAAACACCAGGCAAGATGATTCTCATACTAACCGTACACACTGTAAAGTAATCAATTGATTAAATTTAGTCATTAATTGGCCAGATAATGATTTGCTTCCTGGATCTCCATTCCCAAATTAATTTGTACCCTAGAGACGGTCAAAGAGTGTTATAAAATGAATTACACCAAAAGTGAAGCCATTACCTATCCACATCTTAGGGTTAAATTTACTACCAAGAACTTTTTTAAGACCCCATCGCATTTGCCAAATTGAGTTTTACTCCATATCAGAAATCTATTTTAACAAAAAAAAAATCTTAAATCTCCTATATTTAGATTTTAAATGTGTACCTGTTTGATGGGGGAAGATGCCTCTCGGGTATCCACACAGTTTTATTGTACCACCCATACAGTTAAAATTTTAGAAAAGTTTGTCCCACAAGGCAAGTTGATGCATATTGAAATTCCCTAGTGTCTATCTTGGCCTCCTTAAGAATTTTAGATACTTAAAGCGTATATTACAACCTTGATTCCTATATGGTGCATTCTAGATTTTCCTCCTTGTGGAAAAGTTGATTTTGTAGATGGGTCTTTATGGTGTTAATTAGATTCTTTATCTGAGAAGTAGATCATCTCCTAACAACTATTTTAATACTTTTAACTGCTCTCCTTCTTTAAACCCACCTGGAAGGGTCATATAGTTAGACCTTTATTTACTTTAAAGGGTACTTCTGTTATAGCACGGCACCCGTTACGTAGTTAGCGTTGTGTCCCTGTCAGAATCAGCGTAGTGTTCCCGCGGCCAGCGTAGTCAGTCAGAGGTGAAGTGACTGCATTATTTCTGACGCTGTTAATTTGGAATGGCTGCAGAACCTCTCAGCATGTTTAACCTGCCGCAGACAGAGGAGGAGTCGGTGGCTTTTTTTCAGCAGCACCATTTGCTGCCACTGACACAAACCTGTGTTAATGGACACACCATGCGCTTGCATATGAAGGAGTGCATGTAGCGCTGCCACATTAAAACCTACCTTAAGAAGGTCAGTCTCCGTGCGGCACATTGGTTCCCAGGGTGTCCTATACCATTTCTTACCCTCATCAGTTTTATTTATTCATGGGCGGAGGAGCTCACAAGCATATCTTTTTATGAGCGACAACTAAAGTTGTCGAATAAAACCACCATGCTGTACAATACCATTATGCGGGAGGCCTGCACTGTGGACTTAATGTCGCAGCCCCAACGCCGGATTGGTGGTCCAGGAAAAAGTGGAGGTGGATGAGAATTTGTTTGTACAGAGGAAAAAGTCATGTCGGACGATTGCTTCCTCAACAGTGGCTGTTTGGAGGCATTTCCAGAGACACCGGTGACTTTCAGAACGCCTGTGGAAAGACGTGACGCCAGCACCCTGTTGGCCGCCATCAGCAAATATATAGAACCGGGAACAACTATATATTCGGATTGCTGGCGTGCATATAACACTGAACATCTGGAGCAGGCAGGGTATTACAATGTACCGGAGAACCACCGCTATAATTTTGTTGATCCGGACACTGGGGTTCACACCCAAAACATTGAACGCCTTTGGGGATCGTGTAAGTGGCATAACAAACGTCAAAGGGGCACTGCGCGGCAGAATCTGGACTCCTACCTACAGGAATTCATTTGGCGAAAGACTGTGGAGCAGAAAACACTTTCCAGTGTATACTTTATGCCTTAACTCTGCTCGCACAGGCTGACAAAGCAGAAGACACAGATGCAGACACAACTGCATCCACTTCTGCTGTAGTTTCTGTCAATGCCGAATCAGAAGAATAACTGTTAAATTTTTTTTTCTTTCTTCTTGATAATTTCGATATTATTGTACTTTGTTAAGTTGCTTTCTTCTTCTTATCATTATTATTAATAACTAAAATCCAGTTACCAGTTAACACATGTCATCATTACTGTCTCAGATGTATGATATGGCAGGTGTGATTTGTGTTCCTGAAACACCCCCACTATCCACGCCAACCCGAAGCGTGGCGAGCGCACGCGTTACGCATCCTCCCAACCATAGGCATGCGCACATTGAGTGTTAAGGGTGCACAGGCACCCCCTAATGCTGTGCCCCCACCCCCACACTTATTGCTGCTAGTAATACCAGCAATACCTTTTACCAAAGACTTTTGGTTTTTAGAGCTGTATTCCATTAAAATAAGCGCCCATCAATCAATTATTTGTGTTTTGCATTATTAATTGTATTACACCATTGTCATATCACTACATATCTGTGTCATCCAGATATGATTTTGACTTTATTTGCATGTACTGTTACACAGAGTAATTACAAGATTAAAACTGAAATAGACGTTTTATATTGTAGTGAGTGCACGCCTGATTTGTGGTGTTAGACAGGCCCAATGGCGGTGTTAGACATGCCCAATAGGTGTTGCTAAGCAAACCGCTTTGACAGTGCACCCCCTAATAAAGTGTTGGGGTGGAGTTGATTTTATAAAGTGTGGTGAGCGCAGCGAGGGGACGTGGATTACTTTACATGTATTCCGCTTCCCCTCGTGGGGCTCGCAGCGCTCGCCACGCTTCGGGCTCGCCACACTTTATGAAATGAACTCCACGCTGACGTGGATAGTGGGGGTATGAAAAGGTCGGGAGGACGCGTGACGCATCCCATTGCGGGGCTCGCTGCGCTTGACACGCTTCGTGCTGGTGTGTGGATAGTGTGGGTTTCAAGTGGAGGCATTTGCTAGTATATAACATGGAGCACTGGCAAATGCCTCCTTTATTGTGCATCAGATGCACTTGCGTCCGCATAACCCCCTTTGTGCAGGAGACACACGTGCTACAGAACCCCCTAACCCCGTCTCCCTGAAGCGGACACGGGCAGGGTTGTCGTACCCTGCCGCAATAATTACTGAGACGCAGGAGCGTCTGAGATGCACCTGCATCTCAGACAGCTGGAGCACCTCTCCGCCGGCGCCCGCATGATCCGGCGTCCGCCAGCGCAGGGGATCTGGCGATTACTGGTGCTGTGTGAGAGGCGCTCACTAGGCTTGCCATGGATGCCGGGGACAGAGCTATGGATGCCGGGGACAGAGCCGGGCTGCCGCGGAGTCACTACGCTAAGTACACTAACTATGCTAGGCAGCAGAGTCACTGCGCTAACTACGCTAGGCAGCCGTTGGACTACGCTGACAGCGCAGCTTAGCATACGCTGAAAACGTAGCGTAGCCGGGCACCGTGCTATTACACAAGTACCCTTTAAAGTTATATATTGTTACAACTCAGATAGATAGGATTCTATAGCTGTTCTCTGCACCCTACTTAACTTCTGATAAAGCATGAGTATACTGTATTTGGAAGATGATTTGTGCACTGTAATGACTGAGAAGTCATGGAACATCATTGGACAGGGAATAGTTAAAGCATTTAGTAAGGTGGTATCTTTTACGTGTTCAATTAGGATAATAAAAGTAAGGAAAGTCGTGTAAGTTATATCTTTTCACTTATGGAGGATATTCTGGTTGACCCGCAAAGCTGCAAAATTCACAGCTTTGCGGGTCATCTAAAGCTGCCTGAACGACCGTATGCCCCCCCCCCCCCCCCGCATGCCGATTTCCCCGCGCGTATGGGAATGGATGTTTAGCATAAACATCCATTCGCAGCCTTACATGCGAGGGCGAAATCATTCAATGGTCGCCGACCATCGAATGATTTCTACAGTGTTTGCAGATCTAAGACACCTCTCAGGTGTCCTAGATCTGCAGGTCCCTGTATGGGAAGCCGGCCGGCAGCTGATATGCGCTGATGTCAGCTGCCCGCACCCTGTCATCGGCAAATTTCCATGGGTACACCCAGTGCCCCCATGCCCCACCCGCATTCCTGTGTATGAGCGGCCGACGAATAGTCAATTCGCCATGGCCGCTCGCACAATGCTGCTGCACATGTGCATAAATGTTTATGCGCATGCGCACTCTGCAAACATCGCTCCCCTGTGCGAATGCTCAGGGGAGCGTGCCAACTAAAATAACCTGCGTTTAATCAATGTACATGACCTAAGGCCCCTTTAAGTCAGACATCCAGAAACTAATAGAACACATATTGCTATCTAGAGTTCCCTTGTGCCTGTGTTCTGGTGTGTTTGTCCATGGCCTTCTTATAAACTCTAACAATCTGACCTTATGTTATTTAGCATCAAAAATGTTATTGTGTAGTAATGGTGACATTCCCTACCAATTGAAAAATTCATACATGGTAAAGGGTGTAGTATAGCGGGCCGACAGTTGGTATTCTGACAGTCAGTATACCAACGGGAGGTGAGTGCATGGAAGCCCCTTGCAGGCATGGTGGCTTGATGCGCTAGTCACAGGGAAGGAGGCAGTGCCGGCCAGCCGGAGCCAGGCAGCGGTTGCTCATTGGCGCTGCCTGGCACTAAGCAGCACAGGCAGTGGCAATCACAGGCATTTTCTGGGTTTGCCAGTCTGGGCACTGAAGCATAGCCTGGAAAATTCTCGGGAGTACCACTGAAGGGGTGAAGTATTGATAGCTTATGCCTTAGCTCTGTAACATTGCATGGATTGTGGAATTTGTTTAAATGGCTCATAATCCTCCCTACTTTCCCTTACCGTTCCCTCCTCTGCTGAGTTAATAAGTGTACCCTCCCTTCCGTTTTATCCCTCCCTAACTTTTTTTCCAGAGAACCAAGGACATGGCCCAGTATTGCCCTTTGCCAGCTTGTGGGGAGCCTCTAATTGCAGCTGTACATTGCGGGTGCATCTTAGCACCAGTGATATATTGCATCCATTTCCCTAGAACTCCACCGGCAGCTACCCTGGAGCCCTTTTACTTACGGTATATGGCATGTAAAAAATGGCAGTCGCATGTAAGGACTCCCGGGGAGCTGCTGTTGAAGATCAAGGGAAATTAGGTCCAACTTGTGAGTTGGACCAGTGTATGGGGGCCTTTAGAATGTGCCTGGCTGTGTTCTTTGTTAAGCAGTATAATACTGATATATATATTATTTTATTTTAGAACTATTTTTTAGGAAAGGCGTTGTATGACGAAGACTCTACTATAATTCATCATTATGCCTTTGCGGAAAACCCTTCAGTTTTTAAGTATCCAGATTTTTCTGCTGGCTGGGCTCTTAGCATACCACTTGTGAAAAGGTAATATAACTTCTTATATCTTTAGATTATAAATAGTTTGATGTTTATTGAAAATGTTTTTCTACAATAGGAGGTTATTGGGTCAAATACTGTTTTATATTTATATACAGTATTACATTGATTTACAGTCTTTATAGCCTGAATTGTAATGGACCAAATGAAGAGTTTAAAATGGTTCTAGGTAACTATAGACAAACTACTGCAGTATCGCCAAACAAATACTTTTTATTACAAGAAACTACAGTATCGTAAACAACAGTGGCGGATTTTACATAGGGATGCAGGACCATAGCACCCCCAGTAAAATCTGCCACTCACAAAGTTTGAGCAGTATATATTACCAATCCACGATGATGAATATAGGCTGGTGGACTCCATCCATAATGATGGAAAAAATGGTGAGAACATGAGGAGAAGGGAATTGGATCATCTTACGTCTGCAGACGTGTCCCTTTAATCCTCATATGGATGTACTTGAGTTTAACCAAGAGTTGGAGAGTTCTTGAGAAGCTGTTACATGGTATGATGGATAATTAGGGGCAAAGCAAATGTCCCAGATGCAAAGTCCAGTGAGGTGGTAAAGTCTCAAAGATCCAGCCAGTGGATGGTAAATGTCAGTTGGGGGTGATTTGGAAAAGGCTCAACGCATTTCCCTGGATATTGCACTCCGGCTTCCTCGGGAGCACATTTACTCCTGAGGAAGCCAGAGTTCTATATCCAGGGAAACGCGTACAGCTCTAGAGTTAAAATACTCTTTTATATTGTATGTGTTTTTTTTTATTATGTTCTGATTGAATTATTGTGACAAAATTTGTCTAGAACTTTGTTATTTTTTCAGAAATTAAAGTATTTACATTTTAAACCATTTTGCATATATTTCAGCCAGCGGTGGCACACCTTTTTTCTCTTCTTTGTACACAATAATATTAGGGGAGTGACTACCCCTGTGCGAGCTGCTGGTAATTGCGCAACACACAATCTCCTGTTACTCACAGGGAATATCTCACAGTGCCATAACTTCCCATTGGCAGGGCGGCCCCAGGGGGAAATGCCATAGTAGACTATGATAGCGAATTGGAAGCCACTTCCCTACCATTATGGCAGCCTGGTCCGGCTTTTAAGGTCATAAAACAATGAAATCCTTAGAAGTCAGCCTGTAGTTGACTTAAGCCCCACCCCAGATATAGACTCCAACCTGACTTATGCTCTGACTCTCAGTGACATTAGCTATCAATCACTGGGAGGGCAGGGATAAGACTCAGGATCAGTCAGACGTAATGCAGACTTTCCCAGGTAGACGGATAAAGAGCCACCGTTGGTAAACATAGACGTTTTATTTATTTTTAGCATCATGTGGGTAAAGGAAAATAAAAGTCTCTGAATTAAAAGTAACAATTGAAATTCTTAGCCACAATAAAATACATGCACAGCCATAATCAAATAATATTGTGTAGTGAAACTGAATAAACAATATTTAAAATATATAAAATAAATGTTTTCAATAAGTAAATTATTGGTTCAAATGGTGTGAACATACGGTGCAATTTTGGCTACAATTTTGACTATATAGTAAAAATCGGATAGTAAGTTAGCCAAAATTGTGCAGTGTTTAGGAGGCTTGAGATACGATGCGCTGACCTGCGGCGTCTTTATCGCAAGGGAAAATAGACTGTGCTGTCTGTTTCAACTATGTCCCCTAGCGCCCAATAGCAAGATAGTCAAAACCGTAAGTGCAGTTAGCCAAAATCGCGTAGTCAAAATCGCATAGAAATAGGTTAGTCAAAATTGGCCATTAGCCTGAATCGCACCGTATGTACACACCTAAACACTGTTCATATTAGCATTAACAAAAGGCGTGTGTCGGAGCAATTCATGTAAGATAAAAATGCTGATAACATCTACATTACCCCGGCGGAGGAGACAACAGTAACCGCTTGAGATGCAATCACCGCTTCTGATTCCTAGATGAGAATCCAGGATGTTAGCAACGCATCAGCAGTGGTGCTTGTTTAGGCCAAGTTTTTATAATAATCAAATCTAGGAGTTATGGACTTGAGAACAATGTGTTTATTTAGTGCTAAGGTGTTTAGCACTCTACATTTTAAAAGTCAGTCAGCTCTGGTCATCTGAACCCTACTCTACACAGCAATCACTCCATGTTGTGTCATTTCTAGGGGTAAGCTATTTCACCCAGGGTAATCCTACACAGTGCGCCTAAGATGGCTGCCTCACCTGGTACCTTGTTAGGGTGGAATACACAACCGTGGAAGTTATTATCCAAAGTGTCTTCACCAACACTACAGTGTTCTAACTAAACTTACCATAGAAGGGACCAGTATTTAATCATTCCATGGGCAACATATAACAGCCTGTGATGTGCAGGCTCTTTTAGAAATTCCTGGAAATCTGTCTGTATTTTTAAAGTCGCAACCATTTACCACGCATGGGATTTTATAAACATGATTTTGCATTAACACTGGTGACACTTTCCACTTTTTTTATTCCAGTACCGACCATTCTAATGAAAGAGACCTCTATTGTTGTTGTGTTTTTCACATGTAGGGTGACATTCTATGGAATGAGAGTTGTGTTTTTTGGCGAATTTTACTCCAAAAAATGGCTAATTCGCATTTTTCCTTGAAATCGCATATTTAATCTGATACGAAAAGGTCCCTAAATCGCATATTTTGTGCGATAAGTCATGCGTACTGAAAGTGCGGTAAAAATTTGCACTTTTATCGCATCCAGATGTTTTCCAATAGAAAAGTATACAATTCGCTTATTTAATGGAATGGGATTTCGCAAATCGCACTTTTAAAGTGTCTAATAATTGCCATTATTTCAGACCAGGTTCTGTTGGGCGATTTGGCCCAGAACTCAATTTGGTCAAGTGCACACATGGTTAATGTCATCACAGGTGTTTTTAATTTCACTCACAAACACCCCTACATATACCCCCACATCATTAAGGACACCTGTGAGGGTTTGAGACATGGAGATTGTGCAGAGTGGATTTGAGTTGCTCATTTTGGATTTGGCCCATTTGGAGGAGCTGCGCACCAGAACCAGGTACCACTTCAAATAGTGCGTACCCCACGTATGTATCGTGCTAGGCTTTACCTGGACTCCCTCTCGGATCAACAGGTTTTGGGGATGTTTAGGCTAAACCGCAATAACTTGTTGAACTTATATGAGCAGGTGAGAGATGATTTGGACCCTTTTGGGGGGGACAACTATGCAGTGTCTGGGCTGCAGAAATTAATGTGTACCCTCTACTATTGCCACTGGCTCCACTCAGTCCGTGACCTCATGGTCCTTGGGGGTATCACAAGCCACTTTCTCAAAGCATTTTACTCAAGTGTTACTTGCTTTAAAGAAGTTGTGGCGGACATACATCAGATTCCCCAGTTCAGAGTCAGAGTGGCAGGACCACAAGGTTGCTTTCTATAGACTCTCAGCATTCCCTCACGTGCTGGGAGCTATAGACTGCACACACATTGGGATTAGGGCACCAAGTGTAGTTGCAGGATTCCCTGGGAACTGCCATGACGCCTATATTCTGTGACACTCCGGCCTATGGAACCGATTTACCCAACAACAAATGCCAGAGGGCTGGCTACTTGGTAAGTACATTTTTACATATTACCCTCTCTATTCGTCTTTGTACCTGCTGAAATGTGTGTGTGTGTGTGTTTTAATTTTCACCAGCCTACTACTCTTGTCCAAGTAAATACTATTTGCCCACTGCACATACCTTACCATATAAGGGAATAACTTCCTTTCTTTGGTTTAGGTGACTCAGAATATGGGTGTCTTTCCTGGCTCATGACACCTTTGCGCACCCCCGATGGCCCTGCACAGCACTGGTATAATGAAGCCCATATTGCAACCCCCAATGTGGTGGAGCGTACGTTTAGAGTGTTGAAAAGTAGATTCCGGTGTTTGGACCGGTCATCTGGTTTGCTGCTTTACCACCCTGCAAAAGTAGTGATGATCGTCCAGGCTTGCTGCATGTTACACAACATAGCCCTATACCAACCAGCCTATGTGGAGGAGGATCATGCAGCAGTCGTGCAGGAAGCCCAACCTACCACACCTCTGGTAGTGAGGGGTACGCAGAGGGGGAATCTGGTACGTACAGACATCATCAGGCACTACTTTTCTGGTAAGCACATGTGCCCTCTATTCCTACATGTACCTTTGCTGGAAGTGAACTCACCTACATTACATTTATCACTAACATCTTTTTGCCCCCACATTTAGCCCAATAGACACAGTCCAAGGGTACAGTTGGTGGTGCAGACCTATCCCTTGCTGTAAAAAACCTTGTAAGTATATTAACAACATGTATATCAACTATGGCTTACCTGTTGTTGTGGAACTACATGGGCCAGCATGCCCTGACACACTGTAAGCATGACAGCTCAAAACATGACTGCCACAGCTTGCTGAAATATGTAGTTCCACAACCTCGGACGGGCCAGATTTGAGACAACAGCATCTTCCACCAATACCTTGCTCATATATCATTACATTATGGAACAGATCACACAACAAATGTTTGAAGAATAACACACACACAAAATGGTATGCGTTGTGACATTTTTACTACAGTATATTATGTCATACATAACCTGCATTTGTCAGTCGCAAACAATAGAAATGTGTATTAATGTAACAAAAATTCAAGCATAGTACATGCATTATCAATTTATTTTATGTTAAATAATTATTTCTTCCCTCCATCAGGCCGCGCACTACCACCTCTTGACCCTGCGCACACGGCACCCCGGGTCCTAATACTCCGACGGGGTGGGGAAGTTGGTGAGCCACTTACTGGTGTGCTAGATACACTACTAATTGTAGATGTAGTTGCACCTATGACACCTGACACCTCCATTTGATGGATTTGTGCCTGCATAGCGATCAACGCATTGGTCTGCGCAGTACACGATTGACTAATTGAATGAATACTTTGTGCAAGGCTGCCAATATGGATATTCTGCTCTCTTACAGCAGAACTAAGTTCAGCAAGACGGGTGTCTATGCTATTTGCCATACGCACCTGAGTGCCTACAACAACCCGTACACTCCTAGACAATTTTCTCAACTTTAGAAAGGTGTCACGCATGTACCCCTTAATGTTGCCCATTTCCAGACTTTGGGAGGCCATAAATTCTAGTTGTTTGTCCTTGAAATGTACCAAGGAGGCAGCTACTTGGGCAGCAGAAGCAGCTGTAGGGGGAGTATTTCTGGGTGGGGGTAGGTTTGGAGTCACCCCACTCGGTGGAAGATCACTCTGAGATGATGTGTTTATTTCCTCCTCAGCCGCAAACGTGTCCACTGGTTCAAGAATTATCTCTATGTCATCCACCGGCATATCAGAGGATTCTGTGGATTGTTGTCCTAGTTGTACAGTACCTGTGGATACAGAGGAAGAGGTAAGTACAGATGCATATATTGTCCTTTCTGTCGTCAGTACTGTTTTGGAAAGGGTCTGAGATGGTAGACGCCCATACCTAGGGGTACTATGTACTTACAAATGGACCCCGATCCTGCATGAAACATTGACAATAATCTTCATTGACATGGCTAGGCCACATTACATTCATGTCCGTTGCAATGTAGCAGCTGGAGATGACTGTAATGTGATTTATTATTTGATGTGAAATGGGTGGGTGTACTGTATGTGTAATGGCCTGTGGTTTGAACATTTACCTGCTTCCACAGATGCGGCACCATCGGAGCTTCTTTTCTTGGATGCTTGATCACTTCGGGACGGACAATCTGTGAAAGGAAAGATCGGCAGACTTTATGTACCGAGTAATGGAGATGCTTTTGTGCAAAATCATCAAATAAATTACAATAATGGACAAATTTACCTTTGGTTTAGGGCTATATTATTTACTATTCATATTTTTACATTGATGTTTTGCACCTGTAGTCAGCCAAAAAAATTAAAACACTGCTTGACACATTACAACTGTTGGCAAATCTGTGGTATGTACTGTAGGCGTGACTGCTAAACCACCAGTACACCAATGTTTTTGGGCCACATACATATGAAGCTGCTAGAAATTTTTTTACAGTGTGGAACAATAGATGTGCAGTTGTGGAATGTCAAGGCCCAGCATTCTGATCATTTTTAAAGTAGGTGTAAACTATTGCCATTGACAGACCTTGCTGGGCTATGTAGTTCCACAGCACCACATTAATTAGTATAACAATACAAAATAACATTGCAGTTTAAATACATTGGCATGTATGTTTCATATTGCATGTGGTGACACTTAGCAGCTCGGGGTGGGCTTGCCGGCCTATCAGTATCCGCAATGTGCATCCCAGGCAGGACCTCAGGGGGGATAATTCTTTGGAGCTTCACCTCATATGATGTGTAGGATATTGTGGTGGGGCTTCCTCCGCCAGTCTTGGTGGCCTCCTCCATCTCCATGGCCATTTTCTTTTTCAGCTGCCGCTTGATGTCGTTAAACTGCTTTTTAACATTTTTGATTAGCCTCTTGCGGTGACTGACAGCGTTGACCGCCTGGGTGATGTCCTTCCACATACCACGTTTACGATGTGAGGTTGTCTTGTGCTGGTTTTTCCCCAGTAAGCGGTCATACAGGGGTATGATGGCCCGGACAAGTGCCACATTCTCCTCATAACTGAATCGGACCTTTCTCCCACTTTTGGTGCGGCCAGCTTTACCCTCCTCCTCATCCTCTATATCTTCCACATGCATGTCAAAATCCTCCTCCATGCCAGTGTCTTCCTCCTCCTCCTCACCTCCATCTCGGACATGTGGCCCTCCTGCAGCTGCTGTGGGGTATGGGCAAGGTCCTGGCTACAGGATGGGGATGCCAGCGGATCCTCCTCCTGCTAGGCCTGGTCCGCCAGGGCCTGGTCTGGGGCTGCCCTTGCAGTGGCCATGGTGGCTGCCACACTGCTGCCACTCCCTGTAATGGAGGTCGACCTCACCAGTCCTCTGCTGCCTCTCCCACTGGCTCCTCTTGCCTGGCTGCTGCCACTGCTCCCTCTGCCACTGGCCCCTCTTCCTCTGGTCACACTGCCACTCACTGCTCCCTCTGCCCCTCCTCACTCTGCCACCAACACCTCTTCCTCTTCTCACACTGCCACTGCTCCTCTCCATGCTCCTTACTTCCTATCAAAGAGTGAAATGGCACCAATGCCCCTTTATATAGGGGGTGTGATGCATAATGGAGGGGACCTAGGTGGGCCAATAGGTTAGGGGGTTATTTGTCATGTGGAGACAGTCTTGTAAATCGCACTCCAGTTGGTCTAAAATTTGCACATGACCGGCGGAAGAAATCGCACTTTTTAGTGACATAATTTCGCATCAATTCGCCACAAATCGCACTACATCGCACTTTTTAGCCTCTAATGCGCATCCCATTAAATATGCGAATTATGACTAAAAAATGTGATTTCTGAAAGTGCGAAGAGCGGCGATGTGGAGTGCGAAAAATATTTGCGCTTTTCTCTCAGCCCATAGAATGTCACCCATTGTATTACATTGCTGTCGCACTAGTAATTATTTAGGGTGAAAGCCTTGTTTTTGTACTAATAGAGCAGTGTTTTTAAACCACTGTGCCGTGGCACACAAGTGTGCCTTGAGCTGTTCTCGTGCGTGCCCCCAGATCTAGAGATACCCAAACCAGTTTACAGCCACCACCAGTTCAACTGTTATTTAATGGTCCCTTCTTTTCGTGTAAAGGGCCAATGTATTTTTTTTTGTTACCTGTGGGGACCAGTGTGTTTTTTATATGGGGGCCAATAGGTTTTTTTTTTTCCTGTGGGGGCCAATGTGTTTTGCCCTGTGGGGATCTCATGGTGTGCCTTGGCAATTTTAAAATCTTGTTTAGTCTGGCGCCAGTTAAAAAGGTTGAAAATTTCTGTAATAGAGGTTTATTTCTTTTTATTATCTATGGTGAAATCCTTATGTTTGTTCGAATACTTTTAATATTGGTATAAATGTAATTGTTTTATTGTGTTACGCAGTTTTCTGATGTTATTATAATTAGCATAATTACTTGTCAACTGTGTCATAGAGCCTCTGGAATTATGCGATATGTATAATTATTCTTTTTTTCTCCTTGCTATTGTATTACTGCTCTAATGATCCATTTCAGGCTCTCTACTTGGAAAAAATGAAACAATCTCTGTTTTGTCGTTAAAACCAGAAGGTATCATGGTATAAAATTGATGTACCCAATAGGATTTTCTCTATCATAATAACCTTTATTACTTCCCCTAGAGCCCAACATGTTAAATACCTTGGAAACTAATGGTTATTAGAGATTTATTTTAGGTTTGCAAGGAACGTCTATGCGATGATTATAAAATACATTTTAATATTCAACATATACTGTTGCAGCTGAATTTGTAATTGGGGATTTGGTTGGCCATTAGGCAAATAGAATGCTTTCTTCGTAAACACAACTTTTTCATCCAAGGATTCAGATTAACATTGATTTTTTTCCCGGATTATATTTAGTAATTACTTTACATTTACAGTAACTGAAATCTGGTTTCACACCTTGAGCTGTGACCTCAACAGTGTCGGTTTCAGAGGTGGAGCTGCAGCAGAGTTCTACTGTATATTCAGATATCCAATCTGACTCACTGGCAGTTGGTGTTTTTCCCCTATTTGGATTTTGAACTGCGCTGCACTTCGATGCTGCCGCCGGTGGTCCTTGCACATCTTGCCCCAGTCCACCACAAAACACCAGACCCGCCAGGTGCCGCCAAACTCTGCAAATGATGGGCTTTTTCCCTGAAGAAATAATTTAGCCACAATGCGATGCAACAATGACACACCAGGATTGACTTGATATGCGACAATTGTATATCTGTGCGTGATCGAGCATACTGTATACAAAGTACCATAAAAGTGCTGAGGCCACTGCATTCTAGTGCTTCGTATACAGATCCATGCAATCTTGTTACCCATGGGGATCCAATCGGTGGGATATACTATTGTGTTCCCACTGAGACCAGGGGCTCTGAATGGAGCTTGTCCCCGCATTGGACTCTGACAGCTGCCGGGGGGTTCTGCGCATGACCACATTACACAGTGTCCACTTCCATGGACGGTTCTGGTGGAACCCTCTGCCTAGCCGGCAATGTGGTAAGGAGCCCATAGGCTACAATGGACTACCGCCATTTCCAAAATCTGGCAACATCTCATCTCCCATAGAAACCTATTGGGGATTATCGCCTTCATATATACAAGGCATACAGATGGAGACGGCCTCTTTCGCCAGCCCCCGCCACGGGGCGCACGCACATGAGACGCTTGCGTGCCCCGTGGCTATGGTGCTCCCCCGGGTCTACGCCGCCTCCCCCGGTGCCCCTCACCATCCGATGTTCTTACCTGCTGTAAATCTGTGAGTCTGAACGCCCAAGGACTTAGACACCCACAGTCAACATCCATAGACACTGGTTCATCCTTAGGCGTCACCTTTGGTTGTAGCATGGAAACTTGTCCCAGCAATGTAGCAGGTACAGTTTTTCATCTAAATAAGGCTCCTACTGTATTCAAGAGGTTCAGTGTCTCTGGACAAAGGCATTTTCAGGAATGTGCCCACAACATGCCCCCAATACCCCTATAAGATGCAGCATCTTCTTACATCTCTTTAGCCACCCCTTGTTACCATCTGATGACCATCGAGTATTGCCTCAAACGGATTCGGCATGAAAAGCCGGCGGTCGGGATCCCGGCGTTCAAAATCCCGACACCGAAATCCCGAAAGCCGGAATCCCGAAAAGGGGGGGACGTGGATCGCCCCCCCCCCCTTGCGGGCTCGCTGCGCTCGCCACGCAGCGGGCCCGGTGCCTCGCTACGCTTGGCAAACTAATTTATTCTCCCTCCGAGGGTGTCGTGGACACCCACGGGGGGAGAAAGTGTCGGGATTTATATATATATATTAGCAGCAGGATTTTGAACGCCGGGATTCCGACCGCCGAGATTTAAACTGCATCCCCCTCAAACTACTTCTCTGCATGTTTTTAAGGGCAGTCCGGTAAGAGATCAGAGATTTCTCCAGTGGCGCCTTTGTTTTCTCCTAATAAATGTGTACGGCAACTTACCAGATGACAGTAATGTGTATGGGACTGAAAGTGCATAAAGGAAGACTTGTAAAGTACTTCTGTGATGTGGCCATACCTGTACTTCAAGTATTGGATGGTAAATACTGCAGTGTGCAAGGGGGAGTTATATATATATATATATATATATATATATATATATATATATATATATATATATCCCTTATTTTGAGTATTTTGTTACAGATTGACTTGTTATGTTTGTCTTGTCAAAAAAAATGCTGACTCGTTAAACCTCATCGTTCTATATCTTGCTGGCATAGCGGTGTCTTGCCAACCTGCTTTAGCCCTGCAGCAAACTGGAGAATAAATGGAATAGGGCTGTAGCGATCATGAGTACTGTACATGACTTCCTATTAGTAGTGACACAAAAGGTGGATTAGAATTTTTTCTAAGTAATTGTTGTACCTATTACATACATAGGTGCCGATTTATGTTTTTGCTGGTGGGTGCTCAAGCCAAAAATATAGAGGAGTGGCTTCATGGGGAAGTGGTGTGTCCACAAAATAATACCAATTTATATTATGGAGCACAGTTGTCTCCAATATTCAAATTACGGCAATAGAGTTCCACATACATAAATGCCCCCACAGTGCAGGTACATAAATGTCCCCACAGTGCAGGTTCTCTGCGGACAGAATACACTCTTCCCGGCATACTGTTTCCCAGGTAGCGGGTCCGGCAATGTGGGTGCTGCAATATGGCGGCCCAGCAGCGGGACTCGGGCCTGTGGGTGCTCATCAATTTCCGTGGGAGCACCCACAGAATCGGCACTTATGATTACATAACACCTGTTATAGTATCCCTGTTATGCATTTTTTAGACCACTACACACGCACAGCCTTGTGTACCCAATTATATATCTGATGCCCTTCTCTTTGTTTTAAATCAAGTTTTAAGACATTTAGAAATATTAAGCCACAGTGTAAGTAGGGCATACTGTAAAAGAGACAAATGCACTTTACAGTTTTGAGTATAATTTTAAAGAGATTTGAAAAGACTTCAATCTTCAATTCAGTTCATGCGCTATTTGCAATATGATAGAAATAGAGCTGGATAATCTTTATAATAAAAGGTTCATGAATTTAAAATATGACACAGCACACACTAGAGATTTTACTTGACCTGACTCATTGTAATTACTAAGTAAGAAGGCTCCTCGAAGTTACCAAGTAGCACAAAAGACTTCAGAAGAGTAAAATATTCATCTGGACAGTTGCAGCGTTGTACAGTATAATGCATTTTTCTTTTGCACAGTTTTTAACAAGCTCTTGGATCCAGGCGTTGTAGCCGATCTACTGTGGGGTTTATCGAGTTAATGAATTTATGCCTTCACCTTGTCTTAACTAAAACCATTGCATACAGCTGCATGGGAGTACAGTGAGATTACAGCAAAGTGGTGTTAAGCTAAACCTATCTTATTGTACTACACGTAAATATACATTGGGAAGTGTAACTACATAGTCACTGCCAGTCACAGTGAAGCCAGTTCAGTTGCACAGACTGCATCTGGCTTTACCGGCAATGAGAGGGGTGGCAGATTTTTTCTAAAGGGGCTGCAGTCCTGTAGCCCATAGGTAAAATTTGCCTCTTGGTCCTCTTACATGTAGCCTCAATAAGCCAAGATGGCTGGTATGAGTGAGTCGCCAGGTCCTGTGTAACTTTGCTAAGATCTGGCTTCTTTTTTTATGAGTGAGTCGCCAGGTCCTGTGTAACTTTGCTAAGATCTGGCTTCTTTTTTTTTTTGCCAAAGATACGTCTTAATCGCAATACAATGTTAGCCGGACTCATGGGGAGGCTGTGCTGGGTAATTTTCTATGTGCTGCTTGTATATTGTGTGTGCATATGTTTCTCAGTACGCATGTGTGAGGCTGTCCTGCGATGAAGCCTTGCACAGTGTTCGCAAGGTGATTGACATAAAGTAAGTGTATGGGAGTGGAAACCGCATGTTTAGTGGAAGTGTTAAGAAAAACACAGGCGTGCTGGCAGTGTCCGGGAAAACGCTAGGCATGCAAGCGTGTTAAGGGAGTGATTTTTACATCCGCTCCAGGCCGGAAATGCCTTTTTCTATTGCACTGTATAAGTCTCGGGCCAGGCCGGCGCCCGCAATGAGTGGTCAGTAAAAATCATTCGAGGGTAAGCCTGTTACGATGAGTTTTGGATATTTTTGCATGGCAAATAGATGTGTAGCCATACACATACATACGTAGTGTTCATTCTAGCACCCGCTATCTTTGAAAGCCCATGCAGTTCCTCTTCCCTGCCTGGGGTGTCGCTGTCTGCTGTAGTGCTTCTAGCACAGTGTGGTCTATATATCAGCACTGATATGCAAACCAGACCTGTGCTAGAAACACCACAGCAGACAGCGACACCCCACGCTACATACGCACAGTGAGCACAAATGATTCGCAATCATGGCTTAACTGAACGCTGACTGGTGCGAATTAGCAGCCTTGCACTCAGGTCTGAATCAGACCCTGAGTCTTTATACTGAGCACAACAGCACTTGTGGGCCTAATTCAGACTTGATCACAAAGCACATTTTAGTTAGTTATGTGTGAGTTATTTTGTTTCTCTGCAGGGTAAATACTAGCTGTTTTATTCTTACACTGCAATTAAGCTGTCAGTTTGAACACACCCCACCCAAATGTACAGTACAGATGGAGCGAGCTCCATCTTTGCAGGGGCTGGCGATAGATTTGCCAGCCCCGCCAGCGGCTGGCTTCTACCAGGGGTGCGCACGCACGAGACGCTCGGGCGCCCCATTTGCAAACGGAGCCTGCCGCCGGTCCCTGCCGACTCCCCCGCTGGTCCCCCTCGCTTCACCGACCCCCCCCCCCCCCCCCGAACTGGGCAGCGTCTCCCTGAAGCGAAGACGGGCATGCGCGTCCCAGTCTCTATCGCCGGCACTCGCCAGTGCAAGGGATCTGGCGAGCGCCAGCCAAGGATGATGCCCGCTCCATCTGTAACTCTCTCTGCTCATGTTACATCAGCCCCACCTGCAGTGCAACATGGTTTTGTCCATTTGAGAATAAATGTTCTGCAATCAAGTCTGAATTAAGTCCTTGTACACAGATATAACAGATATACACAGATTCAGCTTGACTTTGTTTACTGATAACCGATATTCCTCAGGGTTACATTCAGCCCGTGTGACTCCTGCTTAATTGCGTATCTGGATGGCGGATCGATCATGTTTAGGTTGATGATACTGTACCTTGGTCGGCCGCTAGTGGTCAACGGTGTCTAGTTCGATGCCTAAACTTGGACGACTTATAGATAGACAGTGAAGGGAGTTCGACGCCAGTGAATGGACGAAGGGAACGTGGTCGCCAGTAGCATGGTCGACACAAGTTTTTCTTGTTTTTTTTTGGTGCAGGTCCATTTGGTACATACTTTGCTATCCAAGTGGACACAGAGTTAGATTATAATTGTGTGCCAGGCATAACGAGACACCGTGCCCCAAGCATGACGAAAGCATCGATGGTCCACTGAGACCCCTGTGACGTTGTGCACTTCGACCAAGTTTAGGCGTCTATCTAGATGCCGTTGACCACTAATGGTCGATTATGGTATTATTGACCTAAACATGTTCGTTCCTAAATCTCAGAACCCTTTAATGAGATCTTGTTAAACACGTCCAGTCAGCGTGGCTGTTTTTCTTACCTGTCAGCACCAACAGGAAAATTGTCTGCCTAGATTTATATAAACGCAAGCCATATCAAGATATCCATAAAAAGATGTATCAAACTTCAAAAAAGTGCTAAAATGGACAGGTACTTGTGTATTATAGCGGCGCCCCCGATGTTGGTCGTACGATGTTTTTATCGAATCGCATCGCATGCCATACACCCGATGGCATGCGATGCGAGGCAATTTTGCCCCCTAAACGATGGAAAATTGTATAAGCACCCTAAAGGGTGCTTTTAAGCACCCTAATGGGTGCTTACAATGTTAAATGCACCCCCACGCCACCCCCCACTATAAAGTGAAGCCGAAGCGTGGCGAGCGCAGCGAGCCCGCGAGGGGTGGCGGTACGCGTCCTACGACCTTTTCATACCCCCACTATCCACGTCGGCGTGGAGTTGAGAATATAAAGTGTGGCGAGGGGATGCGGATACCTTCACAGGTATCCGCGTCCCCTCGCGGGCTTCACAGATATCCGCGTCCCCTCGCGGGGCACGCTGCGCTCGCCACGCTTCGGGCACGGTGGCTCGAAAAGGTCTTAGGACGCGTACCGCCGCCGCTCGCCACGCTTCGGGTTCACTTTATAGTGGGAGGGGGGTGGCGTGGGGGTGCATTTAACATTGTAAGCACCCATTAGGGTGCTTATACAAGTTTTAATCGCATCGCATTGCATCGCATTGTATGCCATATACAATGTCATACAATTTTAAAATTGTATGACATTGTACAACATCGAGCGATATCGCATCGCATACCATCATATGTCTTATGGTATACGCTGCGATGGGCGCCGCTATAATACACAAGTACCAATGGACATTTAGGAGCTGATTGGCTGGCCCTTACAGGTGATCGAAATGAGGTCAGTTTGGCTGCTTCTGGCTAAAGTACTTAGGATCACTTTGCTGTGAAACAATTTGCTTTGAGAACCAAGAGGGATATTACAAGACGGAACACAAAGCAAATAATCAATACAGTCGTCCTAGTCTTGTCATGTTATTGAATTAAGAATGTTTCAGAGGCACCACACTTGCATTAATCACTCTATAAAACAGTAGATAGAGTATCCTTTCATTTCCACCACTGTGCACTGTCCTGGAAATGCTAGTAATTAATTCTTATTTAATAATAGCAATGTAAATATATTGTAATCCGTCACAACCAGTCAGAATACAGGTGCAATCTCTCTAAAGCAAATCTGACTAATCCTAGGAACAATCCAGTAATGGGCCCACACACCTAGAGGTTTGTGCCAGCAATTTATCATCGGAGATTCTGCTTGAAAGTGGATGGTAGGGCATGAAATACCGCATGTCGGCACATGTCGTGTCGACATAGACACCGAAACGTAGCACAGCGTATTTTCGGGTAAAAAGAAGCAAAACAAAAATGACCTGGTATGTCTAGAATTGCTGAGGAATCTTCTGTATCCAATAGTCATAATAACAACATGTGACCGATAAAGGGATAATGCAGGAGGGTGTTGAAGTCAACCTGAATCCCTTATGAGATATGGCTACAGGCTGTAAAAATAGCTTTCTCTATGGGGAAGATACAGACGCCTCTGCGGCGCTGGATTCTAGCTCACAGCAAGACGTAGAACATGACAGCAAATAATTAAAGCAGCATCTGATGCGTTTCATTGTTCTTCAGAGTAAAGCTATCTTCAGGGAACATATTTGTACAGTATGATACTCATGGCTATGAAAATGTGAATATATCATGTACATTCTATAGTATGCTAACTATAACACAGAAAAAAGGAGGGTATTGCAGCGCTCATAAATTTTAATGAGTCAACCAATAAATAAGAAATCATTTAATAGACAAATTTTACATATATTGCAAATAAAAAATATTTAAAAAGATATATGGAAAACAATGTGATAAAAGCAATGTAACTTGATGTCAGAAGGACCAATGGGTTTAACCTGCTCTGGTAAATCTCAACCTGGGTAGAACACAGGGATGTGTGGTGGCTGGAGTCCAAATGGAGTTCCCAATGGATCGCTGGAGGTGTCCCAGTCTTATGGCCGACTTGGCTGTTGTTAAGGATCCTCTCTAAACATGCGTTCTCCTTAGGTGTGGATGGGTGCTCCAATAGATATCGCCAATTTGTAAATCCCAGTCCGGGAGCTTTTATAGGCTCCTAATAAAGTGCACTTGTGCCGGGTGTTCAGGTTTCCAGGAGATAAAAAGTCCAGAGACATAAGCAGGTGGTGGAAGAAATGTCCACTTAAGGTCCTTACAGGTAGCCAACGCGTTTCGCTGTCACTAGGGGCAGCTTTTTCAAGGTGACTGGCATTGGGTTGGGGCCTGGTACAAATACCCCAGTCAATTAAATCTGGTTGACCTCATGGTACAAACACAATACAGTAAAATAAATCAAAGATTGAATACATACTAATAGAAATACTCGGAGACAGACTTGGGACTTCATTATTAATAGCTGGTATGCATTTAAGAATGATAAAGCTCATAATTTTGAACAAACATATCCAAAGAACCTTTGTACCCGGAAGTGTATTAAATCACTTCCGGGACGAATCTAGGTAACAATAAGCAGATATACAGTATGTTTATATATATATATATATAGCACTCATCTTTTGGATAGGCAAACCCCCGGGTAGGGTCTTATAAATATGTCAATGTAGTTTTATTTTATTTAGTTTTATTTTGATCACAATTACATTGTGATCGATTCCAGCAACCTGGTGTCGATATGTCACTTCCGCCCTTATTAACACACAGAAGGGCGGAAGTGCGGGGACGGGCATAAAGTCTTAGAATAGACCCCCATAAATAACAATCTGGGGTATTGAGGTGCCATGTAGAGGCGCGCCCGCTGGACCACGAGTGCACGCCTGTAAGACATCCCAAACGGCCGCTGTTGGCCGCAGTACAATCAATAGACTATTCAGCCACGTCACGTCACTTCCGCCACTCCGGCGGAAGTGCCGGGACGCACTGCAATCAGTGGTAGTTTTAGTAGCGTCACGTCACTTCCGCCTTTCCAATACACAGAGGGCAGGAGTTCGGGGACGGACCAAGTCCCAAACACTTGGTGCATATTAGCCTGCATGGTGAATTACATTTACACCACTTCCGGTGTCACTATATTATGATCCCCAGCACTTATGTGTCAGAGATGGGATCTACTCTTTAGTTCCAACATTAAAAATGGATGAATGAATATTAATAATAGAGATTACTGGTGAACTGTTATATACATATATATATAGATAAATTTGTAAGAGGAATATACCCATATACACTCAAGATTGAAATAAATCTAAATATAAATAATAATAATTATAATCTGACAGGGGGATATATAATATAATGATAGATAGTTTAAAGATATAGACTTAGTTCACATAAATATGTACTGTGATGTGACTACAGAACCGTATTTAATTCCAGCGATTCGTTTAGGCCTCTGGGGAATAGACAATCTAGCTGAAAGATCCAGTAGACCTCCTGTCGACAGAGTATTTTGAACCTGTCTCCCCCACGTTTAGTAACGTTAATATGTTGGAGGCCTACTACTGTGAGATTCTTAGGGTTACTGTCGTGGCATTCCATATGGTGTCGTGAGACGCTATGTAACACATTTTTTCTAATTATATTTCTCCTGTGTTCCAAGAAACGAACTCGGAGAGCTCTTGTGGTCCTCCCCACATATCTGAGGCCACAGCCACAGGTGAGGAGATAGATTACATAATTTGTGTCACAGTTAATGAACCCTTTTATAGGTTTGAGTATACCTTCACAGGAAATTTCTACTGTTCTGTTTTGGATATATCTGCAGGTTATACATGATCCCCTGCCACATCGAAAACAGCCTTGGGTTTTAGGGGGGGAGCCACGTAGCCTGGGACGTTGGGTTACTACTCCTGGTTTCTTCTCTCAGAGCACTAGGAGCTAGAAGTGATTTTAGGGATTTGTTCTTTCTAAAGATGAATGAAGGGCGGGGGGGCAAGAGGTCACGCAAAACGGGGTCCTGTTTAAGAATACTAAATTTTTTTGAACAATTTTTCTTATCTCTTTTGATTGTTTATTGTATACTGAAATGAAGGGTAGATTATTAGGGGCCTGTCCAATGTTTTTCTTCTTTTTGTTATTGGTGTCACCGTTTTTCAGTAAATCTACCCTATTGGTACCTCAAGCTTGTTGTATAGCTTCATCAATAAGTTTTGTTGGATAGCCTCGTTCCAGAAACGCTTGGGAAAGTTCTAAAGATTGTCTATCAAAAGAGTCTAGATCCGAACAGTTGCGCCTAATTCTCAACATTTGGCCCTTAGGGATGTTCCTCACCCAAGTTGGATGATGTGCACTGTCGTATCTCAAATATGAGTTAGTGTTAACTTCTTTCTAATAGGTGCTGGTTATAATCTGAGTATCATGAATTGACAGACTGATGTCCAAAATGTCGATCTTGGTCGGATGAAAATTATATGTAAACTTCAAATTGAATGTATTAGAATTGAGATGTAAAACAAAAGGTGCAGAAATGTGATCCCCATCCTAAATGATAAATAAATCATCGATGTAACGGCCATAGAGGACCAGGTTCGCGCCCCAGTCGCCCCCCCACACGAGGTGGTCTTCGACCTCCCCCATGTAGAGGTTGGCATAACTTGGCGCAAACCTGGTCCCCATGGCCGTCCCCATCTGTTGTAAGAAAAATGTGTCAGAAAATGTGAAATAATTGTGCTGGAGGATAAAGCGAATAGAATTTGAGTAGAAAGTCAATATGTCCCACACTGAGATCCCCATCATCCACCAAATGTTTACCAATTGAGTCCACGCCCAAATTGTGTGGGATATTGGAATATAGGCTCTGGACATCCAGAGTCAGGAAGTTATAATTTGTTTACCAATCAATATTATGAACAAGATTCAGAAAATGAGTTGTGTCTTTGATATGGGATCTCAATGTGGGAACCCGTGGCTGTAAAAAAGTGTCAACGTAGTGTGAAAGATTAGAGGTAAGAGAATCCACTCCCGAAATAATAGGACGAACTGGGGGTGAGGTGAGGGTCTTGTGAATTTTGGGGAGGTGGTAGTACACCGGGATTGTGGGGTGTTCAACAAAAAGGAAACAAAACTCATCCTTTGAGATAATCCCTGCTGATAAAGCTTCTGTTAGCAATAATTTAAGTTCAATGACAAAAGAAGAGGTAGGATCTTTTGACAATTTTTGGTAGACACTGGTATCATTCAGCTGCCTGAAGGCCTCTTGAACATAGTGTGTACGATCTTGAATTACGAGGCCTCCACCTTTATCTGCCATCTCTCAGAACTATTGTAGTGTCTTTCATAAGTGTGTTAAGTACCTTCCGTTCAGCCTTGCTAAGGTTATCTCCAAGTAAATTGTGGTTTTTGTTCTTCTTATTGGTATTTGAGCATAATTCTTTGAATTCACTTAAAGTGGTTTTATAAAAGCCCTCAATAAAGGTTCCCTTGCATTTAACTGGATAAAAATCTGATTTGCATCTGACTTGAGACTTATCAATGTCAAAAATTCTCTGTGTTGAATTTGAATCGGATCCTTCCCCTAACAGGTCATTTAGTGCTGTGAGTGCCTCATTATCTTGTGATGAGATTGAAACATACACAACTATTAGATTCTGAACAAAGTAAAACAATTTTTAATTTATCCAGTAAGGTCCTGACACAGGGGGAATTAACCCTGTTGAGCAAAGGCCTCAAATTTTCACCCACCACCCCAGCAAATATTTTCAATCTATTTGTAGAACTTAATCGGTTCACTAGGTCACTGTGCCGACAGAAATATTTTGCCAAAAAACAACTAGAGCCAGTCAGTGAGGAACATGTAACCATTTTTCTTGACTCACAAGATGATGAGGCACTCACAGCACTAAATGACCTGTTAGGGGAAGGATCCGATTCAAATTCAACACAGAGAAGTTTTGACATTGATAAGTCTCAAGTCAGATGCAACCTTTATTGAGGGCTTTTATAAAACCACTTTAAGTGACTTCAAAGAATTATGCTCGAATACCAATAAGAAGAACAAAAACCACAATTTACTTGGAGATAACCTTAGCAAGGACGAACGGAAGGTACTTAACACACTTATGAAAGACACTACAATAGTTCTGAGAGGCAGATAAAGGTGGAGGCCTCGTAATTCAAGATCGTACACACTATGTTCAGGAGGCCTTCAGGCAGCTGAATGATACCAGTGTCTACCAAAAATTGTCAAAAGATCCTACCTCTTCTTTTGTCATTGAACTTAAATTATTGCTAACAGAAGCTTTATCAGCAGGGATTATCTCAAAGGATGAGTTTCGTTTCCTTTTTGTTGAACACCCCACAATCCCGGTGTACTACCACCTCCCCAAAATTCACAAGACCCTCACCTCTCCCCCAGGTCATCCTATTATTTCAGGAGTGGATTCTCTTACCTCTAATCTTTCACACTACGTTGACACTTTTTTACAGCCACGGGTTCCCACATTGAGATCCCATATCAAAGACACAACTCATTTTCTGAATCTGGTTCATAATATTGAATGGTCAACAAATTATAACTTCCTGACTCTGGATGTCCAGAGCCTATATTCCAATATCCCACACAATTTGGGCGTGGACTCAATTGGTAAACGTTTGGTGGATGATGGGGATCTCAGTGTGGGACATATTGATTTTCTACTCAAATCTATTCGCTTTATCCTCCAGCACAATTATTTCACATTTTCTGACACATTTTTCTTACAACAGATGGGGACGGCCATGGGGACCAGGTTTGCGCCAAGTTATGTCAACCTCTACATGGGGGAGGTCGAAGACCACCTCGTGTGGGGGGGCGACTGGGGCGCGAACCTGGTCCTCTATGGCCGTTACATCAATGATTTATTTATCATTTGGGATGGGGATCACGTTTCTGCACAATCTTTTGTTTCACATCTCAATTCTAATACTTTCAATTTGAAGTTTACATATAATTTTCATCCGACTAAGATCGACTTTTTGGACATCAGTCTGTCAATTCATGATACTCAGATTATAACAGCACCTATCAGAAAGAAGTTAACACTAACTCATATTTGAGATACGACAGTGCCCATCATCCAACTTGGGTGAGGAACATCCCTAAGGGCCAAATGTTGAGAATTAGGCGCAACTGTTCGGATCTAGACTCTTTTGATAGACAATCTTTAGAACTTTCCCAAGCGTTTCTGGAACGAGGCTATCCAACAAAACTTATTGATGAAGCTATACAACAAGCTCGAGGTACCAATAGGGTAGATTTACTGAAAAACGGTGACACCAATAACAAAAAGAAGAAAAACATTGGACAGGCCCCTAATAATCTACCCTTCATTTCAGTATACAATAAACAATCAAAAGAGATAAGAAAAATTGTTCAAAAAAACTTTAGTATTCTTAAACAGGACCCCGTTTTGCGTGACCTCTTGCCCCCCGCCCTTCATTCATCTTTAGAAAGAACAAATCCCTAAAATCACTTCTAGCTCCTAGTGCTCTGAGAAGAAACCAGGAGTAGTAACCCAACGTCCCAGGCTACGTGGCTCCCCCCTAAAACCCAAGGCTGTTTTCGATGTGGCAGGGGATCATGTATAACCTGCAGATATATCCAAAACAGAACAGTAGAAATTTCCTGTGAAGGTATACTCAAACCTATAAAAGGGTTCATTAACTGTGACACAAATTATGCAATATATCTCCTCACCTGTGGCTGTGGCCTCAGATATGTGGGGAGGACCACAAGAGCTCTCCGAGTTCGTTTCTTGGAACACAGGAGAAATATAATTAGAAAAAATGTGTTACATAGCGTCTCACGACACCATATGGAATGCCACGACAGTAACCCTAAGAATCTCACAGTAGTAGGCCTCCAACATATTAACGTTACTAAACGTGGGGGAGACAGGTTCAAAATACTCTGTCGACAGGAGGTCTACTGGATCTTTAAGCTAGATTGTCTATTCCCCAGAGGCCTAAACGAATCGCTGGAATTAAATACGGTTCTGTAGTCACATCACAGTACATATTTATGTGAACTAAGTCTATATCTTTAAACTATCTATCATTATATTATATATCCCCCTGTCAGATTATAATTATTATTATTTATATTTAGATTTATTTCAATCTTGAGTGTATATGGGTATATTCCTCTTACACATTTATCTATATATATATGTATATAACAGTTCACCAGTAATCTCTATTATTAATATTCATTCATCCGTTTTTAATGTTGGAACTAAAGAGTAGATCCCATCTCTGACACATAAGTGCTGGGGATCATAATATAGTGACACCGGAAGTGGTGTAAATGTAATTCACCATGCAGGCTAATATGCACCAAGTGTTTGGGACTTGGTCCATCCCCGAACTCCTGCCCTCTGTCTATTGGAAGGGCGGAAGTGACGTGACGCTACTAAAACTACCACTGATTGCAGTGCGTCCCGGCACTTCCGCCCTCTGTGTGCCGGAGGGGCGGAAGTGACGTGACGCGGCTGAATAGTCTATTGATTGTACTGCGGCCAGCAGCGGCCGTTTGGGATGTCTTACAGGCGTGCACTCGCGGTCCAGCGGGCGCGCCTCTACATGGCACCTCAATACCCCAGATTGTTATTTATGGGGGTCTATTCTAAGACTTTATGCCCGTCCCCGCACTTCTGCCCTTCTGTGTTAATAAGGGCGGAAGTGACATATCGACACCAGGTTGCTGGAATCGATCACAATGTAATTGTGATCTAAATAAAATAAAACTACATTGACATATTTATAAGACCCTACCAGGGGGTTTGCCTATCCAAAAGATGAGTGCAATATATATATAAACATACTGTATATCTGCTTATTGTTACCTAGATTCGTCCCGGAAGTGATTTAATACACTTCCGGGTACAAAGGTTCTTTGGATATGTTTGTTTAAAATTATGAGCTTTATCATTCTTATACTACTGAGGAAGAGAGGGATCTAGGTGTCACCATTTCAGGGGACTTAAAAGCAGGTAGGCAATGTAACAAAGCAATGAAGAAGGCAAGTCAGATGCTTGGTTGCATAGGGAGAGGTATCAGCAGTAGAAAGAAAGAAGTAATAATGCCACTGTATAGGTCATTGGTACGACCTCACCTAGAGTATTGTGTTCAGTTCTGGAGGCCATATCTCCAGAAGGATATAAATACATTAGAGACTGTACAAAGAAGAGCAACTAAAATGGTGCATGGCCTACATCACAAAACGTACCAGGAAAGACTAAAAGATCTTAATATGTATACTTTAGAGCAGAGAAGGGAAAGGGGGGACATGATAGAAACTTTCAAATATATCAAGGGCTTTAACAAGGTACAGGTGGGAGACATTCTTCACAGGAAGAGGAGCAACAGAACACGAGGACATGCACTGAAACTAGAGGGAGGAAGATTCAGGGGAAATGCGAGGAAGAATTTTTTCACAGAAAGAGTAGTAGATAAGTGGAATAGCCTCCCAACAGAGGTGGTAGACGCAAATACAGTAGTACAATTTAAACATGCTTGGGATAAGCATATTGATATCCTTACAAAAAAATAAGGATCAAATATGGTTTGAGGTAACATGTTTAAAAAAAGGGGCAGACTAGATGGGCCAAGTGGTTCTTATCTGCCGTCAAATTCTATGTTTCTATGTAAATGCATACCTGCTATTAATAATGAAGTCCCAAGTCTGTCTCCGAGTATTTCTATTAGTATGTATTCAATCTTTGATTTATTTTACTGTATTACGTTTGTACCATGAGGTCAACCAGATTTAATTGACAGGGGTATTTATACCAGGCCCCAACCCAATGCTAGTCACCTTTAAAAAGCTGCCCCTAGTGACAGCGAAACGCGTTGGTACCTGTAAGGACCTTAAGTGGACATTTCTTCCACCACCTGCTTATGTCTCTGGACTTTTTATCTCCTGGAAACCTGAACACCCGGCACAAGTGCACTTTATTAGAAGCCTATAAAAGCTCCCGGACTGGGATTTACAAATTGGCAATATCTATTGGAGCACCCATCCACACCTAAGGAGAACGCATGTTTAGAGAGGATCCTTAACAACAGCCAAGTCGGCCATAAGACTGGGACACCTTCAGCGATCCATTGGGAACTCCATTTGGACTCCAGCCACCACACATCCCTGTGTTCTACCCAGGTTGAGATTTACCAGAGCATTGGTCCTTCTGACATCAAGTTACATTGCTTTTATCACATTGTTTTCCATATATCTTTTTAAATATTTTTTATTTGCAATATATGTAAAATTTGTCTATTAAATAATTCCTTATTTATTGGTTGACTCATTAAAATTTATGAGCGCTGCAATACCCTCCTTTTTTTCTTGTTTATTCTTATTGGGACCTGACTAGTCCCTCATTGCAGCCGCTCACCTTGAGAGAACAGCCTTGGCCAGCGCTCTAAGCAGTTTTTCTGCAACCCTTCTTAACTATAACACAGGGATGATACTAAACTGTGCTAATTGTACTACGGAGACGATTTTCAGACATTCATTTATTATAGAAATCACAGGCTGTTCCTTTACTGTTATACACAGAAGAAGAGCAGGGAAATATTGAAAAATTACTTTTATTAAATATGCCTTAAAAATATAGGGCTGTTAGATGTAAAATGATAGAGGCACCAAACAATATACAATAACACTAAGGGGGTGACAGATCAAGCAGTGAAAAAAGTGGTGAAGTGGACTAATGGGGAAGTTACCCAAATCAACCAATTAGCTTTGAGGTAGCATTTATCAAGTAAGTTCTATAAAATAAGTATAATAAGTTACACATTATGCCACACATTGTAGTGCCCTTTACACATTATTTTTTGGGGGTACACACCGCGCTATAACCAAGGTAGTAAATTTGGTGAAAAGAATGATAATCTCACACTGAGCACAATGATATAGGACACGCTGTTTTTGTATAGCAAAATGTTTTATATATATATATATATATATATATATATATATATATATATATATATAACACAAAATAGTAAAAACAGTATAGGGGGTAAAAAACTGAAATTGGAATATAATACACAAACAAACATATACAATATTAAAGCAGACAATAAGTATCTAAAAACTGTAAAATTTACTACCTTGGTTATAGCGCGGTGTGTACCCCCCAAAATACTTGCCTCCAGTAAACCTTCTTAGAGTCTAGCAAACTCACCACACCTGCAGCAGTTATCCAAGAGTACAATCCTATTTTTGAACCACATATTACTTTTAATTTTTTTTTTCATTAGCGCCGGGGCTCTTGAGAGAGAGGTTTTCCTTCTCTCAAGAGAAAATCTCCTGTTTGTTTTTTCTTCCCCTTACACATTATGCCACACACCATAATGCCCCTAACACTAGACGCCACACACTGTAATGCCACTTACACATGTTTATATATCTCAGACACGAGTGGGCTGTCCTGTCCTTCTATGCGGCACTGGTGGCTGTCCATCACAGCAGCCTGCCCATGCAGTAGCAGCTCAGTTATTCGCAGTGCTCCCGGCAGACCAGCCGGTGATTGTTTCCCCAAGCCACTGCGGGGTCTGCTGCACCATTGTTTTGCCATTTGCCTCACCTATACGCAGGGCTATTTTTTAGCAGGCTCCAGCAGGAACTGAGGCCCTTATTCTAGTTCACTCTTTCTGACAAAATATTTCTTAGATGGACAAAACCATGTGCAATGCAGGTGAGGCAGGTGTTACTTGTGCAGAGATAATTAGATTTGGGTGGGGTTTTACATCTGCCTCACCTGCAGTGCACATGGTTTTGTCCATCTAATACCCCTTTTAGACATACTACCTGGGATTTTGTCCAGGTTTACCCGGGATTTTCAACCCAGGTGACTCCCGGGATTTTAGTAACAAACCCCCTTTCACACTACACCTCAAATCCGGGAAAAACCCGGGTATACCCCTTTCACACATAAGCCGGGCTTTTCAAGCATTTCAGTGTTTCATCATTAAAATGGGACACGTCCCGGCAGCAAAAAAAAGCAACATCACATGTTTAAAACTGAAAAACCCGGGTAAACCCATTCAGACATAAGCCGTGTATTATACCCGGGAGTTAAATACCGGGAAAAACCCTGGTCAATTGCAGGTGCTCAGTATCCGAGAGTGAAATCCCGGGTATACCCTTTCAGACATACGCTAGTCCCGGGTTTGGTCGCGTATGTCTGAAAGGGGTATTAGAAATATTTTGTCAGAAAGAGTGAACTAGAATAAGGGCCTCAGTTCCTGCTGGAGCCTGCTGAAAAATAGCCCTGCCTATACGTGATTAAAGATATTCGCAAATCATAAGTTACTAAAGGACTTGAGAACCATTGTTCTAGACCTGGGGTAGCCAACCCTAGTCCTCGAGAGCTACCAACAGTGCATGTTTTGCAGGTCTCCTCACAGAATCACAAGTGAGCTAATTAGCTCCATCTGTGTATCTTTTAAAATGTGTCAGTGATTAATGAGTGCAGCTGTGCAGCAGCTAGGTTGTCTGGAAAATGTGAACTATTGGTAGCTCTTGAGGGCTAGGGTTGGCTACCACTGCTCTAGACCATTAACCTGTTACTCTGATTCAATTACTTACCCTTTTTTTATACATTATTCCTTGTCGGAATCTTACTATTCTGTTGCTTTATCTGTATCACAGACCTTAGAATTAATGTATTACAGAAAATAAATCCAAAAATAATGATGGAACCTAATTTCTATTTGCAAAACCACATTCCAAGATAAATTTAGAGTTTGCAACATTTTCCCATGCCAGTTCAATGTACATGAGGAAATTATGGTTATACTATTTGCAGTCTCCAGGGTCCTGTCTGTTAGGTGCATTGTGTCATGATGGCTCTAGCTGTCTCCAAGTGGCCATGTGAATTCAATTAGACATCTTCCCCTACAGGCTGAAGTAATCAACATTATCTTGGGTCACCAGAGACTACTGCTGCCTGTTTTATGGGAACGTTTTTAAAGCACAGGACTAAATTTAGGACAATTGCACAACCAGATTACGCGGAGAATATGAACCATCTCTCTGTATGAATTGATATTCTAGGAAAAATGGGCATAAGGTTAAAGTGACCTTATCAGACAAGGGAGCAACAGGCAGAAATAATCACTCTGTGCATGTACAATGTGAAGATCACAGATAGCGATTGGGAAATCACTTGTTTAATCAAGTTATTTAATAGTCTTCATTGTATTGATATTATAAAACACTAGAAAGTGTGAGCTGAATAAACACATAGGCCCTTATTCTGGTTGACTTGCTCAGGCATGTATTCGTTCGCAGAGCGTTTCTTAGCTCACTGCGCATCCGAACCACTCGCAAAACGCATTTGCAGCTTTGGCCAGCCATGCACACTCGTAACCTTACGAGTAGAAATGGGCTAGCGAATGAGCTTGTGCAAAGTAGGCGTAAAGTGGGCATATTGATGGGCGCGGCCACAAAACTGGGTGGTAACCGGGGTGTATACGGGGGTGGTGGCTACATGTGCTGGGCGGTGGCTTCGCTTAACTGTGCGAGCGCTCGGACTGATGAAGCTCAACATCATTTGCTCCGTAAAAGTAAGTCTCACGCCTCGCAACCCAGTCGCTTCTCGACCCCGCATTCGCACGGGCGATCAACACGCACAATTGATAAACTACATGCACCTGAACGCAATACACACCCATGCAGCATACAAGTTTCTCTCATTACTCAATTAACTAACTACATGGCAGCCACACAGGAAGCGCACTTTTGTTTAAACCATTTACTATTCTCTGCATTCATATCTCTTATATATTGTATTGTTTATACCCACAATCACACCAGTATTCCTAACTGCTATTATGTGCCATTCAAAATCTGCAACCTTAACACACAAGCGTGCCTGTCATGTTGGGACAATAGTAGTGTTCATTCTAGCACCCGCTATCTTTGAAAACCCATGAAGTTCCTGCTCCCTGCCTGGGGTGTCGCTGTCTGCTGGGGTGTTTCTAGCACAGGTCTGGTTTGCATATCAGTGCTGATATACAGGCCACACTATGCTAGAAGCACTACAGCAGACAGCGACACCCCAGGCAGGGAAGAGGAACTGCATGGGTTTTCAAAGATAGCGGATGCTAGAATGAACACTACAATAGTACACACAATTACAACAAGTCAACATGTGTACGGAAAGTGGCACATTCAGAACACAGGAAAGACACATGTAATAAAGGGTTATTTTGAAGTGTAATTGTGGAAGGCAATTAGTTAATGGATCCAATAAACTGGATGTCCGAGCGGACAGGCTGGGATCCGTGTAAATACGTTAGCGTATGTTCGTTAGCATGCCAATCCACTTTGTGTTTACAGTATATTCGAATGAAAGGGTTTGCCGGTGTCTTTACTGCCTGGGTCCATGTGCGGTCCGTTCGCTCGGCTACGTGCTAATGTTTGTCCGAATGAGTCAATCAGAATGAGGGCCATAGTATGGGTATATTAACTAATTTAGTACATTCTTGAAAATTATAACCAGCACCTCTACTTGCCTGTTTTAGAAGCTTGATTAAATGTACCCCAGTTTCACGGGGGCAGCATGGCCGCGCGCTACTTCCGGGTTCGGCGCTCACCAAACTTTCTAAAATAAACTAAATAAACTCCATGCAAACGTGGATATTTCATACCCCCACTATCCACATTGGCATGGAGTTGACTTTAGATAGTGTGGCGAGCGTAGCGAGCCACTAAGCCCGTAGCGTGGGCGAGCGCAGTGAGTCCAGCAAGGGGACTCACGCGAGGCCATGCTGCCGCCGTGAAACTAAACAAGTACCATACCCCTTAATGGAGAAAGAAAAAACAGGATTTCCACACTACAAAAGTGTTTCAATTAACCACGGGCTAAGAGTTACTTAATGAATATCTGTATAAATTACTCAGATTCTCCTTATACATCCACGCAGCTGGAGATGCCTGGCGTGAGTGAGCCTGCGGGTCCTGTGCAGCTCAGCTTGCTTTGTGCTTTTACGTTTGCCGAAAATGCGTCACAAGGCGCAGTGGGAGATTGTGCTGATTTAACATGTCACATGTATATATTGGCCCTTATTCTGGTTCACTCGCAAAGGCAAATTCCTTCTGAAATGGACAAAACAATGTGCACTGCAGGGGTGGCAGGTGTAACTTGTACAGAGAGAATTAGATTTGGGTGGGGTTTTACTTCAAAGTGAGATCTATATTGTAGTGTAAAAATAAAGCAGTCAGTAATTTCCCTGCAGAGAATCAAAATAACTCATCCAAATCTAATTCTCTCTGCACATGTTACATCTGCCCCACCTGCAGTGCACATGGTTTTGTTAATTTGAGAAGGAATTTGCCTTTGCAAGTGAACCAGAATAAGGGCCATTGTGTGTTACTGAGCTCTGTTTACGGAGCCACATCTAACTGGTATTGGGAAAAAGTTACATTGTAGCCCTACGTATGCAGATTTAAGGCCCATGCACACTAGAAGACATTGGCACCAATATCGCTGATAAAGGAGCTTCTGAGCGATATTTAGGCCAAAGTCTTCTAGTGTGTACACCTGATATCGTTAACGATGTGCGCCATTAATGTCCTATGGTGTCTTCTGGCCATGCAGGTCAATCACCCCAATATTGTTAATGTTGTTTGGCACATCGGTATGTGTATATACCGCGCCGAACCAGTTCATGATGACTATACGGGTTCAACCTAGCTTGCCATGCAGTGTGAAGGGGTGAGTTGGGATATTGCAACCCAGGACCCATTCACAGCATGTGAAGAGCTGACCTTTAGCTCGTGACCCTCCAGCTGTGACATCACCAATCTGGTCATATGCCGACCTACTCTAGCATCCTTAAGTACTGTCTGCTGTGAGGCAACCACAATTTCTTCAATGATCTGCGGGTCCCAGCGAACAGAGCTGAAGCAGATACAATGGGGCTGGGGGGGGGGGGGGGGTATTACCGTATAAATTATTCTAGAGTAATTTGCGAGTTGTGGATAATTGACTCGAAAGGGGGGTTGTCTTACCCGTTGGCGAGAGATAAAGCATCACCCAATTGGATCCTAACTGCCATGTTGCAGCCTGGGTTTGGTAAATGACAGAAAGGAGCTGATTGGTTGCTAGTTTCTCTCTCTTTACCGCTCTCCAGGGCTTAGTACTGTACATCTATCCCATTAACTGTAGTCCATTTGTCAGTTATTTTCTTCCTATGTTCCCACCAAAGATTAGTGCGTGTAAATCATTTGTGGAATGTCCAGTTGACAGGCAGCGCTCGCCAACTGAGGTTCTGGCATTCTATATACCAACTAGGGCCAGCACACCGCCTATATATTGTCAAAATGATTTATCCATAATCCAGCTGAAAAGTACATATTAACATTCTAAGAACAGAAGGGCGTGAGGATTTAAATTTATGTTTCCATCTCATTTACAGCAAATCATTTTAGATTTTAGAAAATGAGTTTGTACAATCTCAGCTCGTCACAAAAAATATGTAATAATGTTAGTTATGGAACTTGTGGTCCTTTATTTTGGCTATTATCAATTAATCATGTCCCCAGCAATTATTTTAGATGTCAACTGTTTTTAATGCTACAAGAAACCCATCTCCCAAAAGTACTTGACTACATCTGACTTCACCCTAGAGATCAGACAAATAGTTCTGGAATTAATGACGATTCAGTGCTATCCAGTTCTATACCGATTTCAAAATTCTCGAAGTTTGATAATTATATTATGAAGAGTTTGCAACTCTCATGTTACCCTTATGGTTGACATCTCATTTCCTATTAAAAGGTTTTTGAGGTCTTTTATCAAACTTTCATTTATGCAGTGATCATTGTTTCTGCATGATTGAGGCAAGCTTAAATGTTGAGGCTTTTTAGCAACAACTGAAAGCTAGAGAGATATCTCCTGCTTTCAAAGACGTAGTGCAGAATACTGAAGGCCCTCTGTGCCTGACACTTCCTGCTGCATCCAAAGATGACTCCTCCCAGTATAAGCTGACACCATCGGTCATATGAGTTAAGTTGAAGCTTACACAGAATAACATCCAGAAACGTTGAGCCAGGGCCAGGAGATTAGAAGGTGCAGGACCAGGCATTTGCTCTCCCGGAAAATGATGAGATGCTGCTGTTTCTGAAATGCTGGACAGCTATTCCCGCCTCTACTTCTAAACTCCAGCATCCTGTCAGACCGACTTCGTCTTTGTTGACATCACGTGCGAACACGCAAGGGCCCTTATTCTGGTTGCTTTGCAAAGATGTGTGACCTTACATCTATGCAACATTCTCCGTTTTGTATGTACTGTTTGCTGTACATCCTGCCACACATCGCAAAGATACTAATCGCAACTTTGCAACCAGAATGCATTCGCACGGGCACCGATGGTGGCGATGTGTGCATGCGCATTTCTGCATATGTGAATATGCACGGTGTGTGCACCCACTGCGAACAGACTGTTCGTCGGGTGCACGCACCCAGGACAGCGGACGTGGGGGTGGAGAGGGGCGGCGGCCCAATTAGCATATGGAGACACTTGCTAGGAAACAGGCTTTGGGCCTGATTCAGACCTGTACTCTAGCACGTGTGTATTCACAGCCTAGCGAGCAGGTAAACTCCGAATACCCCCCCCCCCCCCCCACACACACACACACACACACACACACACACACACACACACACTAGCATGCAAGTGGATGTGTACATTTACACATCCACTCGCATGTGGCCTCATGGGAGAGAAAAATAATTCTATCATCGCTCATCATTTCTCCTTCGTAGATAAGTCTTGACAGACTTTTATTCTGGCCGGAGATGGCCGAATTCGGGAAGGGCCTGTAGTCATGTGATAGGGTAAGCCCAGCATTTCCACACCCTGCTTCCCTGCTGGATCAAGTGCCCCCATGAGTGTGAAACTCGCTGAAGGTGTTCACTCATGCGCAAAACCCCCACCATCTGGGATGGGGCAGAATTTTGACCAGAGCGATCAGGTAGGAATTAGGTCCCTTTCCCTGCAGTTGTGCTTCAGACTGGTGCATTCATGGTTGAGACAGGGAAACTTTGAGGCAGATTTATGAATTGCCCATACACACTGGGTGAATGTGAGCTGAAAGCAGCTCAGTTTACTCATTTGAGCTGCTTTCAGCTCCAAAGTCGCCCAGTGTGTACGGGGCAGCTGTGAGCACTGGTGGATGCTCCTGCATCATCCCTGGCCTGGCCTCTCATCTGCGTCCTGCTATGGAAAGTCATCCACCCCAGGGAAAATTACCCCTGGGAAAATTGCCAAAATGGGTGAAAAACAGTTTTTCAGCCCAGCAATTTTCCACATCATCGGTCAGCACACACGCTGGGCAAAATGGCCACACATGTATGGACCTTAAGTCTGGTGAAGTGATAAAGTGGCTGGCGATAACATACCAGCCAATCAGCTATCTGTCAAGTTACAGGCTGGTTTAAAAAAAATTCAGTTAAAAGCTGACTGGCTGCTGCATTATCACCGACCACTTTATCACTTCACCCAGCCTCATACATCTGCCCCCTTGTTACTAATGCAGATTAAAAAAAAAATTCACATTTCAATTAACTGATCTCTTAGTTTTTGAAAACCGTGAAAGTGAATGTTTTTCCTTTGCACAGTTTGCCTGTGTTCACTGATTTAGTAACATTATGGGGCATATTCTAATATGCAATATTATTCTTGTTACATTTTTTTTTAATTTATCAATAAGTTGAGATAATGCTTCTGAGTTGTCCCCAGTGTTGCCGAAAAAAATAGAACATTTTTATATAAATTTCATTATTACATATTTGCTTAGTAAAACTGAAATTATTCAATTACTTTAATATGTGAAGAGTCACTTTTTCCAATGGTTTTATTTGTATACTCGGGAACAGAAAATGAAAAATATCTTTACTGTGTTTGATTTGATCATTTTACTTTTAAATGTAATAACTAATAATTTGGAAATGTAGTTTTTGTTCTTTCTTTACTGTATTTCAAGTATTTTTTGATTAAAGACTTTTTACAATTAAATATCTTATTAGATTCTGTCTCATTTAGTTGTATTGGCATTCGTGTCCTATTTTATAGCTGTAAGAATAAATGGACCCCATCTCGTAAAGTCACATTAAATTAGTTTGTTTACGCGGATGCCTTTTTTTTGTCTTAACGGGAAACATTTTGTTTTTTTTAGGCTTGCTGAGATCCTAGTTAAGGACCCACCTAGTTCTGATTTTACAATAGACTTGAAGCATGAGGTAAGGTTATTTTCCTATATGTCCAATCCAAAACTGAGGTTGATTTTTTTTTCTCTATCATATAAAATCATAATTAAATATGTGCTTTATTTTATTTTTTTTACAAATCTTTTTTTGTATGTAATATTATTCATCAAACACATTTTAAAATACTCATGTAACAAATTGAAGCACAATCTGATCAAGTCCTATTATATACAGTATGTTCAGTATTTTAACTTTACTGACGAAGTCCACTGATCTTCCTTCTAATTTTCAACGTTTTTAAAGGGGGCTCCTCTTTTTTATTTTTTTGAATTTTACTTCTGTATTCATAGCTATGCATTTTTACATAAAAATGCTTACTTACTGTTGTACATTTAGTGATACTTGCATTTATGTTCAGCATCAACCCATGGGGCTGTCTACATCATAGGCAAACCCAGGGGGTGGGGTTGGGGGGGTTTCTGATTGCCCGGAAACCCCTCTCTTCTTGGCGAGTGCCTTAAATTATGACAACAATAGCACTGGTATATAATATGAATATCAATAGAGCTGTCACCACATCATGCATTGTAAGGCACAGGGCAGAGTTGCTGCACATGCCCAGTGTACCAACTTCTTCTACCACATTTACTATAAGGGCCTTATTCTAGTTCACTCTTTCTGACAAAATCCTTCTTAGATGGACAAAACCATGTGCACTGCAGGTGGGGCAGATGTTACTTGTGCTGAGAGAATTAGCTTTGGGTGGGGTTTTACTTCAAAGTGAGATCTATATTGCAGTGTAAAAATAAAGCAGTCAGTATTTACCCTCCACAGAAACAAAATAACTCACCCAAATCTAATTCTCTCTGCACATTTTACATCTGCCCCCCTGCAGTGCACATGGTTTTGTCAATCTAAGAAGGATTTTATCAGAAAGAGTGAACTAGAATAAGGCCCTATGTGTGGATCTTTTACTATGCAGCTCAGATTTTACACTGTCTTTACAGTACATTCTATATAATACTGTGTGTGCCTATCTTTAAGCAGTTTAGACAGGTACAACATTTCTTTATGAAAGACAGTTTATTTATCAAATTAGCTCTCCTGCACTCTCATGCAGTGTCACAGTTACATATATGCACAATGTGATGTCATCTACACTGGTAGGGATTGGGTCTGTTTCAGAGATAAATGCTAATGCACTTGCAGCTATGATCCCGTACTCAGCTGATGTGTAAGATTAGATGCAAATGACACATCTAGATATCTATTGAGGTGACCACTGAAGGTTTTGCAGATCCAAGCTACTACTTATGGAATAGAATCATTGGTCAACACCTGAACAACACTATGGTTGTGCAAAATGGCCACAGGAATTGAGGTGCCATGCTTTGTGCATACAGGATCACTGTTGCGGATACTCCCCGTTACTGTACCTCCCCCAAATATTTTGTGGCTTGTAACTTTGCAAATATATGCTCACTGTGAGCAACATCGCCACGGTACTTTGGTGTGTGCATAGTGCGACTTATGTGGGGTACACACCAGGACGATATGGCCCAAAACTAGTCAATTTAGATACAGTCTTGACCGATTGTATGTAAATCCGGCCGTGTTTTGGGCCATTTCAGTGTCCTTTTGATGCGATCCAGATCCGATGCGCGGCCCTGCGGGTCGTTAGGTCTTTTCTGAGATCCTACTTGCTGCAGGTAGGATCTCAGAACCGACCATTGCAGTGGGTGGGGGTCGTGATCGGATCGCGATCACATCAGCCGCATTTTCGCGCCGTGTCGACGGCGCCGTCAGCTCGTGAGCGGGTTGTACATTCCTGTGACGACACGCTCACGAGCACCATCGTCTCCTGGTGTGTACCGGGCATTAGACACGTGTGCCGATTGCTGACAATCCCTCAATTGAGAAAACCTCATCATCGCGCATAACTATAAGGGTCTGTGTACTCTGTGCTATCTGGTCTTTGGGGCTGATTCAGAGATGTACACTATCGCAGCTGCCAGTGTGGTTTTCTACGCAATACAGCTGCTGACATCAGCAAATGAAGCTGCTGCCCAAAAAGGAAAAGAAACACCCTGCGGAGCAACTGCAACTTATTCGCAATTGCGTACACATATTCAACCTACTGTATACACAAGAACTGTAAACTGCTGGAATAGGTCTATGGCTATAGATACACCACAGGCGCCATGTGTTTGTACACTAGGGCAAGCAGCTGACATTAGATACACGATGGACAAGACACGTTCGCGTTTAACAACCACTCCATGCTATAGGAGCATCTGAAAGTATAATCAGACAGGAACTGTTTATTTGCAGATGTGTTCTACCACATCATCACCGCACTTGCTGGAGGCCGTGTTGGGACACTGTAGGGTAAAATGAATAAGATGGGAATTGTATTGAAGTTGGGATGTTACCCATTGCAATCAATAAGATTCTGTCTATCATATTCTAGAAGGTACTAAATAAATAAGTAGTATAATTGGTTGCTATGGGCAACATACTATCTTCAATTGAAATCCCATCTTAGTACCCCTGTGCGTCCAGCAGCAAGGATACATAAGGACACCTGTAAAAATGGTATATACGGTCACTAGGTCGACATGCATTAAGGTTGACAAGACTGTAGGTCGACACAAGCATTACGTCAAGGGGGAAAATCGGCAGTCAAAATGTCGACATCTAGGGAGTGGTGGGATAATACAATAGGGTGTATTTACCTTATTTTCTTATTTAACTCTTTAATCCACTGAACACTGATGACAGCTGAACACCGTTGCTTGCAATATAAATGAGAGATGTCTAGCATTTACTTAATTGCTCTATTTGTAGTCATGACAATGTTTGTAAATGATATATATCCCAATGTGACAAGACTAATTTATTAAACCTTCAATGGCTTTAAACGCGAGCCCATGTGACACCGTCAAGCACATGATACAACTACACTACAAGCTAGTAAGTGAACCCAGGGAACCCAAAGTACACGGGTATAGTCACAGAAAGCGTTGCTCATGTAGTCCCACAGTGCTGCCTGTTTCTGTCATCTGGAATTAGAAAGGAAATCCCTAAATCCCACAATTACATCCTTAGCTATAATACTGTGTTTATTGGATGTAAAATCAAAGCTGTCAGATTTCAGCGATACGCTATAAACCTATTATTCCCTAAGCACCACTGACAAACCCTTATAGAATTTGCATTATTGATCTAGTCAATGTATTGTTCCGAATGAGTGACTGATGTTTAAATGCCCTCTATTGTTAGTCATGTTTAACTGACAGTAAAGGACAGTACTGTATACAGTCGGGCAAAAAAGTATTTAGTCAGCAACCAATTGTGCAAGTTCTCCCACTTAAAAAGATGAGAGAGGCCTGTAATTTTCATCATAGGTATACCTCAACTATGAGAGACAAAATGAGGAAAAAAAATCCAGAAAATGACATTGTCTGATTTTTAAAGAATTTATTTGCAAATTATGGTGGAAAATAAGTATTTGGTCAATAACAAAAGTTCATCTCAGTACTTTGTTATATACCCTTTGTTGGCAATGACAGAGGTCAAACGTTTTCTGTAAGTCTTCACAAGGTTTTCACAAACTGTTGCTGGTATTTTGGCCCATTCCTCCATGCAGATCTCCTCTAGAGCAGTGATGTTTTGGGGCTGTCGCTGGGCAACACGGACTTTCAACTCCCTCCAAAGATTTTCTATGGGGTTGAGATCTGGAGACTGGCTCGGCCACTCCAGGACCTTGAAATGCTTCTTACGAAGCCACTCCTTTGTTACCCGGGCAGTGTGTTTGGGATCGTTGTCATGCTGAAAGACCCAGCCACGTTTCATCTTCAATGCCCTTGCTGATGGAAGGAGGTTTTCACTCAAAATCTGACGATACATGGCCCCATTCATTCTTTCCTTTACACGGAGCAGTCGTCCTGTTCCCTTTGCAGAAAAACAGCCCCAAAGCATGATGTTTCCACCCCCATGCTTTACAGTAGGTATGGTGTTCTTTGGATGCAACTCAGCATTCTTTCTCCTCCAAACACGACGAGTAGAGTTGTTACCAAAAAGTTCTATTTTGGTTTCATCTGACCATATGACATTCTCCCAATCCTCTTCTGGATCATCCAAATGCTCTCTAGCAAACTTCAGACGGGCCTGCACATGTACTGCCTTTAGCAGGGGGACACGTCTGGCACTGCAGGATTTGAGTCCCTGGCGGCGTAGTGTGTTACTGATGGTAGCCTTTGTTACTTTGGTCCCAGCTCTCAGCAGGTCATTCACTAGGTCCCCCCGTGTGGTTCTGGGATTTTTGATCACCGTTCTTGTGATCATTTTGACCCCACGGGGTGAGATCTTGCGGGGAGCCCCAGATCGAGGGAGACTATCAGTGGTCTTGTATGCCTTCCATTTCCTAATAATTGCTCCCACAGTTGATTTCTTCACACCAAGCTGCTTACCTATTGCAGATTCAGTCTTCCCAGCCTGGTGCAGGTCTACAATTTTGTTTCTGGTGTCCTTTGACAGCTCTTTGCTCTTGGCCATAGTGGAGTTTGGAGTGTGACTGTTTGAAGTGTTGGACAGGTGTCTTTTATATAGATAAAGAGTTCAAACAGGTGTCATTAATACAGGTAACGAGTGGAGGACAGAGGAGCCTCTTACAGAAGAAGTTACAGGTCTGTGAGAGCAAGAAATCTTGCTTGTTTGTTTTTGACCAAATACTTATTTTCCACCATAATTTGCAAATAAATTCTTTAAAAATCAGACAATGTCATTTTCTGGATTTTTTTTCCTCATTTTGTCTCTCATAGTTGAGGTATACCTATGATGAAAATTACAGGCCTCTCTCATCTTTTTAAGTGGGAGAACTTGCACAATTGGTGGCTGACTAAATACTTTTTTGCCCGACTGTATGTTTTGCATAAAGGTAGTTTTATCCTGCCCGTGCTTTAGGTTTTAGCCTCAGTTTATGATGGAGAAAGGAGGATGTGACTCTAAGCATGGTGGCATTAGCAATGACAGAGGGTGGAGCTGCAGCTACAGGCCCCCCGGCCCAATATGCCTACAGGATTTCCTGTGGACATGGGTTGGGATCGTTTGGTCTACAGCATGTTGGTCGACACAATTAGGTCAACATGAGACAATGTCGACAGGTCGATCAGTCGACACAATCATTATGTTGACAGTGTCTAGGTCGACAGTCAAAAGGTTGGGTACTTGTTTCCTAGCAAGGCCACAATCGCGGCCATCGGGTGTAATTTTTAGTGGCCTGCGACGCGACCGACGCGATGCCCCCGATTTTTCCATTGAAAACAGTGAAAATCGCGTCGGTCGGGTCGTATGCGGCCAAAAATGCTTAAATGGTCCACACGCGATGGCCGCGATTTCCCCATAGGGAACAATGTTAAATGCCTCAATTTACCCGCGATGACCGCGATTTCCCATAGGAAACAATGTTAAATGGGTCAATTTACCCAAATCATCATAGGGAACAATGGTAAATGGGCCAGAAACCCCAAAAAACACCCCTGAACATTGACATGTCCCCCCAAAAGTATTTCACGCCACCCCGCGATCAACGTGAACCCGAAGCGTGGCGAGCGCAGCGAGTCCGCGAGGGGCGGCGGTACGCGTCCTCCGACCTTTTCATACCCCCACTATCCACGTCGGCGTGGAGTTGAGAATAGAATAGTGTGGCGAGCCACCGAGCCCGAAGCGTGGCGAGCGGACGCGGATACCTTCACAGGTAAACGCGTCCCTTCGCGGGCTTCACAGGTATCCGCGTCCCCTCGCGGGGCTCGCTGCGCTCGCCACGCTTCGGGCTCGGTGGCTCGCTGCGCTCGCCACACTATTCTATTCTCAACTCCACGCCCTAGTGGATAGTGGGGGTATGAAAAGGTCGGAGGACGCGTACCGCCGCCCCTCGCGGGCTCGCTGCGCTCGCCACGCTTCGGGTTCACGTTGATCGCGGGGTGGCGTAAACTACTTTTGGGGTGACATTTAAATGTTCAGGGGTGTTTTTGGGCCATTTACCATTGTTCCTATGATAATTTGGTTAAATTGAGCCATTTCACATTGTTTCCTATGGGAAATCGTGGTCATCGCGGGTAAATTGAGGCATTTAACATTGTTCTCTATGGGGAAATCGCGGGCATCGCGTCTGGCCCATCGCACCCGATTTTTTAGAGCATGCGATGGCCGCGATGCCCACGATTTTACACCCGATGACCACGATCATGATCGTTGTGGCCATGCTAGGAAACAAGTACCAAAGGTTGACATGTGGCTTTCACAGTTTTTTACCCGAATGTCGACACAGTCGACATGGACACGGTTTTCAGTGCACCGCATCCCCTTGATGCTAGGGTACAGTGCCTAGCGCTCGGCACACTTATTTATACTCCCACCACACCCTAGTGGATGGTAGGGCATGAAATACCGCATGTCGGCTCAAAGAAAGTGAAAAACCCCATGTCGACCTTTTGACTGTCGACCTAGACACTGCCTACCTAATGCTTGTGTCGACCTAATGCCCTCTTGACCTAAACCCATGTCGACCTTGACCAATGTCAACCAACATACTGTAGACCCAACGACCGTATCTCGTGGACACTATGAAGGTTGGCATACATTAGGTCAACACATGAAATAGGCCGACATGGTATGCGTATGCACTTGCCGATGCCAGCACCCCTCAATGTCGGTGGGCACTCATTAAGTGTGTATGGCGCTTTACGGTCATTTATCTAGCACAGATTGGTGGCACTGTGCAACTGCTCCATTTCACTGCTCTCCCGGGCTTCATACATCTCCCCAACAGACACTTTTCATTCAAATCCTGACGGTTTCTTTGATCCGTGGGATATGAATAACTTAGCTCTGTCTGCTTATTACACAACATGTAGCATTTTAATAATAACACTTTAATCAGCATTCCCGTGATACCTCCGCTTTAGCTGGAAGCTGGAACTAGCAGAACTTTCTGTTACATTTCATTATGTCATTTTGGCTCATCATTTACTAATTGTACAGCGCCGTGTGATGTCGTGGAGCTTTATAATGTAAATTAAGGAGATTAACATCCAAATTAGAATATTAATATGAAGCCAATCATCCTCCCTCCAAGTATTCGGACATAAGCTGCTCAATGCCCAGGCTCCCTAGGTAGATGCCAGCTGCCTTGCCTACGATGGTAAGTACACGTTGTAATTCAGTGTGTCCACTATATAGCAGCCTCTATGTTGATGCTGACCATTGTTCCATTGTTCTCATGCTTGTTAAAATGTAAAAAGATAAATATACTTTCTAAAATAAAGAAAGTGATTCACTTTTTTTTGTGCTGCATCTTGTATGGAAATCTAAATGAAAAGACAGATCTTGATAAATATTGGGCAGATGTACTAAGCTGCGGAGAGATAAACCAACCAACTCTTGTTATTTTTCAAACACAGCCTGTAACATGGCAATTAGTGGCTGATCGTCTGTTACATTGGGTTTTTATTGTGGTGAACGCTTCCATCAAACGCTCGTTTACCCTGTGCTGCCCTGCTTCCTATACCATGGTGTCCCTCACACCAGGAATTGGTAAGAAAATAGTCCCAAATGGGATGCATTTGATTATTGTTCATTCTAACACCCTGCAACTTGTGAAATCTTTGCAGTTCCTCCTTCCTGCCTGGGGTGTCACTCTCTGCTGTGGTGTTTCTACTTTACAATTGAGATGCCAACCAGATTGTGGTAGAAACACCACAGCAGACAGTGACAACCCAGGCAGGAAGGAGGAACTGCACACCGGGACTGGCCGGAGGTGGGGAGCGACAGGGGGTTGCCTCTAGAGTTGGTGCGCCAGTGGTGCCCCGAACCTCCCCAGCCGAAGCCAGCAGCAGCCCCAGGGGAGCAAGGGCTGCTGCAGAAGGCAGTGGCTGCATAGGCGGCCCATTCAGTGTTGACTATTTCTGGGGCAGGAGAAACCTGCCCTAGTAGTTTTGTCCTTCCCCAGCAAAACCTAGCACTCAAGGGGTTAATGCACACACAAAAAATACCATAAACACATTTCAAATTGTTTATAAAAATGATATAAGCTGGAAGCAGACAAAAAATAACAAATCATATTGAAGAACCACTGAGAGTGCTCTATAAACCCTGTGGGCACAATGAAATTTCCTTTGACATAAGCTCTGAATTAATTGGGCTGGGTAAAAGGAATTAACTGGGTAAAAGTAAAGTTTGTGGATGTACAGATGGAACGCCTCTCACTATTGCTCCGCCAGCGCAAGAATGTGGCTGCTGGCGATCGCCGGCGGAGAGGCGCCGCATCTGACTGAGACGCGCGTGCGTCTCACACGCACGCGCGTCTCAGTTTCCGGTCGGCGGGGGGACGGGAACCCTGTCCGTATCTGCTTCAGGGAGACGGACAGGGTTAGGGGGGGGCGGCGGGGACTCGGGGCGACCCTCGGCGAGGCGTCGGGGACCCAGGGGGAGCCCCGTTGTAAGGCGACGCGCACGCATCTCCCCTTACGGCGGCTGGTGGGGGATGGCGGCTGGCGAATCTTCCGCCATCCCCTGCAAAGCTGGGACCCGCTCCATCTGTTGGAAGCAGTCTTACGCAGGCTGTGAAGTGGAGCCAGAGGTAGTGTTAGCAAAGTGTCCCCAGAAGGGCTAGACTGCTAGACTCCAGATACTGAGACTGGGGAGAGTCTGGATCCGTTTGTTGTAATCACCAATTACTGACGCGTTTCGAGCCGCTGCGGGCTCTTTTGCAAGCCTTTTTCAGTACCCCCACCCCCTTAGTTGAAGTACTGTGTTAGCTTTAACTAGTGAACTAGAAATGTGTTATTCATATTATTCCCTAAATTATTATTCATTTTTATTTCCTGTTTTTTTTTTTACTTTTGGTCACGCAGTTTCTGGTTAATAATATTTATTGTGTTAATGTACGCATCATATTATTAATATCCATAAAACAAAACATCTAGTTCTCTGAATTTATTTTCCAGTACTTGCATGACATAAAATTTCGCACAATTTAGGGAAAGTTACAGTACAGTGTACTGTACCTGAAGACTTGGCTTTAAGCCACACAGTTTACATGTTCACGCTGACTTTGATCTCTTGATACAGGCCCCCGTATGTGAAAGATACATCATTTTAATGTTCCGCAAGTGAATAAATTCATTCCTTGGGTGTCATTATGTCAGGTCTCTGCAGCAAATGACAATGATAGCTGTCTGTTGATTGACATTGCTCGCAGGAAAGTAGATTTAAATGTTGGATGAAAAATAACTGCTGTCATTTAATACTGCGTTCTGTCATCATTCACTACATGAATTGTTCTGATTTTATGATGCTTTATTTGGGTACTGTTGTTTTTATGCTGATTTTGTTTTAAGATAAACTACAGCCAAAGGTGGGTGAGTGTAGGGGGGGCTATTCCGTTCACTGCACTTGCCACAACGTAGCTTCAGAACGGTCAGCGAAGGTACTTTTCATCCAGTAGCATTGAGCACCTTCCTAGAAGTGCATAGGGAAACTTAAAAATGTCCGCTGCCTTATTATCCCTTTCCAAACTATGCATTCTCTCATGGTTAGGTAAACCTATGTTTTGGCTGGCCAGGCCCCTAATCATGGGCCCCCTATCACTTAATCTCCAGAGGGAGCCCTTCATGCCCCAGTTCAACACTGATGTAGTGTTTGGTTAATGGGGTGGTGTTAATTTTAGGAGGAGATTATTTCTGGGCTCTGGTGGAGTATTGGAAGTGAATGCACGGGAGGAGAGTGTGGGTCTGGGTGGGTACTGCTGGGGTGTTGGCAGGGTAGGGAGAGGATGGTGGAGAGGGTTCACAGTGGTGAATGTGGGTATGGGTGTGTCTGAGTTCTGCACCTGAAGACACAGTATCTTGCCCCCATCATGGCTGTGGGTTGCGATATTAGCAGAACCTGGTCAGTCCGCATTGGCTGAAGCTTACTCAGACTAGCTGTAGGATCCAGACACCTGGGTCCAGGAGGACAGCATTCATTGATGCAGACCCAGTCCACCTACAAAATGGTTGTGGCACATCCACGTTTTTTTTTAAAGAATGGGGCTGGTTTCCCTTGCTCCACATCCCCCCTCCCCCAAAAACTGCAGCATGTCAATCATGCTTCATCTGAGAGGAGCTGTGATTCTGTCACAAGGCACCACGGTGTCTAGCTATGGCACTGATAATAGCCGTACATTCCTGCTGTCCGAGAATGTTTGTAAGACTTCCACATCCATACAGCTCTCTCTCTGTAAATCACTACATAAACCTCCTGCTACAAAATATGACAAATCATGATACTAGAATTCACAATAGCACCACAATGGTAAATAGTTGGTATGACGGTGGTGTGCCGCCCCATCAAGCACTATACCCCGATCTAGGTAAAGCCATAATAAGTGTCTAAGTATTAGTCATTTTAAATTGATGATACAGTAGGTGAAGTTTTTTTTTTGTGTGTGTGTGTGTGTGTTCCACTTTCTACATGGTAAATCAAATGCACTTTGATATAGATAATGGATGATTGGAATAAGGTGGAATTAAAAAAAAAAAGTCTTCAATGCTGTTCCTAAACTAAACTATAGTTTTCATAAATTTTGGTTACTATTTATTAACAGTTTCTTATATAGCGCATACATATTCCGCAGCGCTTTACAGAGAATATTTGAACATTCAGTCCTTGCCCCAGTGGAGCTTACAATCTATATTCCCTACCACATGTACACGCAGACATTCTAGGGTTAATTTTGTTTGGAGCCAATTAACCTACCAGTATATTTTTGGATTGTGGGAGGAAACCGAAGTACCCGGAGTAAACCCACGCAAGCACGGTGAGAATATACAAACTCCGCACAGTTAGGGCCATGGTGGGAATTGAATCCATGACCTCAGCGCTGTGAGGCAGTAATGCTAACCATTACACCATCCGTACTACCCCATATATATAACACATGGTGGGAATGGAACCCATGACCTCAGCTCGGTGAGGCAGTAATGCTAACCATTACACCATCCGTACTGCCCGTACTGTTACTTAGTTTTGATCATCTGTCAGAGAAACCTTTCTACATTCTCGATCACACTTCTGGGATAATGATTTTTCTATTTCACCAAATGAATTAGTGATCTGGACTACACATAAATAAGTGTTCAGATCTTACCCTAAAGCCTTTAAAGCTTCTTTTACATTTCACAGCTACTGTAACACTAACGCGGCGGTTGGCACAGAAATAAGCTCCATTAAGAGCTGTAAATTTACTGTTTGTGTAAACCTTCTTTAATAATAAATCTTAAGATCCCTTTGATGTGAAGCTCTAAATCACAGTTCTCCCTGCATCCGCCTGTAATAGCGGATACACTCATTCAGAAAACTGAAACCACTTCCATTTAATTCTGAGAAATGCACAATTAGCCTGTTCTTCTGCGTAAGTACAGTAAATATTTTGAATGCAACTAATGCAGTTGTGGGAAGTCACCCAGGTACGCTGTTGGACCAATCTAAAGCATCATTTACAATTTGCATTGTGTAAAACATGCTGATTGGTTCCACGCATGTCCAGAAACGAGCATACAAATGTGTCCACATACGTCTATCTTTCATACGATACAAGTCGTGTTATACATAATTCCTGAGCTCCATGTGTCTGGCATCTTTTTTCCGTTAAATAGCATCTTATTTTCAAAACGGAGCGAACAGGATGCAAAAGGAGCATGTCTGTATTCAGTGTGTGACTGCTGCGGTTTTAGGGGGGTATGCAATGTGTGTCGACCTCCCGCAGCCAACTCCCGACGGGGGAGATGGCTGCATGGCCCTATTCAATGCTGTCTTCCCCGACAGCATTGAACAGGGGTTCTCCGTAGAACGAGCCCGACATCACAAGCTGTCGGGCTCGTTCTGCCAAGAAAAGCCGTAAATAGGCGAGCTCCCTGCCGGAGCTCGTCTGTTTCCGTCCTCAACTCGCGACCACGCCCCCTTTTCGCCGCTCGGCGGCCGGGACATTGAATCCCGCCAGCCGAGCTCACGTCGAGCAAAGCGAGAACGGGACAGGCGCACGGCTGTCGAGCAAAGCGAGAACGGGACAGGGGCACGGCTGTCGAGCAAAGCGAGAACAGCCGTACCCCTGACATTGAATACCCCCCTTAGTCTGAATATAGGCATGGCACACATTAGAAACAGCAGAAGCTGCTTGTGTGCCGCCTTGCAAATAAGATGCATTTTAATGGAAAAAGTTGCAAAAAAAGACGCCTGGTGCTACTGAGGCGCATCTAGAAGGGCAGTTTAATGCGAAAGGAGGCTAGATGTACATAGCCACATCTGTATGCGGATTTATTTCAAAGTAGCACTTGTTCCAGCTTGCAACTGGAAAGTAAGCATTTACACCTGCATGTAGGTCAGGGTTATCCATCATGTATCCCTCGAGGTGCTGTGGAAGTATACATCCATCCCAGCATGCCTTGCCATAGTTTTAGCATACCTTAACTGTGGCAAGTCCTGCTGGGATGTGTAGTTTCACAGCAGCTGGAGGGCAACTTGGATACCCCTGCCTTAGATGATGACAAATACCAGTATTAGTTGGCTGCTTCTTATAGGCTGACTGAGAATACACTACAAAAGGTGCTTGATTCATATTTTATATGATTGATCAGTTATATTATGGCAGGTTTGTTCCAATGTTTTGTTTTGTTTTTTACTTTATTTTAATTCAAAGTGAACTGTCAATGTGCATTTTAGTTTGAAAATAAATGTTTAAAACATATGGAGAACCTGAACCTGGAGCATATGCCACTACCGGTAGTGCACACACATCTTCTGGTTAGTCCAAGTCTCTCTTCTTCAGTAAAAGCAGATTACATTTGTGATGCAAAAATATTCAGACGAGGCTTCGGCCCTGATGCGAATTATAAAAAGGCATTAGGGCGATCTAAATAATATAACACAAAAGATGTTTTTTTTTTGGGTGGTGCATTAAAATTGTAAAAAAAAATGAATGCAATAGCAGAAATGCAATGCTCCACATTGTCTACACCTGATACAGAAGGACTCTGACTACTGTGTTGTATTATGCTGATGCATTTGTCATGGAGGCTGTTGAGGATCATTTACAAAGCTGTAAAAATTTTTTTAGCATAAAAGTTATTTACTGATGACAGGAGCACCTAGGTACGGTAATACCACACAAAAATCCCAGATCCGACCTGGTATGTGGAACACAGTTCCAATCTGGGTCGTATTCGGGATTCTCCCCATATACGCTGCGGTGCTGACCCGGAATATTCCTGGGGCCAGCAACTTTTACAATGCACATGGGTCCACCGATCCCCAGCCTCCATGCCCCGTCCATGAGGTGAATGGATACCGCACACAGGCATCCATTCATCTCCTCCCAGGCTCCGCTGCTGTCTGCACAGGACAGCAGATAGCCGTGGAGGCTGTGTGCGCCCCCCGCCCAACCTCCATACTGTGACCACAGGATGCTGCGGTCAAGAGGTTGGGCTCCCTCATTGGTGTAAGCCATGTGAGCCGAGTTGGATGACCCAGCATACCCATTTACACTTCCTCACTAATGGTTTTTATATCAGCTACCCCATTTACACCACCGCTGACCCGGGTCAAAGAGGCAAAAACCTGTATTTTTGTGGTGGTGTAAAAGGGGTATAAGTCTTCTCTATGGGGGTGTAAAATATAGCTGCATCAAGAAGCATTCTATATAGTAAAACACATTATTAGGCATATTTCTACAAATGTAATAAAATATGAAACTGTACTGTAGACACACCTGTAATAAGACGTAATCTCCCCTCACTATTATGATTTATTTATGACACAACATGATATAAAAGCCAACCAGGACTTTAGGGGAGAGAAGTTAAAAATTGAAGTGCCAAAAGTAATATTTAAGGGGCACTAAGCAGTACTTTGTAGTTATGCATTTCCATCATGCAAATGAAGTTACAGATTGGTGATCTGCAGGAGATTCCAAAAACATATTATTATGTTCAGTATACTTTTAATGTACTACTGCACATATACAGTTCCTCGCCATTATATTTACAGATACCTGCAACTTTGACATGCGGTGACTGCACAGTAGGGGATACTGCTCCACAGCTCTCTGAAACCCTTTTTATGTGCTGGTTCGCAAAACGGAGAGCCAAAAAAGGATCTCCGTTCTGTGTTCCTCTCCTTTTCTGGAGCTGATATGTTGAGCGATTTGCATGCTTAATGGGTGATTAATCTAGGGCCCATTTGAGGATGAGGATTGGGTTCATATGGTTGGTTCCTCCATGGCGTAGGCCAGATTTCAGCAAATTCAACTTTGTTTTTCACAGGGTTTACTGGACCCTGAGCAGACTACTGCGGATTGTTGGCTCTGTGTTGGATGCTTGTACTAAGTGCTCAGAGACCAGGGCTGGTTTCTGGCATCTGTTGTGGCAAAGCTCACAGGTGTTTTCTTTTTGGTAAGCGGTTTCAACAAATATCTGAGACCTAGGTATTCGGATTCCTCTCTTGTCCTCTTGTATCTGTATCTTTGGAGGAGCTCCTTCCTGCCCATCTTAGATAAGATGTATGTTCATAACCTCCTCACTTTGGCCCGTCTCTGTATTGCCCGAACCTGGATGAGCCCAGACCCTCCTACTCACGCTACGTGGGTTGCACTTGTAAATGTCACACTGTACCATAAACGCTTCATGTATACTAAGCGTGGCTGTTAAAGTATATTCTGGCAGGATTCTCAATTTTATATTCAAGATTGCTGATACATTTGGGAATATTAACCTATAGCTATAATGGAAAGAGCCAACTTGCCCATATCGTGTCAAGCGGAGCCAATTCATAAGCTTCTGTGTTTCTATAGATGATGATCACAGATTATAAAATATATTGTATATGGGACCAAATAAAGTGTTGACCATTTGTGTGTTGACCTTTAAACCCTAATGACCTTTTGTGTTTGTTGACCTATTGCCATTCGACCATATGGGGTCAACCTATCGACTGTCTAACTAGACTTCTACCAAACCCACACTGGACAAATATTGAAATTTATTAAGCTTTGTTTTTATAGTGCCAAGATATTTCATGAATGTTTAATCAACCAATGCTAACCACTGTGCCACCCTGCCACCCCGTTGGAAGACTAAGGTTCTGCTAGGGTTTTGAGAAGGTCCTTTGTGTTTCAATCCTTGCTCCTTAGCCTCGTGTCTGTTCTAAAACCAAAACATGTGCCTTCATTGTTTCTTCATTCACTCTCGACAAGTCTGCATTATATAACCTCCAGTCTAAAAGAAAAACATAAAAAAAACGTAATATCCTGCTATCACGTCGTAGAGTTAATAGGTTGTATTTGTTTCTCAGTCTGTGATGCATAAGTGTACATATAAGACAGCGTCAAGTAATATTTTCCTGTCATTATCCAGGTTATTGTGGACATTGTGACCTGAGCTTCTCATCCATCTGATTATAACATCTTCTGTGTCTTGATTAATGAGCTACTGTAGCTAGTACTTACGGAGTTCTGATTATTGTAATTATGGTCATTTATCCAGTACAGTATGTCTAAACAAGAAATATCTAACTTGAGCTCAGCATCCTACATATTATTTTTACTTGAAAATAATTTGGATTTGATTCTTAAATATCTGACTTGCTTAAATTATAGAAAAAAGAAACTAGTAGTAGTAGTTCGTTTATTTATAAGGCGCCGTACATAGCAAGCATAAAAACAAATGACAAGGTAACGTACAGGGTGCGTTGATAAAATACAGCATAAATAGGGTAGAACTAAAATCAGCATCAATTCTTAAGTAGGTGTCGAAATTGTTGAGGAGACTGAAGATGAAGTAGAGGAAGGGAAGAACAGGGCAGGAGTGCTGGTGAGGTAAAGAGGTAGGGTTAGTACGTGAGGAAGGAGGACCCTACTCATAAGAGTTAACAGACTAAAAGGAGGTGGGTGGATGAATGAAAAACAATAGGATTAGTAGAAACGGATGGAGGGGTAGGGTTGGCAGGAGAGGAGGAGCGAAAGAGGTTAGGAGGAGGAGGGATAGGCTAGTCGAAAGAAGTGGGTTTTGAGGGAGCGCTTGAAGGAGGTAAGGGAATCAGAAAGCCTGATCTGTGGCGGGAGGTTGTTCCAGGGCAGGGGGGGCAGCGCAAGAGAAGTCTTGGACACGGGAGTGGCAGGAGGTGATTAGGTGAGAGGTCAGGCGGCGGTCGGCGGCGGAGCAAAGAGGATGGGAGGGACTGTGGATAGAGATCAGTGAAGAGAGGTAAGGAGCGGTGGAGGAGGAGAGAGCCTTGTAGGTGGTGGTGAGGAGTTTAAAGAGAACTCTGAAAGGAATGGGGAGCCAGTGAAGAGAAAGACAGAGGGGGGAGGTGGAGGTAGAGCTGCGAGAGAGGAAGATGAGCCTAGCAGCAGCATTAAGAATGGATAGGAGAGGGGCAAGGCGGGCGAGAGATAGCCCGGAGAGAAGTATGTGGCAGTAGTCAAGGTGGGAGATGACAAGAGAGTAAATGAGAAATTTGGTCGTGTCAGTGGAGAGGAATGGTCTGATGTGCGAGATGTTGCGGAGGTGAAAGCGGCAAAACTGTGAGAGAGCACTAATGTGAGGGGTTAAATAGAGGGAGGAGTCAATGATAACACCGAGGCAGCACGTTTGGTCGGTGGAGGTGATCTCAGTTTCACCAATGCTGATGGAGATAGTGGGAGAAGAGGGGATGTTCGGGGGATGGAAGATTAGAAGTTCAGTTTTAGCCATGTTTAGTTTCAGGGAGCGTTGGGTCATCCAGGCTGAGATGGCCGTGAGGCATTCGGAGACCTTGGACAGGAGTGATGGAGATAGGTCGGGAGAGGAGAGATAGCTTAGGGTATCATCAGCATAAAGGTGGTAATGGAAGCCATAGGAGCTGATGAGGGTGCCCAGAGAGGTGGTGTAGAGGGAGAAGAGGAGAGGGCCAAGGACCGACCCTTGGGGAACACCGGCTGGCTGAGGGGTAGTAGGAGAGGAAGAGCTCGGAGTGGAGACGGAGGAGGAGCGATCAGAGAGGTATGAGATAAAACAGGAGAAGACTGTGCCAGTGATGCCAAAGGAGCGGAGGGTGTTGAGCAGGAGAGGGTGGTCAACAGTGTCAAAGGCAGCCTACCCATTCATATACGGGTTTCCTTTAGAAGTAAATAATGTCTGTGATTTGCAGCATCTAAATACTTCCTGGTTCTCTCCCTCTGAAACCACATACCCCCATCACTCTCTGAAATGTTGGTCTCCCCTTCTCCTTCACCTATACCCAGAATAGACAAGTGGCAACTTGGGCATTTTATACTCTCTCTCCTCCCCCTCCTTTTAATATCCACAACATTAGTGTTGTCTGTCCAATCTGCCTTCATGTTCCATTTCTACTGTCTTGTTCCCAATTACCTTGATGCCTTTGCTATCTGTCTCACTCACTTCCTGTCCTCTGATATACTCTCCCTAATACTAGGTGATCTAAATGTTCTTATTGATAACTCGACCAACATTGCCACTTTTTCATATTCGCTCCCCTTCCTCCTTCTTTGTCCTCACCAAGTAGCTTTCTCAGGCACCTACTTGTAGTAGTCCTGTCTTCTCCGCTCTCTTATCTATAAAAATGTTTCCAATTTGCCCTTCACACTCTTCAAACACAGGCCATGATTCATAAGTTCTTCTTTGCCTCCTCGATCGTCTCTTCTGACAACAATATGTTTTGTCAGAGTGTGATATTCACCTCATCCATAGACACTGCTGGGGTATGGGTCATTGGGCCAACAAACTTTAGGTTGGCATGCATTGGGTCAACCACTGAAGGTTGACAGGCCTTAGGTCAAAAGGTCAACATGGGTTTTTATCTCGAATGTCAACACAGTCAACAAGGACACCGTCTAGGTGTACCGCATCCCCTACCAGCTTCGAGCACGGTGGTTCGCTACACTCTGCATACTACTGTATGTTATTCTCCCACCATGCCATAGTGGATAATAGAGCATGAAATACCGCATTTCAGCACATCTGCTAGAAAAAATGTGAAAAACTAATTTCGACCTTTTGACTGTCTATTTTCCAATTGTTGAACTAATGCTTGTGTCTACCTAATGACCATATACCCACAGCTGCCCCTGCTACCAGTCACAGGGCAGAATGTAGTTAAATACATTGCCATCCGGCCGCAGCGATGCTGGCGCATATGTATTAACATATGCAGCTAGCATCGCAGTGCGGTGACGGAGGCCCCCCCCCCCCCCCCACGATACTTGTGATGTGGTGTGCTGGGGGTCTCAGCACAGTGCGGCTGTCCCTGGCACCTCCTCCTTTCCCCTGCAGCCGGAAGGACATCCAGCTGTGACATATGCTAGTGGGAGGAGGAGTTTCACAGGGGATGGGGAGGGGGTAGGAGACTGCGGCGGGCAGTGATAGTAGCCCATAGGCTTCTATAGGGTATCGCCACCCAAACGTGGCGATACCCTGCCCTGAGATGACGCGGTATTAGTAAATTTGAAAATGTGGTAAACCGGAGGTTTTACCGCATTTTTGTCTTAGTACATCCCGCCCACAGACTGCAGCACTCTAATCTTCAGGTGCCCCCTGCCAGGCTGTTATTTAATTACTCCAAATCCCTGTCACCTCCTTGCACATTTATTAACCGCCTTTTACTCTACTCTCGTCTTCGCTTCACCTTCCAGTTAGAATGTACTGTAAGTGCTTTAATAAGGTGGTCAATCCTTGTGTCCTCTGACCCACCATTACAGTGTCCACCTTTGTGTTCTACATCCACAATTTTTACTATATACTTCTGTCTTCTCTATTGTTTCTTGCCTATTTTGTGTGTATTAGATGTATAAATATTGCTTTGTTTCTTACCATTATTAAATGTATGTGTTGAATGTATTTTGTAATAGTTATTATCTATAGTGCTTGTTCTAGCATATTAAGTTCTATGTTTTAATTCACCACTTTACTGTCACTGCAGAATTTTGTGGCACCATAGAAATAAATGATGATATTGGCTACAAACTAACAGTTTACTAAAAGCATATTGTGTCTTGTTATTCAATAGATTGCGTTGTACATATGGCAGAAAGCTGATGGCCAGGAACTTACAGCTGTACCAGAGTTTTGTACGGGGACGCCTACATCTCCAAAAGCTATTGGTTGTGCCACCGCATTCAACAATACTCTACCTGTCTGTGTAAGTAACTGTAATGTGCATTCTAATTATTCCTGAGGGGATATTTCTGTTTCTCTGAAAGATAGTAACTAGTCCACTAGGTGAGGAGTGGGATTGAGCGTTGGCAGTATTATCTTCTTTCTTTCTGTGTACAGCTCTATGAAGTGAACTGGCCTAGGTGTTCTATTTTTATTCAGGCTCTTCTGGAAGTCTCCAGGAGGAGTCAGAACTGAACCTTCCTACAGATATCGGTTGTAGATCTCATACTTAGGGGGTAATTTACTAAGATGGAATGGGCAACCAATCAGCTGCTATCTATTTTCTTCTAGAAGGTGCTAAATAAATAAGAAGTATATTCTGATTGGTTGCCCATAGCAACATCCCATGTGAAATGGAACTCCCATCTTAGTAAATTTCCTCCTTAATATACAGATGTAGCGCCTGTCAGCCAGCCTGAGCTATCAGATTGCATGTGCTGGCGCAGGCTGGCGGACGGGGGCACATGAGCTTCTCACTCGATCGTGCGTCCCCATCAGCAAAGCGGTGGGGAGCGGCTTCCCTGCCCGCCTCCGCTTCATGGAGTCGGTCAGGGAGTGGGGGCAGGCTGGGGGAGCCGCAGGAAGGGCGGCGGAGGGCCGCTACAGCCTCCGACAGAACGGGGTGCGTGAGCGTCCCCTTCTGTCAGAGGACAGCGTGCGGCAGTTGGTGATAGAAACTCCAGGAGCAGCTCAAATGTATAATACAGATGGAGCAGCCATCTGTTCTGTGAAAGGGTACGCGCGCGCACAAGATGCGTGCGCATCCCCTTCCGACGGCGTTTTCCCTGGGTCCCCGCCGGCTTGTCGGCGGTCACCCGGGGTCCACACCGCCTCCCCGCTGTCCTACCTAACCCTGTCCGTCTCCCTGAAGCGGAGACGGACAGGGTTCCCATCGCCCCGCCGCCCGGAAACTGAGACGCGCGTGCGTGTGAGATGCACACGCTTCTCAGTCAGATATTCAGATGGAGCGCCTCGCCGCTGGCGGATTGCCAGCGAAGACAATCTGGCGAATCGCCAGCAAGAGGGAGGCTAGCTCCATCTGTATGTGGCCATCCCACATTGAGCACCATGGTGGGATGTGTTGATCATATAGTAGAACCCTTGTTTTAGGAACTGAATATAAATTACGTCCACTTAGATGTACGCTCAGAGAAATGTAGCAATCTGTTGTTAAGAAGAGATCGCACAATAAAGGCGGAATGACAGCGTTACATGTCTTATTTGAACAGAACAACTAATACCTTTATGTGTATCTTTACAATATGCATCATTTCATCAGGGTGTTTTTTTAAATTTAGAAAAGTTTTTACCTATTTTCACGACCTGTGACGCAAACTATTATATTACATTCTAAGATCTCTCATTAACCGCTTGAGTCAGAGCTGCATAAAAATATATGAAACTTTGTTCAATCCTTACCACCTATGAAATTGTGAAGAAACAGTACAGATGTGTCATATTCAGGCCTTCGCACCAATTTTATTATCTGTTAATGTATCTTCTTCTGTTCAGCCACTGACTAATACCTGAAAACATTGCTTGTATAGGATGAATGTCAGGGATCGGATTTATGAACCCAAAGTGTTTACACTGAAAGCGACAGTGGCCCATGCTTCAGTCGGGTCACTGGTTCATCATGAATTCACAATCATTTCTACAGATCACATAGGGGGTTATTCTAGTCCATTCTTTCTGACAAAATCCTTCTTAGATGGACAAAACCATGTGCACTGCAGGGGGGGCAGATGTAACATGTGCAGAGAGAATTAGATTTGGGTGAGTAATTTTGTTTCTGTGCAGGGTAAATACTGACTGCTTTATTTTTACACTGCAATATAGATCTCACTTTGAAGTAAAACCCCACCCAAATCTAATTCTCTCTGCACATGTTACATCTGCCCCACCTGCAGTGCACATGGTTTTGCCCATCTAAGAAGGATTTTGTCAGAAAGAATGAACCAAAATACGGCCCCCAATTACTCTATTGTGTGGCCATCATTTATTCGAAAACCATGGGGTTGGGAAAAAGCTAAATGAGTTGATGGGATTGGTACACTAGTTGCCTAATACCGTTTATCAAGACATTAAACTCTGTTACATTCAGATGGTTTTTTTTTTTTTTAAAGGTTTCATGTTGCTATTCTGAAAAGTCATTGTCTAAGTCAGAGGTCCAAAAACGATATGGGTCATTAGGTCGACAGTCAGTAGGCCGACCACTATTGGTCGACATGGTCAAAAGTTTGACACAAGCAGACACACACATGGAAGAAGTTGTCGACTTGCGTTTTTTCATGTTATTTGTTTCGATGTCGACATGGATACTGTATTAAGTATACCTCGCATGTTTCTATCTATACTTTAAATCAGATTGAGAGCTAGGTTTGAACAACAAGATCCACATTGGAAATATTATATTAGGTGCCAGAAAAGCCACCCAATATGTTATTAGGATGGCCTAAAGCAGGCATGAACAAACTATGGCCCTCCAGCTGTTGTGAAACTACAAGTCCCATCATGCCTTGCCACAGTTTTGCTCTTAGGTGTAGTGCTAAAACTATTGCAAGGCATGCTGGGATGTGTAGTTTCACAACAGCTGGAGGGCCATAGTTTGGACATACCTGACTAAAGGGTAAGCACCTAATGATGACATTATACAATACACAGCACCAAGCAAATACTAATGCAGATCAGCTAAACCCCTTTGAACAAATGTTACTTGTATTAATAAATGTGATTTCCCCTTAAATGTTCCTTTAGTAGGTGCTTGTTCTTTTACTTCTGCAGATCAACTACAGATGATGCTCAGTCTGATTCTCTCAAGGGGAATACACCCAGTGCGATATAAACTACCCATATGGGGGGTATTTTATCTATTCACCAGGGGGCAGAGCCGGCCCTAGCCTAAATGACGCCCTAGGCAAAATTTTGGCTGGTGCCGCCTAGCACCGCCACTAGTTCCACCTCTGACCCTGCTCCCCTGTCCCAGCACCATCAACCCTCATCATAGCAGTCATCATCTTGGTGCTTCTACCCGCAATATTTGGTACTTGTTTCCTAGCACGGCACCCATCGGATCCCATCGCATACCATTAGTTAAGGTATGCGATGGGACCCGATCAGACCCGATATAAGGGTTTTTTGAGTTTATTGTACAATTGTAAGATCGCATCGCATGCCATTACAATGGCATGCAATGCGATGCGACGCAATTACACCCCATTGTACAGCCACCCTGATGGCCGATTACTATGTTCAGTGGCGGATTCAGGGGGGGGGCACCCGGGCACGTGCCCCCCCTGTCATTTTTTTTGTAGCTGAGGACCAGGGCTTTCCAACGAGCCCAGCCCCGTGTCTCTAGCCCCCCGGGAACCGGAGATATCGCCTGGCAAAGCTGTAACGTTTTTTCCCCATAGGATAATATGGGACCCGTCAATTCCGACCCCCACCCGGTTCCGACGGCTGCCAGTTTCTGCCCTTGCATCACAGAAGCTTGTGGTTGATTTCATTCAATTTCAAATCGCTGGGCCTTCAATATGATACCAGGTTGGTCCAAATCGGTTAATTGATTCCAGAGATATTGCGTATAAACCAATTTTTTTATTTTTGAAATTTAATTTCATGGCTGTTCATGTTCTTTGAGGGCAGATTACTCTGGAACCAAACGTTCCAGTTTCACTGGACCAAAATCATTCAAAGCCCACTCAAAAGTTCTTCAATATGATACTCATGTAAATGGGTCAGTTGCTTCCGAAGATATAGCCGGTTAAATGAGATAACTGGTTAAAGGGGGGGAGGGGTGGTTTTCTCTCCCCCTCACACCAGAAAATGCAGGGACTAGGCTGGTGTAAAAGGGGCCAAACTGGGAATGCATTTTCTGGTGTGAAAGGGGTATTATTTCAAATAGCCGGTACCTGCAGTGCTCTGAATACAGCCAGGCTCTGCCACTGTCAGTGGCTATCACTTCTGCCTGGCGGCTGTCCCCCATTTACCGCGAGCATGTATTCCCCCTTGGCAATGAACATGTAATCCCACATGGCAACGAGCATGGAACCTCTGGCAATGAGCATGGAACCCTTGGCAATGAGCATGTAGATAAGCAGCACTTATGTAGCATAATTGTTAATAGGCATTATGGTGTTTGGCATAATACATAATGGACATAATAGCGTGTAACTTAACGTGTAATGGACATTATGGTGTAATTGTTTAATGCGTGCCTTTGGTGGACAATGTCCCTGTTTATGAAGCGTATTGTGAATTTTGGCTTAATCTGTGTGGCATTATGTGAATTTTGGCTCAATCCGTGTGGCATTATCTGAATTTTGGCTCAATAGAATTTTGGCTCAATCCGTGATGGCATTATGCTAATTTTGGCTCATTGCGTGTGGCATTATGTGAATTTTGCCTCAATCCATATGGCATTATGTGAATTTTGGCTCAATCCATGTGGCATTATGTGAATTTTGGCTCAATCTGTGTGGCATTATGTGAATTTTGGCTCAATCCGTGTGTTATTATGTAAATTTTGGCTCAATCCATGTGGCATTATGTGAATTTTGTCTCAATCTGTGTGGCATTATGTGAATTTTGGCTCAATCTGTGTGGCGTTATGTGAATTTTGGCTCAATCCATGTGGCATTATGTGAATTTTGGCTCAATCCGTGTGGCATTATGTGAATTTTGGCTCAATCCATGTGGCATTATGTGAATTTTGACACAATCCATGTGGCTTTATGTGAATTTTGGCTCAATCCATTTGGCATTATGTGAATTTTGGCTCAATCCGTGTGTTATTATGTAAATTTTGGCTCAATCCGTGTGTCATTATGTGAATTTTGACACAATCCATGTGGCATTATTTGAATTTTGGCTCAATCCATGTGGAATTATGTGAATTTAGTTTCATTCCATCTGGCATCATGTGTAAGGGGGAAGTATAAAGGGGTCTAGTATTTTGTTGCATAATGTGTAGAAGTTGTATATGGTGTTGTAGACTACACTCAAAGACACACCTCTGTTGAGTGGCCACACCCCTTTTCCGGAGCGCGCCTTCGGCGTGCGTACAACTACATCCTTCGCTTTTGTCGCCATGGTGGGCCTGCGTACTTTAAATGCCAGGGCCTATTTTTAATCCCATTCCCACCCTCTCTCTGCCGCTCTCTTAGCATGTACACTGGCACCACTAACACGCCCCTCCCCCACCTAAACCCTCTTTTATCATGGTGCCCCCCCTGTCATTTTATCCTGGATCCGCCCCTGACTATGTTAAATGCCCCCCCACACCCGATTTTTAATTATACACCCACCCTGATGAGTAATTACTATGTGAAATGCCCCCCCATTGTTAACGCCACCCCAGTATCAACGCCAACCCGAAGCCACCGAGCCCTAAGCGTGGCGAGCGCAGCGAGCCCCGCAAGGGGACACAAAATACATGTGAAGTAATTCGCGTCCGCTCGCCACGCTTCGGGCTCGGTGGCTCGCTGCGCTCGCCACACTATATACAATCAACTCCACGCCGACATGGATATTGGGGGTATGAAAATGTCAGAGGACGCGTACTGCTGCCCCTCGTGGGCTTGCTGCGCTCGCCACGCTTCGGGTTGTCATTGATAGTGGGGTGGCTTTAACAATGTGGGGGCATTTCACATAGTAATTACCCATCAGGGTGGGTGTACAATGAAAAATCGGGTTTGGGGGTGCATTTAACATTGGAATCAGCCATCAGGGTGGCTGTACAATTAAAATTCGGGTCTAATCGCATCGCATGCGATGCGACCCGATTTCATAGACCCGATGCCATAATATTAAAATCGGGGGCGCCGTGCTAGGAAACAAGTACCCAATATTTTAAATAGAAACAGTGCACACATTAAGTGCGCAGCCCAAACAGGGGTGTGTTCTTGCTGGGAAGGGGCATGGCCACACAGTTTTACCCCTTATTCAAATTATACCACACAGTAGTGCAACTTTATTCACATTATATCATGCGAAGGTGTCCCTTATTCACATTACATCACACAGTAGTACCACTTTACCTTATACTCCTCACATTATACCCTTAGAAAAAAATCCTGAGAAAATTTTGTATTGTAAGCACCTCCATAGCCACACTGCAGCCCAGCACAAAGCAGTGTGTGCTGGGCAGAGGAGAAGAGCTGCAGCTGCTGCTGTCACTTAAGGGGAGGGGGCCCGGGGCCCCCACTGGGCCCTTCCATCAGACTTTGGCCTGGGTAATTTGTGCCCCCTACCCCTTTCTCTTGGCACCCCTGATAATACCACACAGTAATGCCCCTTACACATGACACACATTATTAATGTCCTTATAACCATAATGCCCCTTACACATTATGCCAACCTTTATTAATGCCCTTCATACACATAATGACACACATAATGCCCCTTACACATATGTTGCACATTATTAATGCCCTTATACACATGACACACATAATGCCCATTACACATATGTTGCACATTATTAATGCCCTTATACACATGACACACATAATGCCCATTACGCATATGTCGCACATTATTAATGCATTTATACATGGCACACATAATGCCCCTTACACATATGCCGAACACTATTGCACAACCAACCCACCCACAGACAGAACTCGCAAAGCCGCTAACACTGTGAACTCTGCCTCTGCTTGGATACAGATGTTTCTTGATACATCTTGCCTCAATAGGCCATGCAGCTCCTGGCCAGTTCTGCATACGTTATGCTATATTACAGTGATTTCCATGACTACACTAATTCATATGCTGATACAGCCTCACTCACACACAGAATATAGGCATGCTGCATATCATTTTAATCAGGAGAATCCTCTGATGTCCCTAGGCATTCCAAATGCCCTAGGCAATTGCCTAGTTTGCCTATGCCTAAGGCCGGCCCTGCCAGGGGCGGGGGGGAGGGGAGGCAAGGATTCACCTATCAGTATTCAATCAAAATAATTTTGTTTCACCTGTTTTTCAGTACATTTTCACCCTTGCTATTTCACTGGAATTATTTATTTTTTTGGTCAAATATGGCAAAAATGTCCACCAATTCGCCAAAACCATGTGAATTTGCGGCAATTTAGCCAATTTGCACGGACTAGAAAGTGTACAATCTAGTATGAACAATTTTATTAAATGTTGTACATAGCCAAAATTGCACTGTTCATGAACCTTTAACGACAGCAGCTGCCTTTTTTGTTGTGTTTTGTAAACAATACTTGTTTGATATTGAAATTAAGACCTTGAGTGGTTGGTTTTGCTGTAGCAGGATACACCTACCAGGGCAGGTTTGTCCTGCCCCAGCAAAACCCACCACAGAGCTGGTCGTCTGAGTGAGTACTGTTACCCTCTCCCCTCCCTCTCTCTTCTTCCATGCCCGGTCAGGAGTCGCCAAGAGATGAGGCAAGCCAGATGTGTAACTCATGGCATCTCCCTAAAGCCAAAAGGTACCTCTGTTCGGGTCCAGGTCCAGAGATCATCGTGCAGCATTCACAGATGCTCTGTCAATACCATGGAAATTTCATCTTCCATACAGTATGCCTTTCCTCCAGTGTCACTTCTTCCACGAGTACTCAGGAAACTGAAACAAGAAGGCGGAAGTCTAATTCCGGTGGCCCAGAAGGCATTGGTTTGAAAATCTTCTACAACTGTTTTGGCTGCGCCTGTGATAGGTTCTTCTCAGCCAAGGCCCTTGCTTGCACCCAGATCTGGGTCAATTAGCATCGATGGCGTGCTGCTTGAAACAGCCATTCTAAAAAACAGAAGCAAAGAAGCAGTGCTTGAATTACAATGAAACAGACAGTATTAAGATATATGTTTCTTTATAAAAATTAACACAATATTACAATAAAATAAACATACATACTGTACACATAACACAATAAAATATGTTTAAAAGGAATATTCTCACTAATTGGATGGAACACAAAGCCACATTGGCCTTCAAAATTCTCATTTAGTAAGTAAAACTGATTGTGTGCACTTAGCCACAGTTGTATCCAATATTTGGAATGATTGAAAGGAGGGGGTGGCAAATGGGAAGTTTGCTGGTCCTCTCTATTGATGCGGTATTAGATGATGCCACTGGAGGAGTCCAAGAAATTAATTTATCCAAGTGTCACCCAGATGTATCGGGTTCCTCTAGAAACCACTGGAGGCTAGGTATTGATGACCCGAATTGGAGTTTCTCAGACAAAGTGGCTAAGAGACTATGGTTCAGGCTCATAAGCCGGCATCAGCACAGATTCACTATAGAGCATGGCACACCTACTGTACTTTGCTTGGTGCGCTTCTAAGGCTATGATACCATGGTATTCAAGATAGCAAGACTGTTGGATTTCCTACAACATGGCCTGGATTTGGGCTTGTGTCTGACATACCTTAGAGTTCAGGTCTCTGCTTTATCTGTGTGGTTCCAGAGACAGATTGCATCTTTACCTGACGTACATACCTTCTTAAAGGGGGTCCTCAGAGTCCAGCCACCATACACACCTCCAATTGCTCCTTGGGATATCTCAGTTGTAATTGCGGCTCTTTTAGAGTCTCCCTTTGAGACATTGCCTACTGTGGATTTGAAATGGCGGATGGCTAAGGTGGTGTTTCTGCTTGCTATAGCTTCTGCAAGAAGAGTATTGGATTTGGGGGCTTTATCCTGCCGCTACCCATTCTTGGTTTTCCACCAGGACAGGGCTGTCCTACATATGAAACCTTCTTATTTACCAAATGTAGTATCCAAATTTCACTTTAATTAGGAAATTGTGGTTCCAGCATTTCATTCCTCAAACCTGACTACCATAGAGAAATCTTGGATGTGGTGTTTTGTGTTATATCGGTTTCACAAAAGAGGATTGCCAGCTCACAAACAAAATTTGGCTAGCTGGATTAGATTAGTCATTGCACAAGCGTATGAGCAGGCTGACCTGCCTTTACCTACTTCGATTTCAGCACACTCAACCAGGTCTGTTGTTCCTTCGTGGGCAGCATGCTGTGGTGTTTCTGCTGAACTGTTGTGCAAGGCAGCATACATTGCTGAAGTATTATATCTTCAACACATTTGCTTCCCAAAGAAGATGCTTTGTTCCATCGCCAGGTTCTTCTGGCCCCAAAGGCATCTTCCTGCCCATGAATATATGACTTTTGGACATCCCGGATGTTAACCATGTGGGACCCAGGAACCCAGAAGAAGAAAAGGGGAACCTTTTCTTTGAGGTTCCTGGGACCAACCTGACATGCCTGATATAATGGGGGCATCTGCGACCTTGAACACTGGTCTTTTTCCTCTGTGTATGAGTGATTGTACTGCAATGTCCATAATCTGTTTTCTTTCCTTCTTTGCTTCCTGTTGGGATTTGTTAATCAAACTGTGTCCTGAGTGTCCTATGCAAGGAGGCAGGGTTATAGGAGAGAGGAGCAAGGCAGGATGAGCCAGGCAGGATGGGAAGCCTAAAAGCTTTGGAGATTGGTGCCCCGGTCCTCTGGATCCGCCTACAATCCCGATGTGGTCCCAGGAACCTCAAAGAACGGGAGTTAACCAAAGTTAGGTTTACCATAACTCCCCTTCTTATTACTAAATGTTTACTGTATAATGATGTTGTATATTCTTTCAAGGGTAAAGTTTACTTCCCTTATAATGTTGCATGGGAAGTGGCCTGCAAGGTCTTGGGAAAGGATTTTGAGTTGTTGTGGAGTAATCAGCATTGTCATTCTAATTTAAAACACATCTTGGAGTCTTGTAGGCAACCCCTATTTATGTTAATTACAATTTTAATGGCTTAATGTTATTCTTTTGTATTACAAGTATTTTCAGTCTTCATTTGAAAAGTCAGTTTCAATATTTCAATAGTTTTTTTTCCCCTAACTGTGTATATTCTGCATCATTTTGCTGACTTATGGCAAATTAAATGAAAGTTTCTTTGTTCCTTTTTTTTCTTTCCAAGACTGAAATGAAGTTAATGAAGTTAATGAATTGTAGCAATTTCAATTTATTTCAATGTTAAATTGTAAATTGTAAATCTGACATCAATCCTACATCCAATCCAATGGCGGTCCCTTCGTTTCCCAATTAATTTGGAAAAAATGTGGCTGCTACCACCTCTTGCTTATTGGAAGAGCTGCGGTTGGCTGATACCTATTTACTGGTAGTAGTCCTGTGATTTAGATATTTGGCATGATTATTTGTAATCTATAAGAGCCACACATCCATTCTCCTACATGCACTTTTTGTGTTAAGGTGTATCCAGTTTGCAATAAGAACTGTAAATGTTCCTGGGCTGCTTAGAGCCCTGACCTCAGAAAGCATATACAGTATAACAAAGAAGTTAAGGGAGCTAACCTAAAATTCCACCATACAGAGGGTAAGTTGCAGCCGTTTCGGGTTTCCCCGTCGTCAGGACCAAAAGTGCTCTTTTGGTCCTGACGACGGGGAAACCCGAAACGGCGTTTCCCGCCTCACAATAAAATTTGATTTCTACTAAGCCCTGGAGTGACGCCTTACCCTTTGCTTCTATTCTATCTGGTGGATACCCCACCCTGGATGGCAACCAGGCAAGAGCATTAGGAGTGCAGGGAGTGCCGGACATCAGCGCAACACACATATATATATATATATATATATATATATATATATATATAAACATCCCATCTCAACATTGTATTTACAGTGGAAGCCTGGGTGTACCCCCAAATGGCTTCTACCATGTGGGAGACAAGAAAGACTGGTTTCCGAAGTATTAGGACCCCGCCATCTTAATGGGGTAAATATGGGAGTGGGGGGGGGGGGTTCGACAGAACAGCAGAGAACAGTATATAGAAGCCTCAATGGCAGCCACAGTGAAAGAGATGGGGTACACCCTGGCTGTCGGAGAGAAGGAGGAGCCTGCACCTACATAAAATATGAGAGAGCAAAAAGGGGAAGAGGGAGTCAGGATGGAGCAGTATTGAGGTATTAAAGGGAAAATGTGCTTCTTCCAGACTTGTCTAGCAGAAAAACTCTTGAGAGTACCTTAAGCCGAATTTTAAAGGTTTCTGGTGAAAGCTTCTGACGTGAAGTAAAGTATTTTGATCAATAGATTACATGAATAACTCGTTTATGTATCAATGTAATGCATGCATCCAGAAAGTAAACTGCAGTAAAATTATTTGATAAGACTAGAAGAAGCTTTGTGCCCTTCTTAAAAATAAAAAAAAAGTAAACGCAACTCTGGGTCCCGTCCATATCAATAGCAGGTCATCACTATATCTAGAATAATACTGTATAAGAAAAATTCTATGAGTAAGAACCCAATTCTACAATTCCTCTACCAATCATATATCTGGACCAGTGTATAGTGGTTTATCTTCAATCAGTAAGTGGGCAGCATGCCAACCATCATTGTTCGGAATAATAATAATATATATATATAAGTTTCTATAAAAAATGCACAAAAAGATGCCAGGCACCAGTAAATGCATTGACGACTAGGAGGACTGCAGCAAAGAGGACACATCTGTATTGTGGAGGGTATTTTTTTACATGTTCATACGTTATTGCTCATTAGTTTCAATACACCACTCCGATCATCAATTTTTTGGGAAAGTAATGAACAAAATAAGCTAGTTTTGACGAAAATATACAGTTTTTATTTTAGTAAATACACATGCTTTGTACACATTGCCAGAAGTTTTTTTTTGGCAGGGGGGAGAAAAATTTCTAGTTACGCTACTGTACCAAAGACAGTTTTGGCTAGTTACACCTGTCCAGATGATTTCCAAAGGAGTTCAGTTGGGGTAGCCAAACTATGTTCTTCAGCACCTATTGTCATTGTTTAGACTAAAATACTTTTTATAAAGATTGGAGGTATGTTTTGGGTTGTTATCTTGCTTTAAATAAGGCAAGTGGCGAAAGGGATGGCATGTCGCACCAGGATTTCGTGGTAGCATTATGAGTCCATCACTAAACACACCGCCTACAAAACATCCCAGATAATAATGTACCCTGCTTGACTGTGGGCTGAACGCAAGCAGGAAGCATGCACTCATCTGCCCCACGATAAGCAAACTTGCACTTCTTGGACTCAAACTCTTCAAACTTTGATTCTTCTGTGAAAAGCACCTTCTTTCAATGACTAGTGACCCAGCGTAAAAAAGCCTCTTATTTTATTTATGTGCCTAAGAAATGGTTTTCGGGCTGCAACGCAACCCTTCAAGCCACCGGCTATAAAACGGCATTTGATGGTCATTATTATCACGCTTTTCTTCCTAATTTTTTTCAGAGCAGATACATATCTTATAAGATTTGCGGAATCTATCATGTTTGGAACACACTTCATAAATTTGTTGTGGTCACTCAAGGTTGTCCAGCTCATGGGTGATCATGTACGCGGTTGTATCTATTGAGGGTACACTGCACACCACCAAAAGAAACCACCTCCAGATAAGCAATTTCACAAAAAAAACTATGCCCTGAATTTCTATTGAGAAATTTACTTCAGGAAATACGCAATGTGCCCAAAATGGGAGATGTGGCCTTGTGGATTGCGGCGTTGGTTTGCAGGGAACGCTGCACCTTCTAATCATAGCAAGTGGCCTCAAGTAATTGAATTGGTTGCTCTGCTTAATGTAAAGTCCAGTTCTATTGTAGTTTATTTTAGTGTAACATACATTAAAGTGTTGTTTTCCCAGTATCTCTATATGTGATAACGGACAATTTCATTGTCCAAAATCAAATTGTTTGTTGGAAATATGGTAATTTTATTTAATTTAATGGACTTTCTATAAAGTGAATTGATAAGTCAATGTGTGAACATACAGTATATACAGATGAACAGATTTTTTTTTTCCTTTTTGTTTTTTACTAGTATGTCAGATGTTAATAGCAGCAAGTAAATTTAGTAAGAGAATGTCGGCAAAAATTGATTTGTGTTTTTCATTATTTTTACATTACAATTTGTACGTTACTTAGTCGTAAATTATTACATTTGTAATGTTGTTCCTTTCTAAGTTAAAAGTTCATATACTGTAAAAGTTCATTTTAATATGTCTTTTTTCACTAATTTATTTTTCTTTGTATTAGGGCCAGCCAGTAAAGGCCGAGAATATATTTGTGGCTGTGAAAACATGCAGAAAGTTTCATAAAGATAGAAGTATGTTTCCTTTTATGGTACAATATGCTGTGTATTGTTGATTAGTTACAGGTTACATTTTAAACATTGAGTTATGAGTTATGTTTTTTTTGTTTGTTTGTTTGTTTGTTTTTATGTGAACAATGAACTGGGCCTCATATTGAAGCTGAATTTGTTTTTATATATTTTTTTAGTAATAAATATATTAAACCAGGCTTGTCCAAACTATAGCCCTCCAGTTGTTGTGAAACTAGACATCCCAGCATGCCTTACCATAGTTTTAGCATTCTCTTATAGCAAAACTGTGGCAATGCATGATGGGACTGGCAGTTTCACAACAGCTGGAGGGCCATAGTTTGGAAATGCCTGGATTAAACCACTGAAGAGCAGTTATTCTACAGATGTGTCTTGAGTCACGCCAAACAGCCATCTAGGCACGACAGGCTGCATGAGAGTCTTCTAGCATTAGATCTTGATTTTTTTAAAGCTGAAAATGCATCTTAGTTGCAATAAGAATTGACCAGGGCGCAGTTGGAGCCTGTGCTGAGTAATTTGATTTATGACACCTGTATATCTGTGTGCGACTGAGTCTCTAAATGTGTTCATGAAGTGCTGCAATGTAGCAGCTGCAGCTTTTTTTATTTTTTTTTATTACAGATGGAGTGCCTCTCGCTATTGCAGGGGATGGCGGAAGATTTGCCAGCCGCCATCCCCAGCCAGACGCCGTAAGGACGCGTGCGCACTAGATGCGCGCGCGTCGCCTTACAACGGGGCTTCCCCTGGGTCCCCGCCGCCTCGCCGAAGGTCGCCCCGGGTCCACGCTGCCTTGCTGCCCCCCACCCTTAACCCTGTCTGTCTCCCTGAAGTGGAGATGGACAGGGTTCCCATCCCCCCGCCGATGGGAAACTGAGACGCGCGTGGGTGCGAGATGCACAAGCGTCTCAGTCAGATGGGGTGCCTCTCCGCTGGCGATCGCCAGCGGCCAGATTCTGGCGCTGGCGGAGCAATAGCGAGAGGCGCTCCATCTGTACATGTTCTGCTCTGCTCTGTATACAGTCACACACACATATATAGATATGAAATGTTTTTTTTGTTGTTGTTGGTAATGCAGCGCTGACACCTGCAAGTAATTAACCCTTCACAGGGCTTTCTTGCTGCTATCAGATCATTGAAACAGAGCAAAGAAAAGCTTGTCACGATGTGGCACACCACAATGAATTATAGTCCTAAAATATTACCTTTATTGGTAATAATGATAAAAATGCGAAATCTAAAAAATATATACATACAAATAAGTGGGACAAACACCATATATGTTAAAACGACTGTGTGGGTACTACTGTGCACTAAATCTATTTGTTTAATATGTTAGGATTACAAGCGTCTTATTCACAGTATCCAATTTTATATATTAATCCATAATGATATGCTTCCCAGCTGAATGTTGGATACATACAAACATTGTGGTGCGATCACACTCCTAAACCTCGACTGCAGTCAGTAATGCTGCTTTCCCACTGCAGACCAGTTTAAAGTACTGTAATCTTAAATGGTATTTAAAACGGTATTAGCATTCCCACTGCAGCAGATTACCGTTTAAAATACCATTTAAGTACCATTCCCATTGCAGTGAACCATGCAAGATGTAGAGTGCCTAACCCCCCCCTTAGTGTAAAGAGTGCCTAATCCCTCCCCCTCCAAGTGTAAAGAGTGCCTAACCCCCCCGTACCTGCCCTGTGCCCCCACCTTCCCTCCCCTTGTACTTACCTGCACGGGGATGCAGGGCAGTGGGGAGGCAGCGGGGGTCCATGCAGGGTACAGGCAGTCCCAGTGCCTGATGAGAACTAGTAGTTCTCACTTTGCGCATATGTAATGAGTGCACGTGCATAATAATGAGCAACTCATTACATATGCGCATATGTAATGAGCGGCTCTTTATTATGCATGTGCACTCATTACACATGCACAAAGTGAGAACTACTAGGTCTCATCAGGCACTGGGACTGCCTGAAGGCTAAATAACTTTTAAGAGGCATTCCCACTGCCTCTTAAACGTTATTTTAACGTGTATAACTCTGCTTTAAAAACGGGTTGAAATACCATTTAGCTTTAAACGATATTTCAACTCTGGCACTTTCCCACTGCAGCCTTAAACGGTAAATTGCACTGAAAATCGTCAATTTACCGTTTTTTAGCTGCAGTGGGATAGGGGCATAATTAGTTTCAGTTTTTATTTGGTTACAAACAATTTCTGTATTTCCTGAAACAAATAGTTGCAATGTTGTGACCAGCTCTGTATGTTCAACCAAGCAGTGGGGCAGATCAGTATTCGTGCGTGTTCTCACTTTTAGAAAGCACAGTATAAACAACACTGAAATCCTCTGCTGTTGTTGGGCTGAAAAACTGAGTTCCTGTTGGATATATCAATATTAATGGCAATAGCACATTACTAGTGTATTCTTTATTATAATTAGATAGATTAAATGGTGTTAGTTATATAAACCAGATCAGTGTGTACCATAAGCTGGTTCCCAAAGTGTTATAGCAACCATGTGTATACTAAGGTTGGTATTCAATATGGCCGACGAGGGGGTTAAACAGCGAGGATTGCAGAAAACCAGCGATCCTCGCTGTTTAACCCCCCCGCCAGCCGCTTGCCCTATGCAACGTTCTTGGGAAATCCTCGCGGTCACAGCGACGGCGAGAATTCCCCAAAACAGCGAGACCCGCGGCTAATTTAGAAAACTCGCTGTTTTTAGCCGCCAGTCTCGCTGCTTCTGGAGCTGCATATGCGTATGAGGGGGGTGCGTTGAATACTAACAGGGTGAGTGGTGACAGCGAGCAGGAAGCCCTGTTCGCTGTCGCCGCTCACCCACAGCATTGAATACCTGCCAATGGGTTAATGGAACATATAAATACTGACCGGTAGGTGTGGAAAAGAATACAGCGTGATTCTATATTCATTTAATCCACTGATCAGTTTGTTACCAATACGCTGGTGCTCATAAGCTGTATGTTCAGCTGAGCTTACAACGTGTGCATGTCACCCCGTGTTCACACGGCAGGATACATTGTCAGCCTTTCTATGGGGACAGATTGCCACAATGTCATACAAGGCCACTGGTTCACATACACATATTATCAGTATATCGCTCGAGGTATGAGACGGTTGCTCTTACAAGAGCATTTCTATCATAGACGCAGAAGTATCACAATCAAAGATTTGAACCCTCACACGGATGGAGTGCACAAGCAGCCGTCACACACAATCTGTGCGCCCGACGTACGTTTCGCTTCTAAAATTACACCTCAGAAGAAGTGTGTTATACAACAATAAATTGTTCTTGTGCGACAGACTAACCGCCCCAAATTCTACTTCTTTCTTTCTTGCTGCTATCCAAGCAGCAGAGCAATTTAAATGTTTTAAAGTCTGCACTTGTCCTCTTTTTATGGATTGCTGCTCCCCACTGCTGTAGAGTGCCCTATCCCAAGGCACCAAAAGGAATCTGGAAAAAAGAGGAGCAGGTTTTTTTTTTTTTATTCTCTTAAAACATATAGATAAAAGATAAACACTTTGTGTACAAAACTCGGACCGAGTTTAACCTCTGGAGTGGACTGGTTACCACTAGATAAAATAAATTTCCACTGGCAAGTTGCATGCACAGAATCTCAGTCACCGTTTCAGGGTGGATAACTCACGGGACCTCCTGCTAGCGTCTCCGGACCGCTGGCGTCTTTCGGCACTGCAGGGCTGTGATGTTAGACAGACTCACATGTGCTGTTACCAGGGGGCTTGAATCACGCCATGCCCCTATGCGTTTCGTCATGGACTTCATAATATTAAATTGAAACAGACCATCTCTATTCTATAATAGAATAGATACTATATTTTTTACATATGAAGTATCAACTAAAACTGTTATTGCAAATCAATTATGTAACATTCTTGTTTACGTATAAGTTTTTATATTCTAAACTGCTTTCTATATAGGAAGTTTTATTAAGGTTTGAGGTTTTGAGGGTTTTTTTTTACATTTGTTGTGTTTTCATTAAAAAAAAACATGTTTCTCTTTGGTTATTTGCAGTACCAGTGGTCAAGCAGACTTGGGAAAAGAATGCTGTACATCTAGAATATTACAGTGACCATGAAGATCCTACAATCCCAACAATAGATTTAGGGATACCGAATGTTGAAAGAGGTATGGTTACAATTTAGATTCATTTTCCTGACTTAAAACTATCATGTATACTGTATGTGTATAATTTAGTTTTAACCCTTTGAGTGCCAAGTGAATTTGTTGAAATAGGTGTGAAAATTGGCAAGCAAACCTTTTCATTCATCATAATACTGTAACCTGTAATGTTTATTTTATTTAGGAAATATAATCTTTTTTTACACAACATTTTTTATTTGAATTTATATAACAAATATGAGTGTAGCTGGCATTTTTAACAGATATTTTGCTCATATCTCACAGAATAACCCTGGTATTCACAGGGTTAAGGAAATGCACGTTAAAGTGAAATAATTAGCTGTATTTATATTCTATTTGCTGATCTCATCAGATTATTAATTTAATAACTGTGGCTTCCCCTCTTTATTGTTTTACTTGCATAGAAAACATAAGATAATCAACCATTTGATTTTGATAGAAATTGGATGCATATACAGACCAATTAAAAAGAAATATAAACACTATAATGATACAGAATTTGTTGAGTAACAAAATTTTGCTAAAGTAAATGTAAATTAGGTGACTTGATGAAAATCCCTTTATAAATGATAACAATATTATTATACATTTAGGGTTTCCAATAAGTCTCTCCTGCAGTGATTTGCATCCTTTTAACCAAAGAGCATTAAATAGGTTAGGCCAATGGTTCCCAAAATGTGTGCCGTGGCACCCTGGGGCTCGCGGGGCTCGCTGCGCTCCCCACGCTTCGGGCTCGGTGGCTCACTGCGCTCGCCACACTTTCTATTCTCAACTCCACGCCGACGTGGATAGTGGGGGTATGAAAAGGTCGTAGGACGCGTACCGCCGCCCCACGAGGGCTCGCTTCGCTCTCCACGATTTGGGTTGGCGTTGATAGTGGGGGTAGTACAGTGTGAAAAATGACATTTGGGGTGCATTTTACATGATTTCAACTCATGTCCATAATTTCAGTGAAAAATGACATCGCATCAGATCGCATGCGATCTGATGCCATGCGATCGCATGCGATTTTTAACAAGAATGCATAAAAACACGGTAAAATCGCATCACATCGCATGCCACTACATATGGCATGCGATGGCATACGATGGGAGCCGTGATTGTACACAAGTACCGAAGAAAACAGTACTTGCGGCTTCCAGTCATAAAATATGTGGGCAAACAGAAGCAAATAATGTCCCTCACCACATAATTAAACCTAATGATGACATTTAAATACAACCAACTTAATTTTTCAAAATTTGTGGCCTAAGGGTGCCGCATAAAAAGAATATTCTGATGCTCTAGGGAGCCGTCATTCAAAAAGGTTTGGGAACCACTGGGTTAGGCACTGATCTTGGGTTTTGAGCATACGATCGTACGGTAGTCATCGTTCCAAATCAACCCAGTGATGTCTGATGGAGCTGAGGTACGGGTTCTGTGCTGGCCAGTCAAGTTTTTCCTCACAGCACTGCGAAAACCATTTGTTTGCTGGACCTTGCTTTGGTCACTGATGAGTTGTTACCCATACACCAAAGGTCCGCAAAGTTGTAGTACAAACTTCTCTAGAATGTCATTGTATCCTGTAGATTTAAGATTAGCTTTAAGATCACTGGAAATGAAGGAACATACATTATGCAAATTAATTGAAACAAAAGGCGAAAAAATTTTGATACTTAGGGGGGTATTCAATCCCCTCCGCTATTTCCAACAGGGGAAATAGTGGCAGTTGCCTATCCAATGCTTTCATTTCCAACAGCATTGAAGAGGCAGCTCAACAAAACGAACCCGACTTTAAAAGCAGTCAGATCTGTTTTGCCGGGAATGGCCGTGGATTGTCGAGATCACGGGCAGATCTCGAATATTCACGTCAGTTTTCACTCTCACGACCTTTTTGTCACTCAACAGGTGGAACATTGAATTCCGCCTGCCGATAACCTAGCCATAGTTTTGACTGTCGGAACATTCCGACAATCAGAACCCGGGATTGAATAACCCCCTTAATCTCTTCCCATCTTCTGAAAAATAATAATTTGACTGAATATATTTTATGGACCCTAGCAAAACCAATGATGTATGTAAATATGGATTTAAAATAAATTAAAATGCAAGTTACTGTAGCTCATCTACAGTGCACAGGTAACTTCTTACAGTTGGAAGGAAGGCTAGAAGGACAGTGAAAAAACAGCTGCTCACAAAACCTATGTAAGAAAAGCTATACAAATGGGCTCAGAAATATAAAAACTGGACCAAGGAAGACTGGCGGAAGGTTATATTCAGTGATGAAAGCCATTTCTTTGTACAGGGACAGAGAAGTTAACATGTTAAGCTGGAGAGAAGATCAGTGATTGTCACATTGATCAGTGTGAGAAATAGCCAGAAAAGAAAATGTTTTGAGGATGCTTCAGCTACTATCGTGTTGGGAACTTGAAGCCACTTGATGTATGATGCGCTCAGCTCAGTATATTGATATTCTTTAAAACAAAGTGGTTCCAGAGCTGGAAAAGCAATCCCAGATGGATCAGGCATCTTCCAACAGGATCTCGCCCCATGCCACACATCCAAAATGGTCAAGTATTTCATGGCTGTGAAGAATATAAAAGGTACTAGACTGGCCTGGGAACTTGGAGGAAAGGACTTTGCAACAAAAGTGAAGCTGATTGAAGCACTGATTCAAGTGTGGCAACATGACCCTAAAATCACCAATGACTGTTCCAATTTGGTGAATTCTATGCCAAATCGTGTAAAAATGTTTTGAAAAACAAAGGAGGTCATGCAAACTACAAAAATGTTGTTTGAAATAAAATTTAAAGTGATAATCAAAACAATATAATCTTCATTGCTTGTTTCAATTCATTTGCACAAGGGTGTACTGCAAGCCATTTAAAAGCAGCACCACATGATCAATAGTCCTCCGTCCTCCACCAAACCTTACAGCTGAGAGTAACCTTTAGATGGTAAGTGCTTTCCTGGCATCCGTGAAATTTAGATTTGGTTGTCAGGTTTTTAGATGTTGAAGCATATGTCCAATAGTGGTGACTATAGTCAAGTGTGTGGTATATTAAGTACACCGCTAGAATGTCAACATGGTTTTCATAATATCGACATTGCGAAGGTTGGAAATTTGGATTTTCACCTTCAACCAAAGCCAAACCTGACTCTAACCCTATCCCTAAAAATGCTTGTCAACATTCTGAGAGTTGACATGTATTTTAATATTCTGAAAATGTCGACATTCTATGTGTTAATAGTGTGACCTCATAGCTCAGCCAGTGTTTGGCATTGTGCATACTGATCTGAGGGTTGTGTTACTGCTCTACCATAAACCCAATCTTGCCTAGGGCCTCTAATGTCTAAATCAGTCTCTGATGATATGATCCATAAAGAAGGAATAAATTACTGTATTGCTCCAGATACCAACTGATCTCTCTACTAACTTGTTGTTATATTAGCATCCAGACTTGCTGCACTAACCTGAGTCATGGACGCTCAATTCAGGGTAGATTGGTGCCTCATGAGGATCGTATACCTAGCCAACTTCATTTCATTGATTGGAACATTTCTGACATGAATACTGCCTAATAGACAGTAAAGAAGACATAATGGCCCCAAACAGGGATGCCTGCTGTTTATTTTACTATGGTCTTTTATTATTTAACGGCTTATTGTCTATGATATAATTTTACAAAATAGAAGGAATTAAGGAATTAGAGTCTTCGATCTCAGCAGCACTGAATGGTAGGTTGCAGTAAAAGGGTGTTTGGAGGTGACTGCAGGGGAATAAGAGACAGCCTATAAGCCTTAGGTCATTCCAGGTATGGCCAGGCTTCTCGCTTACATAGACATACCCCCTCTGTGATATTGCCATGCGTCCTCTCCTAATACTCACATACTGCCCTTGCCTCTACAGTAGGATTGTATAAATACAACTAGCCCCTTTGGTTGTAGAGTTTCCATAGAGTAAGCCTTGTGAAAGTCGAGTTGCATACACACCATTTTAGGATAGTATGGCCGCCATTTTGGTTCGCAGAGTTGCGCTAATAAAGTTTCCATACCCGTCTGTGTGACAAAGTGGACCAGAAGCGTAGCCATACTATTACACATAAATTCATAAGAACATACTGACACTAAATAAAATATAGTTAAAGGTTTAGAACGCCACACATAGCTTAGTTAGCATTGCATACATCTGTCTGTATAGTGTTTAGTTCCGTTCCGTATCTTATGCGCAGTTTTCCGGTCATTGAGAATATTTCGCAATATACACGGCCCGATAGTTATGGACATATTCCATATTCCCAGGACAGTTTCTGTTGAAAAAGGTATAACAAAGGAATCCAAATGTAACTGGTTTCTACTGCTTTTACAACCCCTGACGACGAAACCAACAAACAAAGAACTCCAAAAGTTCACTCCCCTGCACCCATTCAAACCAGGTGCATCATGTTACCCCCCAATCACAGAGAACCTGACATACGACCCCCGACCAATAGGAATGGCCTTTGACCTCCCCCTTCTGACCCTATAAGATAGGTGACCCAGGGCGGCCTTGGTCACTTCGGCACATCTTCCTTTCCCTGACCTACGACCGGGCTATAGTTCAACCCTGAACGATAGCGAGCTCTGACCGGACTGCGCTGCGCATATTTGATGAGGAGACGGTAAACGGTTGCATTCACGGTATTTATTCTTATTGTATTGTTGGCTGATTGTATCCTGTATCTGTATTTTCTTCCCCTAGTAGAGCCTGTTTTTTATACCCATTGTTAGACTTTGTATCATTTGTTGTATCTGTATTTTCTATTCCTGTAACCCCCTGTTGTCCGTTAGGGACTTAAATACATCTTTTTACGGAGTTCCTATCTCCTTACTTCTATACCGTGGTTGTGTCTGTTTATTCGCATAGCGATAAGGTATATTACGGACTCTGTCCTTAAAGGTATATCCGCAGATTAGAGTCTGATTACTGCGAAAGGATCTTTTAATATATATTGGTTCTTTGGTGTACAATACACAATAAAAGGTACGCTACGCTGCGCTAACGCTTTGTTCGCACGTAGCTAGGTATAAAGGGTACGCTGGTTACGGACATAATACGTAACCTGCGCTTTTCACTTATTGTTTCTTTGGTCATATTTAATCGCCATTGACAATTGAGGGCTCGTCCGTCCGTTTCACATTCTGGAGCTCAGTACCAGGCGCGCGGCTTGACCTATACCAGCAAAAGGGTGGAAATATTTATTATCCATTGCTGGATAGGCCAGGTCCGCGGCGGTGCGGGGTTCGAGAAGTGCTAGCGTTCAACCCGAAGTACAATAAGTGAAACATTAAGCCACGTGTTTTAAAGCATATCTAAGTGTTTAGTAAACTGTACTTCTGCCTGCCACAAGTAGTTTAACGGGGTATAGTGTCTTGAGTTGCTTGTTTATTACAGTATATTTGCCACGTGCGATAAAGTTCGCACACGTGGAGACAAAGGCCTGTGTTTTATTATAGTACATAGAGGATCCCTTCTGTGCAAAACTATAACTTTTATTGTTAGTTACTGCAAGACCAGAGACTCCGCCACGTGGCGATAAGTTCTGGGCCCTTTGCAGTAACGTAAAGCGTCTATTGTGTATTACGCAAGGTGCGCGCGCACGTGCCCATATCGGGAAATTTTCACATCTTTGTACGTGATTTACGGATTAAGTGCGGGATTTATTTCGCATCTTGATACGTAACTTTCGGACGAAGTTAAGGGATTTATTCCACATTTAGGCGCAATTACTGCGTATAGCGAAACTCGAGCGCAACCTTGCAAATACACTATAGAACACGTGGGTGGCCGATTCATCGGCGGCCCGTGAACAGGTTTAACAAAACACACGTACACACGTGGCTGTTCACTGGCACTGCACATGCAGCACACATAGGAACGCAAAGGTGAACAGTATTGAATCACTAGCTTTATTTAAAACAGTATAGTAATATACTGTGGATAGGGCGGTGATTAATAAAAGAAAATAAGTTTTTTTTTCTTTTTGTTCATTTTCCAAGAACAAGCAGCTCAAGCATTATTTTAATAGATTCCTATAGCCTTTTATAAGGGATTTATGCCTGCATAAGTATCTAGTGAAAAGCTACCAGCCTGGGAAGATTTTTTGTACAGAAATATTTTAAATATAAGCATAAGACCAAGGTGTAACTAGCGCCCAGTGTGAAACATAACTGAGGCGAACGGGTGTGTGACGGCACGACTCAAGCGCAGTGTAGTCCAGTGTAGGACAGTCCAGGTAGGACAAGGTGTACGTGACGACGTGCCCATAGGAACTGCCCCTCCCGTGGAACTACCTATTTTGATCCACTAGGAGGGTACAAGAAGCTAAATCGGAACCCAGTGATCCGATTAGCTGATTTAGAAAAACCAGTTTTTGGGGGTACAGGAAAACAAGTTTGTTGTACCCTGGAAAAATTAGGCCGCACCTTGCAAGTTGACTAGAAGTTCGCTGCTAGTTGAAAGACTTGGTGATTGAGTATCATACCTCGTAGCCTTCGCACCTACTTGATTGTGGGACTGTTCTAGGACGCTGAGAAGTGAGTGTTTTGGGGAGCTCTCAACTTAAACGAACCCACCGGTATCTACTAGCTGTGAACGTCTATTCCTGTAATTATGGGTAATAACGGGTCACACAGTGATAACGTGTCAGTTAGGGAGGAAGCGAGTCGACCCAAAGGATCGGCGGCTTTCATTATGTGCTGTAAGCACGGTGAACGAGCAGTTGTTTACCAAAAGAAATGGAAAAAGATGACACAAGGCAGCAAGCTAGAATTTCCCAGTGTTGGTAGCTTTGATCCAGAAATCTTATCGGCAGTAAAAGATGAAATATGTCTACTCTCCAGTCGTAAGAAGAGAGTGAAGCACATAGAGATTCTTAAATTGTGGCAGAAGGAAGGACAGGAACAATGGGGAATCAGATGTCTGGCAGTGCCAGATACAATCAGCCACAATAAAAATGCAACCGCTGCCGCAATAGAATCAGCTCCCCCACCCCCATATGTGACGAAGGGGTTAATGACTAATAAGCGAGACATGAGTAATAATGTAACCGTTGCTAACTTGTACCCTGTCTTATCCCCTTATAAGGAAACCCGAGAGGAAAACGAGCAGCTGTTGGCACTGGCCGTCTCCCATGCAATTAACATGATTGAAGGAAAGGCTGAACCAGCAAAACCTGCTGCTGGGGCCCCTGCACAGGGAGAGGAGACGGCTAATGCCAACAGCATAGTCATGGACTCAGGTAAGATAGCACCACACAGCGCAGACACAGACGACTCCCAAGCAGGTCCCAGTAATGCGGATGTGGTACAAACATACCCTGTACGCACACTGGAGGTTCCCTAGGGTAAGGCAGACAGAGAGGGTGTGATACCTACCAGGAAGATGACCATGCTAAACCCATGGACACGGTTAGAGCTGCGGTCCATCATTACAGATTTCCCGGATCCTAGGAAAGATCTGGCATTGTGCCGGAAATTTGTAAGGGATCTGGGAAACTCTGATGAGCCCACCAACAAGGATTGGAGAATCATGTTGAGGGCCTGTCTCCCCACTCACATAGACATCCCGAAATTCATTCAGGATAGTGGACTGAAAGTGGACAAGGAGATAAATGATGAGATCAACCAGGAAAATATACGCCTGATCAATTTACAATTGGGAGTATATTTTCCTGCGGCAGTGGAATATAGCAGGATTTTTACCATCAAACAAAAGGATGGTGAATCTGCTGCTGATTATTTCGCTAAGGCCTTGCTGGCGGTATCAAAATACACTGGTGTCTCCGAGCCTAAGGACGACCCCCACCTGAGGGAGATGATTGTCTCTGTGCTGGTGGAAGGGCTTAGAGAAAACCTGAGAGCCAGAGTCCAAACCTCTTTCCCAAATTGACGTGGAATGACAGTGGATGCCCTACGGGAATCTGCTGTGGACCACAACCGTAACATTAAGAAGCACAGAGAACTGCAAACTGATAAACTGATGATGGTTAGCATCCAAGCTCTTACAAATGCCCCAAATAAAGCTGCATACCAACGAAACACCAGGGACACAGGTAGAAAGCAAATTATTTGCTACAACTGCAATAGAGAAGGACACTACTCAGCACAATGTAAGTCAGGAAACCCCAGGAGTTACAAAACACATAGGCGAGAATGGGAATCTCACCAAGGTGAGACACGGAGATACCCAGCCCCTAGACAATGGGAGGAGACAGACAGGTCACGCAACATGCCTCCTCCCCATTTGATGGCTGACACTGTACTAAGGGCAACCCAGGTAAGACAATAGGAAACAGGTCATACCTGTATCCTACAGCCAGTTAGACTAACACAACACCTTAGAGAGGAACCTCAGGTGAAGGTTGATATAGCTGGAGTAAGGCAAACCTTCTTGGTTGATACAGGGGCGGCCAGATCTGTTCTCAACACTCCTCTTCACTTGGGTTTCACCGACCAATCAGTAGCAGCAATTGGGGTAACAGGAAAAATACAACATTACCCACTGACGAAACCAGCAGAGGTTACAATCGGGCCTTTGCATACCAAACACTCTTTTCTGTTGGCTGCAGCGGCCCCGACTAACCTCCTGGGTAGAGATTTACTATGTAAAATGGGATGTGTCATCTATTGCACCCCCGATGGGGTATTCCTGGACACTCCTAGAAATCTTACACAAGAAGTGCAAGATATGCTGGACAGTCCTCAGAGGCTAATGTTGTATTCCACTGTTGTAGAGTCAAATCCATCTAGGGTAGCTGAAATTACAGCACAAATACCGAGTTCCCTTTGGACTAAAGATGGACAGGATGCTGGGCTGATGGCAAATGTAGCCCCAGAAGAGATCCGTTTAAAAGAAGGCAGGATAGCCCCAAAAATACCGCAATACCCTTTAAAACCTGAAGTTGAGCTAGGAGTATACCCTGTGATCCAGCGATTGCTCCAACAGGAAATCCTAGTTAGAACTTCCAGCACGGCCAATAGTCCCATCTTTCCTGTGAAAAAGAGCGGGGGGAGGGGCTACAGACTAGTGCAGGATTTAAGAGGGGTAAACAAAGTAGTTGAGAGCCAATTCCCCGTAGTGCCAAACCCAGCTGTCATCCTGATGCAAATCCCACCTCATTGTACTCATTTCACTGTCATTGATTTGTGTTCTGCGTTCTTCTCTGTCCCTTTACACCCTGACAGCCAGTATCTGTTCGCCTTTACCTACAGAGGAGTACAGTATACCTGGACACGACTCCCCCAGGGATTTATAGACAGCCCCAGCATCTTTTCCCAGGCCTTGCATGATTGTTTGCAATCCTTTCAACCCATGAGTGGTTCGATACTTATACAATATGTCGATGACTTATTGTTGTGTTCTGAGTCACTGGAGTCATCAGTGGATGACACTAGACAGCTGCTGATGCATCTCTCAGAGACAGGACATAAAGTATCAAAGGATAAGCTACAATTATGCCAGACCAGGGTTAAGTATCTGGGCCACTGCCTTACCCAAGGGCTGAGACATCTCACCGACGACCGAATCCAAGCGATTTGAAACATGGCACTGCCACAAACCCAGCACCAGATCCGTACGTTCCTAGGCATGTGTGGATACTGTCGCAATTGGATCCCAGGATTCTCTATTCTGGCATTACCACTACAAGAGATGGTTTCCTCAACTAAGCCAGACCGGGTCTCTCACACTGAGGAATCTGAGCTGGCTTTCGAGGAACTAAAGGTGAGCCTAACAAAGGCCCCAGCACTGGGAATGCCAGATTATGGGAAACCCTTTGAACTGTACGGAACGGAATCAGCTGGGTGTGCGGCAGGAGTACTTGTACAAAAACATGGTGATGCCAACCGACCAGTAGCGTACTACAGTGCCCAGCTGGACACAGTAGCACGCTCACTCCCAACTTGCTTACGAAGTGTGGCCGCAATAGCACAACTAGTAAGCAAGAGTGAGGACGTGGTGTTGGGACACGATTTAACTGTTCATGCTCCCCATGCTGTCTCTGCCCTCCTAAATTCTGCTCAAACACGTCATGTGTCCTCAGCACGGTTCACCAAGTGGGAACTGGCGCTGATGGCCCCAGTAAATATTACCATCAAAAGATGCAACACACTAAACCCAGCCACATTCCTCCCTCATGTGCCCTCCAAGGCACAAAGGGTGGAGGGTGATGGGAATGTTGCTGAAAATGGTAAAGCAGAGTTTAGTGAGAGTGAGGACAAACATGATTGCATGACCTACCTGAATCAGACCTTTACAGCACGTCCTGACATAAGCGACAGCCCATTAAGTGAGGTAGACATAACCTTATTCACTGATGGTAGCTGTCATAGACAGACGGAGACGGGAGAGCTGTGCACAGGCTACGCGGTAGTAGATGGAGAAGGTATTGTGGAAGCTGAACCCTTGGGACCACCTCACTCAGCACAAGTAGCGGAACTGGTGGCACTGACCAGAGCATGTGAACTGGCCAAAGGAAAATCAGTTAACATATATACCGACTCCAGATATGCTTTCGGAGTGGTGCATGATTTTGGAGCCCTATGGCGCCTCCGAAATTTCATGACGGCGGCTGGCACACCAGTGGCGCATGCGACATACATTAGGAGACTTCTGGGAGCTATCCAGCTTCCAGACAGAGTGGCTGTTATCAAGTGCAAAGCTCATACATCAGAGAAGGACCCGGTGTCACTGGGTAACAGCCGCGCTGATGAGACAGCGAAAAGGGCCGCATGCCCTGTAAATATTTTCACCCATCCTACAAACCTTTGTACACTGAACATGGTATCCACATCCAAACTGATAGACATGCAGAATTTGTGTTCCCCACAGGAAAGAGCAGTATGGAAGTCGAAGGGATGTGGCCAAGAGTCCACCGGACTTTGGAGAGATGGACACGGGAAACCAGTGGCCCCCAGAGCATACCTTCCTAGTCTAGCTGAGGCGGCCCATGGGCTGACACATCTTGGGAAGGAGGGTATGTGCAAGCTGGTAAAGGCCTACTGGTGTGCACCAGGGTTCGCTTCTCAAGCAGGTAGAGTGGCAATGTCATGCCTCACCTGTTTGAGGAAGAACATTGGAAAAGCCATCCCAACAGAGCCATCCCACATCCCTCCTACAGAAGGCCCTTTCCAGGTAATACAAATCGACTTCATACAGTTACCACCCTGTAGAAATTTGAAATATGTATTAGTTTGTGTTGACATGTTTTCCAGCTGGGTGGAGGCTTTCCCCGCCGCCTCCAACACTGCTACCTTTACAGCAAAGAAAATATGTCAGGAGTTTGTCTGTAGATATGGTATCCCAAAGGTCATTGAGAGTGACAGAGGCACTCATTTCACAGGAGAGGTCTTCCAAATCATGTGTAAACTCCTGGGGATTAATAGTAAACTTCATACTCCATATCATCCCCAGGCGAGCGCCAAAGTTGAGAGAATGAATGGTACTATTAAGAACAAATTGGGTAAGCAAAATGAGAGAGTGTCGGAGGCGTGGCCACGGCGGTGTTGGAGTGAGGTGAACAGCGTGTGGGCTCCCGGGCAGGTGGAGAGATGATACCCAGTACTGGTCTATAGCCGCCTTCAGCAGCCTCAACACGGCAGATCTGGATGTGACACGCCGGATATAACCGCAGCAATAACCACGGGCTCCGGGCGGCGTGGACGGCGAGTGCAGTGAATACAGCAGCACCCGAAGTAGTGTGTGCCGAGGATACCAGCCGGACGGAAGTGAGCCGGGTCCCCGAGCACAGCGAGTCACTCAGACGCCGCTGCAACACTTGCTGCCAAACGCCGGCTGGAATCCAGATAGGAGCCGGGCAGCACTCACCACTTGCCCCCGCAGCACCCGAGTAAAAGCTAGCAAAAGCTCGGGGGAACGCTGTGAGTAATAGACACTGGTAAGAGGACTCATTCCCTCCGCACGTACCTGGACAGCAGTCGAACCTGGAGCAGCTGGGGAAATACACCAGCAGGCAAATAGGAACGGTGAGAGAGTTCCCTCTACCCCTGGACCTGTGTGCTGCAAGGCAGAGTGTGATCCAGGCTAAGACCTCTAAACAGAAGATATGTGCATATATCTGGGACCAGCCTAAAGGAACAGCAGCAGAAACTGGTGCAGTATTACCCTTTATCTTTTAATTAAGTGGGGTGTTGTACGGGACATTGTCTAAGCAGGAAAACGGGGCCACATCCTCTGGGTGTGTAGTAGACTGTTTGACAAGACTTATTAACCCTGGAAAAAACTGGACATCTGCCTTCTGGTAGTTAGCTGTAAAGCTGATATTCTATATGTAGGTAATTACTCTGCCTGCCCTAATCTAAATGGTATTATTCCTGTAAGCTAAAGGACGCAGCGGAAAATATTATATATTCAAATTTTTCTAAAACCGCTGGGCTGTTACGTCTCGGGACGAATAGAAGCCAAAAGTTCTCACTGTGGGAATGATATGGACTGGGTAATTGCTGTAATCCTCTGGCTGTTCAAAAACTTACGGATATAAAACCCTGGTATATAGCCGGGCATACCCAAACCCGACTGCAGAAACTCTGACCCATTACCCTAGTACAGGACAATTCTCCAAGGGCTGGGGTCAGTCGAATATCACAAGCACTCGGGCTGTCTGTTTAACTCGTTCAGGCTGTTTCTGAGTTCAAGCGCTATGCCAAAAGGGGGTAATGCCGCGGCAGCAGCCCGGCTTGAGAGATACGCTCGTACACAAGGGGGGAACCTACCACAAACCCCTGTCACCACCCCTTCATCTACTCCCTCCAAAAACAAAAGCCCTACAAGTAAAACCGAAATTACGCTTGAACAAGTATTGGAGGCAATAAATAGCAGTTAGCAGCGCCTATCTGAGCAAATTAATACTGTGCAAACAGAAATACTGGCAGTAAAAACCGAGCTGAAACACACAGTAGAAAGAATTGCAGAAACAGAAGTGCGGATATCGGCCTTAGAAGATGCTAACCATAAATGGGGCCAAAAAATTCAAAATATGACACAACAAATGTCGGAAATCAAGGCCAAAATGGTGGATGTCGAAGGGCGGCTTAGAAGAAACAATCTCCGTTTTGTAGGGCTGCCAGAGCAACAGGAGGGCCCAGATGCACCTAAATTCCTAATAAAGTGGCTGACAGAGAAATTTGGCAAGAACTCCTTTTCAGAGCAATTCTCGGTGGAAAGAGCCCATAGGGTGCCGTTTAGGCCCCCACCTCCAGGTGCTCCCCCGCGTACATTAATTGCAAGAATCCTGAATTTCCAGGACCGGGACACTATACTCCGGCTAATTCGCACAGAAGGACCACTTACATGGAATGGGACGAGTGTATCTGTGTTCCCCGATTTTGCCTTAGATGTTCAGAAGGACAGATCCAAGTTTACTGAGATTAAGAAAAGGCTCAGGGAAGGAAATTTTAAATACTCAATGTTGTTTCCTTCTAAACTACGTGTAGTAGCAGATAATGAAACTTTTTTTTTCAGTACCCCTAACGAAGCTGCAAAATGGCTTGATAGGCGGGTCCCAGGTGGACGACAGATGGCGGTCGATTAGACCAGATAATGTAATGTGTAATAGAATGTACTCTCCCAGCCCGGGAGCTCCCCTCACCTTGGTGGCTTTTTTTGTTTTTTAGTAGCCTCCCTACGGGTGTGAGTAGTGTTGTAAATAAATTTTCCTTTTTTTTTTTTTTTTTTCTTCCTTTTCGTTTGGTGGTGCCGGGGGGAGGGAGGGTGGGGGTATAGGTATGCCTACGGGAAATGGGTATACAGGGAGGGGGGAGGAGGAATTCTGCTGGGGAGCAGATATGCTTGGCCTAATGGGTTTATGGTATAATAAGGTGCTATGTCTCTGTTGCCCCTATGGGGCATTTCTGTTCCTTCTCTATTTTCTCTGTGAATACTATGATGGACATATGCTTGGTAATGGGGTGTATGACAGATGCGGAATCTTTAAAATCTGCTTTGATAGAACCTGGTGTTTCTTAGATGCTGAAATCCGTAAGATGGATAACATCGCTACTTAAAGTAATGGAACAGGAAAAAAAAAAAAAAGAAAAATAATAATGAAAAAAGTAAAAAAAAAAAAAATGGTTAAGCTAGTATCATGGAATGTCAGAGGCCTAAATAATAAGATCAAGCGATCTCTGGTAATGAACCAGATTCGCACATTTGGGGCCGATATTGCATGTTTAATGGAGACACATTTGATGGGAGATAAACTTATGTCACTCAAACAGCGTTGGGTTGGATGGACATTCCACTCCACCTTTTCTACAATGTCCCGTGGGGTATCAATACTCATAAAGAAAACCCTAAATTTTGTTAAAAATCGGGTTGAAATAGACCTAGGGGGTAGGTATGTTTTTTTAGACTGCCTCATAAATAACATGCCAATAGTAATTCTAGCAATATACATACCACCTCCGTTCTCTTACGAGATATTGATTAAAGCTTTGACCTTTATAACTGCCAACCCCACGGCCCATTCACTGTGTATGGGTGACTTTAATAACATACTAGATCCACGTATGGATAGAATGAAAAACACTCCCACGGGCATACCACATGTGAACACTGCTTTCCCTAACTTCTTGAGGGACATCGGGTGGGTTGACATCTGGCAGGAGCGCAATCCCAATAAGTTGCAGTTCTCCTGCTTCTCCCCGGCGTATGGGACTTTCTCCAGGATTGATTTAATGTTGGCAACAAGATCGTTTATGCCTTGCGTCAGAGATGTTGAATATAAACCTCGTGGTATATCTGACCACTCACCAATGCTCCTGGAGTTCTCCGATGCGGCGGAGAGAGGCCAGGGTTTCTGGAAATTTAATCCTACCTGGCTGCATTATATGGGACAGGAAGATAGTATCAAAGCAAGCTGGGAGGAATACTGGGAAATAAATCAGGGGTCAGCAACAGCAGCAATAGAATGGGATGCTTTTAAGGCCTATATGCGGGGAATGTATAGAAAACGAATATCGGAAATTAAGAAAGCCAGTAAATCTCGTTTACAGACTATGGAAGATAAATGCCTGGATCTAGAATTTAAATACCTGTCAAATAAATCTGTAATGGCATATGAGAATTGGCAGGAGGCTCAACAGACCTGGCTCACTGCAATACAGGACGACAACATGAGAATGATGTACCAGCGCTCATGTAAAACATATCAAACAGGCGATAAAATAGGCCGCCACCTTGCTTACTTAGCTAGCGCTGAGTCCTCCTCGTCCAGTATTGGTCCAATTAAAGATGTGTCAGGACATCTCATATATGATACCCCACAAATGGGGGAGTTATTCTGTGACCATTTCAGAAAGCTGTATACGTCCGAGCTTAGCACTACCCCAGAAGAGATGCAGGGGTTCTTCGATGAGATCGATCTTCCCCGCCTCTCCCACACTGATAGTCAGGATTTGGATAGACCAATAAATATCAATGAGGTGAGCCAGGCAATTAGAGAACTACCAGGCAATAAAGCTCCTGGCCTGGACGGAATCCCAGTAGAGGTTTTCAAGAAACACATAGCTGAAATAGCCCCTTGGTTCCATGCGACGTTAAATCGTAGTTTCGAGGAGGGGAAGCTCCCTCGATCTATGGTTGAAGCAAAGATCACCGTTATCCTTAAACAAGGGAAAGAGGCAAGCGATCTTGATTCGTACCGCCCCATATCCCTTTTAACTAACGAGGCGAAGATCCTTGCAAAGATCCTTGCAAATAGGCTTAAAAAACATATTCTTAAAATCATACACGCCAATCAATCCGGCTTTATGCCCGGCAAATCAACATCTGCCAATCTCCGTAGATTATATGCCCATCTACAGCTACCTCTAGAATCCAATAGCCAACCAGTGGTGCTGTCTTTGGACGCCACCAAAGCTTTTGATGTCATAGAATGGTCCTATCTCTGGACCACCCTGAAAGCATTCGGATTCGGCATAGACTATATTAAGTGGGTACAAATGCTATACGAGGAGCCTACGGCCAGGGTCTTTCTAAATGGATGGACATCAGATGCCATAAGGCTTTTCAGGGGCACGAGGCAAGGGTGTCCCTTGTCTCCCCTCTTATTCGCGCTCGCGGTTGAGCCCTTGGCATGTCTGATGCGAACCCATAAGGATATAAGAGGCCTAAAAATTGCCCATTCCAGTGACGTAATCTCGCTATACGCAGACGACCTCTTAATATATCTACATGATTATAGGTTATCTCTTCCCAACGTTCTTGAGGCGATTGCCATTTTTGGGAAACTGTCCAGCTTTAAGATAAATTGGAGTAAGTCGCATGTAATGTATCTGGGTTTGACCCCGATTGCCCAACTCCCTCCCCCTCTCCCCCTGGTCTGGATAAATAAGTTTAAATATCTGGGGATTCAGATTACCCGAGATCCGGAGGAGTTTATTCAACGGAATCTCTGCCCCATACTTGAAAAACTGGATAAAAAATTCAAAACATGGGGCAGACTCCCGTTGACCGTGACAGGACGGATCAACCTGATTAAGATGGTGGTACTACCCCAACTACTTTATATTATCCAACAATCACCTGTGTTTCTGCCCAAAAACCTATTTAGAAAACTGAACAGTAAATTATCATCCTTCATTTGGCACAATGCACGTCCAAAAGTACAACTAAACAAACTGATGTTGGACAAGGAGAGGGGGGGTTTGGGTTTACCCGATTTCCGTGCATATTATCTATCGGCGCAGCTTGCGCATCTGCGCTGCTGGATAGTTGACCACGAAGATTCAGATATCGCATTGGCGGTGGTGGCCGTGGCCACCCCTCAAATACACCCTAAAAATAGAATTCTGCAATCCAGGATATACTCAAACGATCCACCACTGGTTCAACAAGCTATTAAAATTTGGCAGGAGGCTGGTAAAATACTCAATACTTCTGGGCTAGACCCGTTACATCCGATAGATGACCCTGTCACTTTTAAAGAGCTTACAGCAATTCAAGTACGAGAAGTCTGGAACAGCTACTCGATTACGAATATTGGCCAGGTATATTCATCGGGCCATATTAAAACTTTTATAGAGTTGAGGGATGAATTCAGTCTCCCTAGAACATATTTCTTCCGCTACTTGCAGCTGAAAGCAGCACTTGAGGCTCAATTCTCAAGTGCCTACCCGGTTCTATGCGAGTCTCCAATAAAAAAAATATTAAGGACTGGGGACAAGCGGAAATTAACTAGCAGAATATATAAAAGACTTAATTTAGAAAAGGGTGGGGACATAATGGAGAACTTAAGGAGTAAATGGGTGCAAGACGTGGGACCAATAGAAGAGGAGGAGTGGCGACATGCAGTCACCTCTATTGCTCAATCCACAAGTGCGATTCGAGTACAACAGGTCCAGTTTTATATACTGCATAGATCATACATGACAACATCAAGACTAGTTAAATTTAAAAGCCAAACATCGCTAACATGCCCCAAATGTGGTACTGGTATAGGCACTTTCTTTCACCTATTATGGCAATGCAGTTGTGTTGCCGATTTCTGGGTAGGAATTATCCAAACCTTGGTAGACTCTGGAATCCCTAGAGCAGTCCTTAGTGAGAAGGGCTGTCTCTTGAATATAATGGATGCTGGGTCTCTAAAACCCGGAGATCGGCAATACATCAATAACATGTGCTCACTCGCGAAAGTTATTATTGCAAGAAATTGGATGGCAAAGACCGGCCCCAGTTTTATAGAGTGGGAAGGATTGGTAAACTATACTTATAAACACGAGAAATATGTTTATATGAATAGGAATGCGCTACATAAGCACCAAAAAACCTGGCATCGTTGGATCCAAAAACACCCTAACTTAGAAACTTAAACTGTTTATAAATAATTCCGCACCTAGGATACCAGTAAATCGGTCCCTAGACACGAAAATTAGGTAGAGTCAATTAACTATAATACACAACAAATTTGATATCTAAGCACCTTGCACTTTGCACTTTAGGAACTCATAAAGCCAACATTTAAAGATGTTCTTTCCCCTGTTTATCTTTTTCTTTGGGGCACTAAATAAAGGTATTTATTAATTACTAAAAACACGATCCGTCCTTAGAACTAAATAGTAGTTAAACTATACACAATAAGAGTTAGAATAGTAAACTATGCACATGCACTTTATTAACACGACACTAGTAGAAGTAAATAGGCCAAGCGGGGGGGCGGGAGAGGGTGGGATAGGGTTAGGAGGTTTTTTTTGTTTTTCATATATATATATACTTGTACAGGTGTTTATGTCTACATGTATTAATGTTAGTATTTGTTTCCTTAATATGTTAATGAAATGTGGATAATTTAAAATCCTTGAAAAATGAATTTAAGGAATATGTTTGTCTAATAATGCAAAAATTAATAAAGTATATAGTAGAGTATATTAAAAAAAAAAAGAACAAATTGGGTAAAGTTATGGCTGAAACAGGGTTGTTATGGCCAGAGGCATTGCCTATTGTGCTGTATAGCATTAGGACCACTCCCAGGGCTCCGCTCAACTTGTCCCCCTTCGAGATATTGTTTGGTCGGCAGCCACACGTCATGATAGACCCACAGGATGATCTCAAATGTAACAATGAGCTAACTGTACAGTATATCCTAAAGCTAAACAAACAGCTAAGGAAGCAACAAAAGGAGCTGAATTTATTAACACCTGATATGCCTACCGAGAATTGTCATAATCTTAAACCAGGAGACTTTGTTATGATCCGAAATTTTTTTTTTTTTTTTGGGCTGAGCTATTAGCGCTGTCATACAGAAGGGTGTAATGGCTATACTCTGACCATCAACATAGAGCATGGTATTCTATCAAAACGGTAACAATATAATTCTATCTCTACTGGTCCTAAAAAAAAAAAAATCAAACAAACAAAAACCAAACAGAGTAAGCTTAGGCAAGTTTACAGTAGAGAAAGCAGTTATTCTACAAAAAGGGTAACTACCGTCCCTGGCACAGGGCAAGGTCCGCACCAACGGGAGGGCAGTCAACTGGTATATAACCACCAGAAAGGGAACTAATGCTGAGTAATACTAAGTAATACTGAGGAAGAGTGTCATACAACCTAACCGAGGTCTTGCAGTCATGTTGGCGGTGTTGGAGCTGGAATCGTAGATTTGGGTTGTAGAACCTGAATGTCCCACTCTTCAAGTAGTTTCACTCCCGACTCAAAAGATGAAATTATATACGATGAAGACTCATGTCGGACGATTAACTTGACCGGGAATCCCCATCTGTATTGAATTTCGTTATCTCTTAGAGCAGAGGTGATTGGGCGGAAGGAGCGTCTCTTTTCCAGAGTAAACTGGGAGAGGTCAGGATAAATCTGTAGGCCTCCTAGCATATCGGAGGCTTCTGCGTTCCTGGCCGCCTTGAGGATCTCCTCCTTAATATGGAAAAAATGAACTCGAAGAAGGACATCTCTTGGGAATGACGATGTATAGCCGCTACGGGGTTTTGGTAGACGGTGGACTCGGTCAATGATCAAGTCCTGTGTAGACGCTGAGGGTAGTAGCTTCCGAAACAGATTGGAGACATAGTCTTTGAGTTCTGGTGGGGCCACTGAATCCGGGATACCTCTTATCTTGAGATTATTTCTCCTCGACCTGTCCTCTATGTCGGCAACCTTTTCACGGAGGAATGACACTTCAGTTTGTAACTCCGCATGGGAAGAGAGAAGGTCATTGTGGGAGGATACAAACTCCTCCATTTTATCTTCCAGATGTTCCGTGCGGGAGGTGATGCCTACCAAGTCCGTCCGCAGGGACTGGATGGACATGTCTAGGCCCGTGAGGATATCTGTTCGGAAAGCTGTGAACATTTTTAGCATCATATGGGTCGACAGGGGGGCTTGGGGGTCAATGTCCATCCCCAAGTCAGCCGGTGGTATGGAGGCCGGGGATAGTGCGAGGTTTGTGGGGGTGGCAGGGTTCGCTGGAGTGGACAAATTGGTTTTTCTCCCCTCATTTGAAGCTTTAGGGAAGTGTAGAGGGGTGGGTACTTTAGGAGTCTTGCTTCCTCGTCTTGACGGCATTGCTGCAGTGTATGGTGACCCGACAGGTAATACTGGGTAGATGGGTGCCGGAGCACGATACCCTATAGGTGGCGGTGTTGTAGAGGGAAATAGTGAGGTCCAGGGATACAGCCGAAGTTAGGAGCCCAGAAGAAGGGTGAGGTTGGTTATGGTGTGAGACCCATCAGGTGGGGTTACCGGTGGACCATTGAGAGGGATAGACTTCACATCCTCACATCACTCTGCTTAAATAGTACCCGGCCAGCGGAGCAGTCTATTCAAACCGGATCAATTATGTGTGGCGTGGAAATCGACAGCTGTACGTCCTGAGTGAGGTCTGCCAGGGAGTCCTCTGTTGGGGCACTGTGGGAGTAGTGGAGAGAGCTGGCAGGGTAGCCACTGCTTAGGGGTAGGCTGCAGATGTGGGAGCCAAATAGTAGACTGATCCACTATAGGGCAAAGGGCAGAGGTAGTAGGCAGCAGGAGTGGCAGTGGTTTGTCAATTGGTGCCACTGGAGAGAGTTGGGCTGGTTTTTACACTTTCTGTGTGTCTGTGCCTGCAGTGCTGTGTGTGCAGGCTGGATCAAAGATGGCCGCCGCCGGGAGGATGGTGCCTCTTGGGGCTCCCCACTGCCTCTCCTGGGGCTTTATTTGGTAGGTGTGGAGGGCAGGCGGGCTGTGGGGGTTGGGGGAGGGTTCCGCTCACCTTTCTGCCGGGTTCTGGCGGCAGTGCGCGAACGGGCGCGATGCGGTGCTGGAGCCCGAATCCCGGGCAGGCCCGGAAATCGAGGCCGCGGCTCCGGGTAGTTGTTAGGCCGCAACCCGCGAAACGGGATCTGGGCCGTCCCCGGCTCCGCCGGACACACCGCCGTGGTCCAGGGGGTCCCCGGAGGCTGGGGGGACTGTAATGCCGCGCTGCCTGGGTGATAAATGCCGGGATTTAGAGGAGACAGCAGGAGCTCTGCGAGGATGCGTCTGGCTCCGTTCCCCGCTAGGCCACGCCCCTGATCCGAAATTTTTTACGCTCAGGTTGTTTGATAGACCGTTGGGAAGGACCGTACCAAGTTTTGTTGACCAGCACTACATCAATTAAAGTCGCAGAGAGAGAGACTTGGATACATTCGTCCCACTGCAAGAAAGCCAGTAACCCGGAGTTCCAGTGTGCAGAGAGCGAAAGAGAAGAAGTGTCGCTAGAAGCATTGTTCCGGGAAGACTGAAAGGCAGCCAAGGTCGAGCAACCTGAGCGAACAAAGGTCCAAGAGCAGAGCAAATAAAAGTCCCCTGGGTAGAGATGATGGAAGGACTCCAAGCAACAGGTTCACAGTTATGCATCTATTTCTTTGTTTTCTTTCTGTTTCCTCTTCTTCATCCAAGGATACTCGGTGGCTGCCACATTCTAGAGCGATCGGAGCGGAGTCCTGACAGTGTAATAATGGACCCAGATATGGGTGGAGTAGAATCCCAAAATCAGCTTGATACTTTACCCAAAACAGGAGAAGGTAAAAGGTATGAGGAAAACGTAGTTCAAGGGCTATGTGATGGGTTATTGTCTGGAGAGTACTGTGTCTGTAGATATTGTCATCCGAATATGGAAGAAGAATGCATCCAACGATGTCAGTCGACAAGTAAGGCAACTACAGGCCGACATCCTTTGAGTGATTACCACTCACTAGTGGGTAAGGTCTTAAACCAAACAGAATGCTGGGTGTGTTCGCAAGTGCTACATAAAAGGAGTAGTGTAGGCCTAGTCCCATACCCGCTTAATATTTCAGAGATAAGCGTATTAAATAAAGGGAGGCCACTGGATAAGAGATACCTGTATACCAGGTCCCCTAGTCTTAGATTACACCCATACCAAGTGGATAAGTCCCTGGTATGTATGAACTTCTCGAGTTCCAGAACGATTGGTACTTGGGAAGTGACATGGCACAACCAGACAATAACTTACTCCCAGCGTCCAGATGGAGAGCCTATTGATTAAGAATTACTGTTAAAGATCCGCACCAGTGGGAGACATTATAAATATGTCTACACAGTGAAGAAAAGTAAAATGATGGCCGGCAGAGTATCAGCCGGCTACTGTAATATGACCCTACAACCGGAAACCTGTGAGGAACAAGTCAGGGAGCAGGGGACAGGAATGTTCTTATGGATAATGTGTGATAAAATTATGAAATACTCTGTCCCTTATTTCCTCCCTGACGACGTTTATTATATTTGTGGTAGAAGGGCGTACAAATGGCTCTCCATGAACTACGTTGGAATTTGTTATCTAGGAAGAGTGTTACCTGAAGTGATGACCCTCACACATGATGAGATGGTGAGCATACACAGAGGTATACCTCCTCCTTACACTCATACCCACTATGATCAAATCCACAAAAGGGATTTAACAAATAAGAAAGAACCCCTAGCTTCTGAAATGATACACGAGTCGTTCGGTATCCAACTCCTCATCGCATTAGATATCACCCATACCGCCAGAGGAGTCATAAATTTTAAATATATACAAGCATTAGCCAGCTTGGTAGATAACATCACTGAGATTTATGATGACACTTTTAGATACACTGGGAAGGAGTTACAAGCGTATAAAAGAGAGCTAGTCCAACATCGGATGGTGTTGAACTATCTGACAGCTATGACAGGAGGATATTGTGTCACCCTCTCTACACAGTTTGGGGTGAAGTGTTGTACATATATCACCAACAATACTGAAGACCCAGAAGAAATCATTGATCATCGGATGGATGAGATTCTTCAGCTCAAATGGGAATTTAGAAGGGAACACAATATTAGCCTGGCAGAAATAGGTAGCAAAGTTAGTGAATGGACCTCCTGGTTGAATCCCATGCACTGGTTCTCTGGTTTAGGAGAATGGGCGCAAGGGATCATAGCTAGCATAGGAAAACTCCTTCTCTGTATCGGTGGAGCCATCATAGTCTTTGTGCTATTGTTCAAATGTTTAAAGGTGGTGACCCGGGGAAAGACAAAACGTACAGAAATCATGAGTGTAAGAACGAGAGATGCAGAGGAAGACCAGGGTTTGGTATATGACCCTAGAATCGAAACCACCTCCCTTTAAAGAAACCATATTTGTGAACGTGTATATGTTGTAACCACCCCTGTTTTAATTTTTATCCCAAAAATTGTATATTATCCTTCGTGACCCTGAGTAGATTGTTCGATAAATGCGGCCCATCGTTTATCCATGATCCCGGATCGGCCAAGAGAAGATGGTTTACTCCCCTTATATGTTCAATTCACGGATCCTAATTTCTCTGTTAGGATTATGAATTTCTGTATTGTTGTTTAAAATGTTTTGTATTGTAACAGTTTTATATTTACTGTTAAAGGGTGGACTGTGAAAGTCGAGTTGCATACACGCCATTTTAGGATAGTATGGCCGCCATTTTGGTTCGCAGAGTTGCGCTAATAAAGTTTCCATACCCGAGTCTGTGTGACAAAGTGGACCAGAAGCGTAGCCATACTATTACACATAAATTCATAAGAACATACTGACACTAAATAAAATATAGTTAAAGGTTTAGAACGCCACACATAGCTTAGTTAGCATTGCATACATCTGTCTGTATAGTGTTTAGTACCGTTCCGTTCCGTATCTTATGCGCAGTATTCCGTTCATTGCGAATATTTCGCAATATACACGGCCCGATAGTTATGGACATATTCCATATTCCCAGGACAGTTTCTGTTGAAAAAGGTATAACAAAGGAATCCAGATGTAACTGGTTTCTACTGCTTTTACAACCCCTGACGACGAAACCAACAAACAAAGAACTCCAAAAGTTCACTCCCCTGCACCCATTCAAACCAGGTGCATCATGTTACCCCCCAATCACAGAGAACCTGACATACGACCCCCGACCAATAGGAATGGCCTTTGACCTCCCCCTTCTGACCCTATAAGATAGGTGACCCAGGGCGGCCTTGGTCACTTCGGCACATCTTCCTTTCCCTGACCTACGACCGGGCTATAGTTCAACCCTGAACGATAGCGAGCTCTGACCGGACTGCGCTGCGCATATTTGATGAGGAGACGGTAAACGGTTGCATTCACGGTATTTATTCTTATTGTATTGTTGGCTGATTGTATCCTGTATCTGTATTTTCTTCCCCTAGTAGAGCCTGTTTATTATACCCATTGTTAGACTTTGTATCATTTGTTGTATCTGTATTTTCTATTCCTGTAACCCCCTGTTGTCCGTTAGGGACTTAAATACATCTTTTTACGGAGTTCCTATCTCCTTACTTCTATACCGTGGTTGTGTCTGTTTATTCGCATAGCGATAAGGTATATTACGGACTCTGTCCTTAAAGGTATATCCGCAGATTAGAGTCTGATTACTGCGAAAGGATCTTTTAATATAGTACTGGTTCTTTGGTGTACAATACACAATAAAAGGTACGCTACGCTGCGCTGCGCTAACGCTTTGTTCGCACGTAGCTAGGTATAAAGGGTACGCTGGTTACGGACATAATACGTAACCTGCGCTTTTCACTTATTGTTTCTTTGGTCATATTTAATCGCCATTGACAGCCTTAACATAACATCCAATACTTAACGTGCTCATACATTCGGCGCTATACAACACCTAAAATTTGGCCACTCTTTATGTAATTGCGGGGATCAATTGTGTAAAAAGCATCCATGCGTCCAATGCATGTATTTCACAGCAGGTCCATTGTGATGCGCGGTCCCGTGTGCATCGCAGCAAAATCATAAGGGCTTGGCTGGGATCGCATGTGATGTATCTTATGCAGAAGGGCCGCATACAATGTATCGCATGCGATCCTCCCACCCGGGACTCATGCGGTGATCTCCTAGTTACTTTTATTTTTTTCACACTTTCTAACTTTTTTCACTTTCTAATTCTAACCACAGTATTATGACGTTTACAATGTGAAACCCATCAGTATGCATTATTAAAATATTTAGTACAATTCTTTTTTTTACATTTGAAACACCCTGCTGTTGCTACAGAGACAAATTGGTATCTTAAAGTAATTTGTTTGACTTGATTATACTTTAGGTCAACACATGTTCATAGAACAATGTGATTCATTTATTCTGACTGATTTATGTTTATTTTTTTGTTACGTCTTTTTGTTAAATTGTGTATGCTCTTCCCATGATTTGTTTGTTTGCTGTCTGCTGCTGCTGAATCTGAGAGTGGATTAAAAAATCGACCGACTGTATATAGAAAGTCAATAGCCAGACGGTCAACTGTGTCAACCAGGTCAAAGGTTGACAGTTATATGGTCAACAGAGGTTGACTTTTTTTCCATGATTTTTATTTTAACTTTAAACCTACAGTAGCCCTTTCTCTAGTGCTTAACCGCTTCCTCTGGCAGCCTAACCCTCCCCCAAGTGCTTAACCTTAACCTTTAAATATCATTTAAAACTTTCTTCACCAACTATAACAGCCACTAGCCCAGGAGACGCATTATACCAATAAAGCTACGCAAACTATTTGGATGCTTACCATGCTAATTTTACTTTTGACTACATAACATCTTGAAACGTATTTATTAGCTTCATAGAATCCTACTATATACCAATAAAATACCAAGCAGTGGCATTTCTGCTTCTTCTACTACCATAAATGATCTGAGCCAGAGTCTTCCTGACACAGTTGCTTACTAGGACTTATGTTATTCAATTACATTTTGTTCATAGTTCTATCGATTTGAATGCATTAAGCTATCACACTGTAATGTGATATTAATTCTGCCTGGAGTACATCACAATTGTAGAATGCCATTATAATGCAATTCATTTTTCTTCCTAAGTGAATTATAGTTACTGGTACACAGCTACGTTGTATTTCACTTTAGATATTGATCAAACTTTTTTTTCTGTCTGTTATCCAGTTTCAATTCCATTTTCAGTATCTTTCCATTACCTGTTAATGGTAGTTCTTATAATGGGGATATTTTAATATGGCATAAACATGTACTGTACATACCACATACATGCAACATATAACTGAGCATTGCCAAATACTTTATCTATTGCATAGATTGGGCTCACTGCATGCGTGGTAAGTTACAGCGGTTTGACCACCCCTATTTGCTTGATTGGTTTCATAGCCGTGCTCGTTAACACTGTGCATTTGCACCAGCCCTATCCTTGCTGAAACAAGTCATATGCAAAACTTTGCACAGCCCGCTATTCCGTCAACATGCCATTGAGGAACCTCACCTATGCCCCATTATCACAGTGGAGCACTGTATAAACCTGCAAGCTATGTCGGCAAAACCAACTTGCATTCAACCTACAGTATCCTTTTGCACAAAAAATGAATGTTTACAGTTTTAGTCTTCCTAATCATGCTTGCATCTAATATTCCAAGTGGCTGGGCCATGGGCGGTGTTACGAAGATTCTGTAAGTACTGTGGTACGTTTATAAGGGAACATACCCAGGGATTACCTGCAATTGTTAGCCTGCTGTTTGCCAAAGCTGGGATCCAGCCTCATTGTCAAAAGTTAATATGTCAACATATATTGTGTTGACACTAGAATGTGAACGTGATTTAACATGCTGACAGGGAGAATGTCAACATTCTCAGTATATCAACATGTTTCATAATGTAAATTTCTAATATTTCCTGATAAATTTCAACATTCTCAGAATGCCATCAGGTTTGGATTAGATAATGCCAGAAGTGTGGGGGGGGGGGCACACAGGGGAGGGGTAGGGATTAGGTGTGGCTTAAAGGCTCACCAAAACCATTGCTCCATCAGAGATGTTTGCCAGAGCTGATGATCACATGACCGCCAAGTCCTAGAACCCACGCTGTAGCCACCGCAACTGTCGGGAAGAGAAGTGACCGATTGACCGCCAGAGACATGGATGTCATTCTATCATGACATATCAGCCATTTAGACATTGATATCTATCTAGATAAGACAAATGTCAACATGGTTACTGTCATTCTAAAATACCACACCCGCCATAGATATACAATGAATGAGCAAGCTGCAGAGGTCTAGAGAATCTAGCACTAGAACACTGTTCCAAACACCTTTCTCTTACACCAGAAAACATGCTCTGCATCTGGTCGCAACCTTCTATATTAATTTAATATGTCTTCCTGGCAAAACAAAATGTACTTTCTGCCTGTACTTGTGGTGTAACATGAATTGCCCTGCCGTGCCAGCCCACATTTATGTTTTGGGTTATGGCATTTCTTTTTGTTATGCAATCAATGATATTACAGTACGTTAGTTTTGCATGTGTGCAGTTTTTTTCAATACTACAGTAATTGTTACATTGATGTACAATAGATCAGAATGAATTTGTCTTGAATATTAAAAGAACGTTGAATACTGAACATTGCTTAAAAGTCATTACCAAAATGAGCTTATAATACAAGTTAATATTTTATTTAAAAAAAGGGGGGGGGAGCAGTGACATAAGGGAATTAAGTGTTAAGGGAAGGGACCTGTAAATGACGAAGCACAGTTGCATGTCTATAATGGGTGCAGGAGAGCCCACATACTGTATTTTCAATACATACCTCTCTGGAGTCCACATCGGCAGCAGCAGTGCTGCACTAATCACCAGGAGATTTGCACAATGGACATTTTTGCAGAGTCAGGAACATGCCCTTGATGAAGCACCTTAAATAAAAGAGGTGTCCTGTTCCAATCTGAACTCAGAGAGATATGCATAATTTTCCAGAAGCACAAAACATATAAAATTTACAAACAAAGCAAAGATTACATTCGCCAGAGCGGTCTTTGCAAACTTGCATGCACTCAAACCGTTTGGTGCCGCAGTTGGACCAGTCTGAAACGGGTACATATGTCTTCTACATAGTGGCTAAAGGTCTCCGCTGTTCTTCCAGTGGCTCAAAACAAATCCTAAAGATCTTGTACTTGATTTGCGGGAACACAAAGGAGTCGCATGGTGCCAGGTCTGGACTGTATGGCAGATGACCCAGCTCTTGGATGCATTCATAAGCCAATAAAATCTATCGCTTGTGGGCAGGTACAGCGTTGTGATGGAGAAGGGCTTCTGCACGGGTGGTAAGGTAGACCAGTCTTTGCTCAAAAATAGCTATCTGCTTGGCCACACTGTGCTTATGTCTAAACTTCTGTGGTAGTACAACTCCAGCTGGGGTCTACTGGGACAAGTGTTTGTTCTCAGGGTTGAAACTGTAGATCCAGGAATCTTCAACACTGATGATCTCCCATACAGGGTTTGTGCGACTGCCATCAAACCTGGCCAACATGTTACTGCACCAAGTCACCCAAGCCTCATCCTGCTGTCTATTAAATTCTTCCTCTATTTCAGTGGTTCCCAACCTTGGTCCTCAAGTACCCCCAACAGTGCACGTTTTCCAGGTCACCCGGCAGGTGCACTCATTATTCAGGCACATTTCAATAGATCCACAGGTGGAGCTAATTTTAGCACTTGTGATTCTGTGTGGAGACCTGCAAACCATGCACTGTTGGGGGTACTTGAGGACCAGGGTTGGCAACCACTGCTCTATTTCGTCCATGGTCACCCTGGCATCCATCTTAACTATGGCCTGCATGGCACCGAGTACACTATTTGCATACTAAGGATCTGATTCCGACCAGATTGATGATCTGCAAAGTTGCAGAAGACTGTGAGTGGATAACCTCCACCCAGACAGAAGGAAAACCTGCCCCTGTATATTTGTGAGTAAATTGCAAATTGATCACAATTCGCTATTCACTCTCAAATTCATACACAATTCACGAACAATCAAATGATTTACCATTCTGTGCAAATTGAGTAAGTCTGACCCTCCAACAAATCTGTGACGAGACAGGATGATCGAGGCATATGCTATCATCACAGATTCCTTCTTAAAACACCTGGGCATGCCTACGTTTTTTCAAACACTCCCAGAAAACAGCTGGTCAACACCCCAAAACACCGGTTTCCAATCAGCCAACCTCTGGCCACAATGAATTTACGATCCATATGCATTTTCAGACAAAGAGATAGGTGTATAATGAAACATCAGTAGTTACTAATACCACTTTCGGACAGACAAATTACAAAAACCTGGGTAGGACTCGGCTGAAATCTCTGACCCCCTTTCACACAGCACATTTAATTTCCTGTGTTGACCCCTTTCACACAAAAGTCTGATTATCCTTGCAATATACAGATGGAGCGAGCTCCATTTTTGCAGCCACCCTGTCAGCCGTCGACAGGGGGCGCACGTGCAGGGGGCGCTCGCTCGTCCCATGGCGACGGAGTTCCCTGCTGCCGTCCACCATCGCCGCCCCAAACCCCCCTAACCCTGCCCATCTCCCTGAAGCGGAGACAAGAGACGCGCGTGAGCATCCCAGTCTGATGGAGTCCCTCTCCGCCGGCTCTCGCCAGTAGGGATGGTCTGGTGAGAGCCGAGCAAAGAAGAGAGGGGCTCCATCTGTACTCTATGTCATAATAAAAGGAGGAGGGATTTGCAGCAGCCATGGGATCTACACTTTACTGGCTCTGATAGGGAGACACTACATGTGCAATTTGGGGGTTGCTATACTGCTGATCCCTAATTTGTGGTCTTGGCAGCATTTATGAAATCAAGACTACAGTACATTTCATGAGAGCTGTGAAGATTCTTCTTTTTTCAGTGTGAAATGCTCAGAAAATTTCTTTAGGCAAGTCCCTGCCTAAAGCACACTATTGCACAATCATACACTTGCACTGCCTTCAGCAGAGGGCTGCAATAAAATCACTTTCCCTGTAAGAATAATCAAATACAGATTAGAGTTAGATGGGCATCTTCTCAATGAGCATTGTCTAGCCAGTACCAGTGCCACGCCCTCCCATCCAATCAGAGGGGCCAAACTTCACAGCCAATCAGCCAGCACCCTGCTTGGAGAGCTAATCAGTGTCTTTCTCTGTGTATTAACCCTTTCAGTGGCAGTCCCGGAAATTTTCCGGGCCAGGCTGCAGTGCCGCAGCGGGCAGTCCCTGAAAATTTCCGGCCGTGCCACAAATCTACAGGTGTGTGCCAGTGGTGCCTGCAGCCAGCGACCCCTACTAGGCTGCTCCCTCCCCACCTCCACTGTTGTGCTCACCTTCTCTCCGGCGTTCGTACGCCGGAGCTCCCCTGCCCTCGCCATTACTTCGGGAGAGACGGCGGCAGGTTTGGGGATGTTCGGCACGGCTCGGGGGACTCTGGATTGCTCAGGTTTTCGGGCGCCCGCGTCCTCCTGAGCCGCCCCGAGCCTGCCACCTGCTGCCGGTCAGTGTGCTGCTATGATCAGCAGCGGGAGCTCTGCTGAAGACTGCTGGAGCGGAGGGGCTTGGGGGGGGGGGGGGGTCACAGGAGGGGAGGGGGAGCACTGGGACTCATCTACCCCAACAGTGGACGGTTTTTCTGGGACAGGAAAAACCTGTCCTATTTAGGTACTCCTGCCCCAGGAAAACACACCACTGAAGGGGTTAATCCCAAAAACCCGGTTGCACCTTTTCAGACAGCCAGCGACCCAGGTTCTTGGAATTAAGATCTGGGAAAACCCTGGTAAATTCCTGGCTCAAAGCCCTGGCATTTTGGATCTGGGTTGACCCTTTGAGACAGAAAAAAACCTGGGTCTACCCTCCTGGACCAGGGTAATTCCCAGGGGTTTTTTTTCTGTCTAAAAGGGGTATAAATCTAAAAGCCAATAATATGATTCCTTAAGTATGTCACCACTTAAAATCTATCCTAATGTGTTCACATTTGCAGAAGTGCATTCATTTAAAATAGCATAATTAAAACACCATATGCATTTTTGTGTCGTTAGTTTTGCACTTTTCATTAAAAAAAATCAGTAGTTGATAGTGCATTTATAGGTTTTACTCGAATATACGGTACTAATGTCTCTATGTGAATTACTCGGTGGTCCACAATATATGTTTCAATTTTATTTTAAGTGACTGGAACAATGTTTAGAGATCCCAACAAGTTCTTACATTTTTTTAATGTTGTTGACTATATCATTATTAAAGAAAGCTTTATACACAGCAAAAAAGAACATCTGGCTGTCAGATTAATGTATTTTAATAATAGTTATCAATAACATAACACATAACACACAGCCTTCTTGACTTAAATACAAAAACAGCTAAATAACCTAACAGCTGATTGTCAACATACTATAGTAACCACAGTCAGTACAAATGAAAAAGGAAGATTTTCGAAAGTACTTGAATGTTTTTTGTTATTATAAACTTAATTGGACCATCATGCTGTTAGTTCATAAATAATATTATTTAGTTTTAGATTCATCATGAAATTTTTTCATTCCTGTTCATATGGCCTTTGCATTGAAATACATCATTTAAATCCAGTATATGTGGCTTAAATAACAATATGCATGTCCCTCTGAGATAGCAGTTTAGAATAGGGATTTGCTCAACCTCCTGGCTGCTGGTTGCATCCAATAATGCAGCTGATCAGGGTAGTCCTAAATAGCAGCACAACCACAAGTAATGTCCAAAAGTTTTCCCAATCATCAGAACTGCATAATTAGGGGCAAAGTGTAGTACAAATACAGTATGTGATTGTTCGTGGTATCCGGACTATTTGTCTACAACAAGAAGATAGACAGCCATTAGGTCGACACCATTAGTTCGACAACTCAATAGGTCGACATGTTCATTAGGTCGACATGCCATTAGGTCGACAGTGTCTAGGTCGACAGTCAAAAGGTCAACATGGTTTTTTTACTGTTTTTTGAGCCGATATGTGCCGACAGGCGTTATTTCATGCCCTACCATCCACTACGGCGTGGAGTTAGATTATAATAGTGTGCCGAGCGCAGTGAGGCACCTTGCCTGAAGCATTGCGAGTGATGCGAGGGGCTGCGGTTCACTTCAAACTGTGTCCATGTCGACTGTGTCGACATTCGGGTAAAAAAAAAACAATGAAAAAAACTATGTCGACCTTTTGACTGTCAACCTTTTGACTGTCGACCTAGACACTGTCGACCTAATGGCAATGTCGACCTAATAAACATGTCGACCTAATAAACATGTCAACCTAATGGCATGTCGACCTAATGGGATGTCGACCTATTGAGTTGTCGAATTAATGGTGTCGACCTAATGGCTGTCTATCTTCTTGTAGACAAATGGTCCCGCATCCTTGTTGGGTTGTTAGAAAACTTCTTGATCAGTTTCTCCACTTTCAGTAGGCGGCTTTGTCATAAATATGTAATATCCGCAATCTATTGAATGAATGAATTATCATACAGTTTTTATGTGTCTACCACAGGCATTCCCAACCACGGTCCTCAAGGCACACCAACAGTGCAGGTTTTGTAGATATCCAGGCTTGAGCACAGGTGACTGAATTAGTATCTGAGGGATTCTGATTAAACCATCTGTGCTGAAGCCTGGATATCACTAAAACCTGCACTGTTTGTGTGCCTTGAGGACCGTGGTTGGGAATGCCTGGTCTACCATACAGATGTACCGGGTCTCGTCTTTGCTGGCGATCCGCCAGCAGCATGGCACCGCTATCTGACTGAGACGCGCGTGCGTCCCCCACGCACACGCGTCTCAGTATCCGGGCGGCGAGGCGGATGCATTACTGTCCACCTCCCGCTCGAGGGGCAGGGGACCCGAGGAGGCTGTGGGGGGTGCGAGCGCCCGGTGTGGGCACCGGGCGACCGAGGGCAGCACCGTCGGAAGGGGACGCGCGCGCACCTCGTGCGCGCGCGTCCCCTTCCGGCATACAGATGGCGGCGGGGCAGGGGATGGCGATGGCGACGCCATCGCCATCCCCTGCAAAGATGAGACCCGTTACATCTGTATTTAATACATTCCTGATCAGGTTGCATTAAACAAGGTTGACAAGTGTGTTTAAAGAAATGCGTTGTAACATTTAGCTTTCAAATGAAAGAGGATTTATATGTAATAAATCATGGAGGAACACTAAATCTGATTTCTGATGATAGAAATGTTTTTTGCAAAATGTGTATAACATTTTTAATTTTATACTCAAAGAAATCCAGCTTGCTTGGCTGGTGTCTAAATATTACTGTCTACCTGTCTATTATGAATAAACCTTGGTAACTGATTCATATGTTTATAGTGCCTCAATATTTTGTAAACCTGATGGCATCTTCAATCAGCCATGCCAATGAAATCATATAAACTAAATGATTCAAATTTTTCCCAGAACACCAAGATAAATCAAAAATAGCAATGGAATTTCATCATAACATAACACATTTTCTTAAACACAACACAATGGTAAGATCGAAAATAATACAATCATATATTCCCACTGGTTACTTCCAGTAGTTTTTGATGCTTTTTTTTTGCCTAAAAAAGTTAGTTGTTACATTTTTATAACTCTGCAACAACAAAAAAACAAACCTTTATTGTCAGCAGATGTGAGGGAAACCAATACAAGGCAATTGCTGATTAGTTGCCAAGTTTTAACAAGTTTACACATTTCAGTAATTTAATATGCGTAATAGTAATCCACTTTGACTAATGGTTGTGATTAATGAGATTTACCTTAATTAAAATAACAGATTAAGCAGTCATCGAGACGGCTTGGCAGTTGGCTAGGTCTCTTGACAATATTCTGCACAAAGGGAGACAAAAGAAAAATAATCAATATATTGGACTTCTCAGTTAATAAAGCATTTATGTATTTGTATGCCTTCGGGTGCTGAAAATTAATGAATTACAAAACAATATCTAGAGCAATTTAATGTTTGAAAGGTTGTTGGCATTTAAATTTATTTTTTTTTAATTTTTAGGACACTGTGGAAAAACATTTGCTATTCTGGAACGATTTTTAAAGTCTAAAATTTCACACACACATTGGCTGATCATAGTAGATGATGATACACTAATCAGGTATGTTTCTGGAAGTTTTTCTTATTTTTCTACCATGTGTTTTTCCTTTATATATTTGTAGGCAACTCAATCCATCAACACGCAAATGTATTTTATTTTTCAGTCATTTATTTGCCAGAAAAATTCAAACTTGTGCATCTGTCTATGCTTTTATCATGATTTGTGCCAATAAAATGTCTCCAGTCATTAAATAGTTTAACAACATTTGGCAATTGAATTTGTAAGTTCACCATTTTATTAAATGTAAAATAAAATCTTTCTTGTTTTATCACAGTCCAAATTTTATTTTTTCCTTGATTCAATGTAGTATAAAAAAGAAAATCCATAAAAAATTCTGCACAAACAAAACAGTTGAGTTCCCATTCACAACGGACTTCTCTATTCTCCCTTGTTCTACAATAAGTGAACTACGGTGCCTTAGACAAATCCCTTTATGTTTCCTGAATGACCCTAAAGTTACTATCTGCGCTATTTAGGATCTTACTGAAGTTCTAAAATAATTTTCAGATTAATATCAACGTTTATACTTCACCGGATCTCCAACTTTGTCTAATTTGCCCTAATTTAACAATCTTTCTATGAAACTGCGTGAAAACGTAACACCTTTAACTACTGATATTATACTAGAAGAGACCCTGGTAACTATCAAAGACTAAACAACTTTGTAGAGCCCAGCCTCCCTGACTATATAACATTCCAATGCGATACAAAGCTTTGGGTAGTTACAAGGATAAACAATGTTTTTGCTAATCAAAAGCAGAGTTCTAGACCAATATTATTGCAAGAGTTCCCCTTCTGTCCTTTAAATCCTGTGCTACTAATTGAGATGCTAGCCACAAAAATACACTGCATTCCACAAAATCTGTTTATTGGAGTGGAAATCTTTTTATATGTAGCAGATCCAACTTAATCACCCCCCAACATCCTCGAAGATTGAGCATTATGAATACAAAATACAATCTTTGAAAGTTAGTCTTTTACATCTCAGACGTAACAGAGAATACAATTCTCCCTTAAAATTGCATTAAACTACATGAATTATTTTAGAATACTTAAAGAAATGATCATGAAGTGTTCCAGATTTTCTTTCCTAAACTACTATAGTTATGGCTCTGTATATTCTAGATACTGTAGCTTGTATAAATGCTTTTAAAGTGAACCTGTTCCCAAGGGTTTTTGTAAATATTCTGAACTTTAACAATTCATTTTCCTCCTTATATTTTCAAGGTTGGGAGGCGTGCGAAGAGAAAAATATGCATAGTGTAAATGTAATAAAATGTTAAATAAAGAATAAGCAAGTAGGAGAAAGAAAAGTACTCTCTTTTTCTGGGGGCACTGCTTTTGAAAAAAGTTTATTTAAAACTTAACTTTTATTTATCAAAATTTGTTTTGGAATAAAACCGACACACATTGACACTGACACAACATGAAATAGACATATAATGAAAGTACACAGCACTATTTTTGTACAAGTACTTAGGCACCCCATTACATAATTGTGGATTTATAATTGTGTTTAATATACAGGAACTCTCATTCGTGTTTATACTTGTGCACAGGTATTTCCCCAACCCCCCCTCCAGCAAAAATATAAATAAAGAATAAGTCAGAGGTTCCCAAACATGGTTATCAAGGCTACCCAACATTTCAGGTTTTAAGAATATCCATACTTGGCCTCAAGTGAATTAATTAGTGGCTGTCGATTTGACTTAACCATCTGTGCTAAGCCTTGGTTATGCTTTGAACCTGGACCGTTGGTTTAAAGTGATGACTGTGTTTTTGAAACTCTGGAATTAATACAATCTGTACATTAATGTAAAAACCACATTAATCTCTTTGTGGACTAGCCATGCGGATGTACAGTACTTTAAACTGTAGAGGATGAGCCCCATTCTGTCTAATAAAAATAAAAAAATTCACATAATTTAATGCAGTAAATTTCCCAGTACCAAAAAACTCTGTATTTGTTGGGCTGCAATATTATTCCTACACATGGTTAGTGTTTAAACCTAGATGGTAAATGGTAAAAATGTAAAAAAAAAAATCTAATTTTCAAATGTAATTTTTTTTTTTTTAAAGCTAGATCCTGCCTTTCCAATTTAGAGGTGTTGAATTAATACAGAAGCATAACATTATTTAACAATTTTATTTATAAAAATAAGATTATTGGCTTGCTTTTAGTCCACTTTCTTGAAGTTAAAGAAATGTAAATATATATATATATATATATATATATATATATATATTTTTTTTTTTTTTTTTTTTATGTGTTAAGGTGCATATACACTGTGAGATTTTGGCTATGTACGAATTATGTAATTTCCCTCGAACTTCCCTGAGGCCAGAAACCACCGATATTGACTATACAATTGGGGGGAGCACTTGCAATACGCAAGCTGTATGCACACAGTGCAGTACGTGCTAACTTTTCTACCAGTTTTGACGATATAGTCAAAATCAGTAGCTCATATTGCTCAGTGTGTATGCACCTTTAAAATGAGCAAAAACAGATTATTGGTGTTCTTCAGAAAATTCCAATTTGTCTTTATGTATTGCATTTAAAAATCAGTGATAGTTGTTTGAATGTGACAAACGCCAGCATTGGGTAATTACCTCGGCACACAAACAAGAATCCTAATAATTCTTTGCTAAAAAAAATTATTATGTTCCCTAACTTCCAATTCAAATAGAAATTCGAAGTTTAGAGGGGACCCATACATAACTGCATTTGGAGTGCAAATGTGTTGCTAATGGAATGCTAGGGCAACTAGTGTCAGACTGGGGCATGAAGAGCCCACCGGAGAAAAAAGTTGTATTGGCCCACATTAGGGGTGTGGTTAGTCTCCAGAGGGGGTGTGGCAAGCTGCCACAGAAGTTTGGCTAACCATTTCAAAGTAAATAGTAAAGTATTAAATAATGATAATGCATCAGATTAATCACAGTAATGCACTGTAGAGTATATACAATAATTATGTGTGATATAATGTAACATGTATAATTCATGTGCACAGTCTGGAACCTGATCCTTATAATTGGATGTGGGGCCCCCAGGCAAAGGGACCCACTGGGGGTTTCCTGTGAGCCAGTCCAACACTGCTGGACACCTTTCATTCTCAGGCATTGTGGTCATTGCCGGTATCAGGACTTCCACCTACTCTAAAGCCCCATACACACTAGGTGATATTGTTCACAATATTGCTCAGAAAGGGCTTTCTAAATGATATTGTGGACAATATTGCCTAGTGTGTACGTCGTTAACGATGCGCGCTCCTGAGTGATTTGATAACGACCCCCCCCCCTCCCTTGTCCAAGCATGTCTGGATGAGGGAGGTCATCGTTAACGATGGTCATGCTGCAGCACGGCCCTTGTTCCCCCCCCCCCCCCCTGCGATCGCTCACCCCGGAGCAGGCATCAGCAAATGTGTATGCATCTGTTAGTGTGTATGGGGCTTATATTGGATGCTAGAGATCTCCCTGAAAAAACATTCCCTAGGCCAGGGATGGGGAACCTTCGGCCCTCCAGCTGTTGTAGAACTACATATCCGAGCGTGCTCTGCAACAGTTTTAGCATGGCCAAATAGCAAAAATGTAGCAGGGCATTTGCAAGACACGGTTCATGCCACATGCCTACCATGCTGCTACCGTTTCACACATTGAGAGAAGCAGTTGAGATGCATCCAGGTCATAATCTACTTGAGATACACCTGAAGGCCTCTCATCACTGCGCATTTTTAGCTGCATCAGACTCAGGCCCTGTATGTCTATATATTATACTGCAGTGGCTCTGGCCGTACTCCAACCATAAGAGCCTTACAAAGGGGCTGATGCAGAGTTGCATGCAAGCGCAGTCGCATTACATGCGGAGAAATAAATGCAGATCATTGTCCATATTTGTAGTTGGTTTCATCTATCTCCTTATAGCTGGAGCAAGCGATTTTGTCTGTAATCAGATGGATATTTGCTTAATTTGCACAGACTTCTGTCTACACAACCATAACACGGCTACATGCGACTGCTAAATTACACCCATTAGCCCACAAGTGTAGATGTAAGTGAGATGCACACGGCTTTTCTGTCTATCCGCACTGGGCCTGCAGCTGCTTATAGTAGCATATACTTGCCCTGTACGTATTCACCATGGAAATATCGCAAGATCATTTGGAAAACTGACTTGAGTGTGACTCGGATTAAGGCTCACCGTTGTTGGTAATAACTTCACCTTGTAGATGGCTAGAAATTACCAGTAATTCTTTATGAGTTCCCTTTCGGAAAGCTGCATTAAATGTCATCTCTTAAATGTGCATTATAATGACAAGACTGTACAGACCTTTCCGAGACCTTTACAAAGCAGTGATGTTTTTTTGTTTAAATAGCTCATAATTCTTAAAATACGTCTTACAGATTACATTTATGCTTGTAATATGTTTTCACTGGGTAAGGGTCAGCGAGCATGTACAATCGTGGTCACAGGCTGCCTGATCTTATAACGCTCAGCATAGGGAATAGACCAGCAGTTCTGTTGCTCCTGTCCTGACATTGGTGTGAGATGAAGGACATGCTGCTCTGCAGTTTTACATTATATTTATATATAACTCCAAAGATACAGTGGTGTTTTCTACGAGACACCCAGCGTCTGTGCAGAATAACTCCCTCGCCTGTAAATTGTGCTAAAACGCCTGGTCGCAGCTAGTTCACCAAAATATAATATAAGTTATTAGGCAGTACAGAAGGGCAATGGATAAATTTGTTGCTTTACAGCATTAAAGCTAGATGCTCTAAGCTTCAAAAGTGATAAAATGGAGAGTGATAAACAGCCAGCCAATCATAACAAAATGCAGTACTTGTGTAGTTTCACTGCGGCAGGAAATCGCATTGCGTCACATGTGATCCGATCGCATGCGATGGTAGTTTCAAGTTTTCCCTCTCCATGGATCGCATGTGATGCGATGCGAATTAAGCACTCCACTATCCACGCCACCCCGAAGCTTGATGAACGCACGTGGTATGCGTCCTCCCTACTTGTTCATACCCCCGCTATCCACGTCCGCGCGGAGTGGATTTCATAAAGTGTGGCGAGCTCAGCGAGCCACCGAACCCGAAGCATGGCAAGCGCACGCAGATTACTTGAAGTGTATTCCGGGTCCGCTCGCCACGCTTCATGCTCAATGGCTCGCTGCTCTCGCCACACTTTATAAAATCAACTCCGCGCTGATGTGGATAGTGAGGGTATGAACAAGTCGGGAGGACGCGCACCGCTTCCCCTCGCGGGGGTCGCCGCGCTTTGAGGTGCCGTGTACTAACCCAGCCCAGTCTATTTGGACAGTGGTAAAATAGAGAGAGATAATGTACAACTTCCTAACTCATGTTCGATACTGTGTTTTTAAAAAATGAGTTAGGAGCTTAGAGCTTGTTAGTTTCTCTCTCCACGTATGCCTCAGTATAACTTTACAGATTTGTCCATTAACATCTATACTCCTTGCACATTAAACATCTGTTGCATGACTATGTAGCACAGAGTGATCTTTTGTGCAACTTTTTCCATTCAAATGCATTTTTTTCACAAATTAATGCAAATAGGACGCACAAGCAGCTTATGTTGGTTAAAGTGATATTCAGCATACCTGCAGTATATTCGATGTGCAGCCAAGTCTGTTTGTGTGTCTCAATATTACATCTGTATAAATTAAGTTATTTTCTCTAGTAATGTAATGTTTTTGTTTTTTTTTGGTAATGTATGGAACATTTTTGTGTACTCTCTTCATCTTTTTCTTTTTTTTTTTACTCATTGCTGTCCAGCCTCCCAAGATTACAGAAGCTACTCAGTTGCTATGATTCTAAGGAACCCGTCTTCCTGGGAGAACGATACGGTTATGGATTAGGAGCGAGGGGTTACAATTACATTACTGGTGGTGGCGGGTGAGAAATTCATGCACTGATTTTGATGTGATTTAAATTTTACTCTACAAAACGGTTTCTACTTGATATTCTCAAGTTATATTACTGTATGTATGTGTTTTTAGGCTTATGGGCATGTGGAAATCAGACAGCTGTACTTTAATTAAATTTACTTTCCAGTGATTGCAAATAACTCTAGTGCCTCTGGGAAACGAGCAGCATTTAAGTTTGTGAAATTACTGGTATATATTGCAAACAACAATTAACTCTCAAAGTGTTTTTGGAGTAGATCCAACCAAGGACAGATAACCAACAGTTATATATGCTGAACCCCCATTACCGCACCTTGACCAGTGCTTGCGGCATGCCGGATAGCAGATGAGGGAACAGACCAAGCGGGGTGCACCAAGTCAGACACAAGCGAGTTTCACCAAGCCCCACCCTAACGCGTTTTTGTCTGATAGAGCCCTAGACAAAACGCATTAGTTAGCTATATATAACATCTATGAATTTAAACGACTGAGAAAATCACTTCAACAACAAGGAGCCATCTTAAAGTGTATTTTTTTTACCATTGTTGCTTTTTAAATAAATGTTTTAAAAAACCTTTCCAGATAATTGTGAATTGTAAAAAGACATTAAATATCTGTGGATATGTGAGAATCTTGACACTCTGACCCCCCCCCGAGGCCTCAATGAACAAGCTGGTTTATCTTATTTTTTATAGCATTTAATATTTTGTGAGTGATATCTACACACGTATATGTTGAATACTGCTTTCAGAAGGCTTTAGCTTGCACTTTGTTGATTTTCATTCATAGGTACTGTGCTAATCATGAATGATATAGTGGGGTCTTTTTGCATTAGAGCATCCCACTTATGTCCTGCGGCCACAATTGTTCCTTGGTCCGCATTGCAGGAGTTCTTTAACATTCACTTTTTTTCACTTTTTTATATATATATATATATATATATATATATATATATATATATATGTCACATTGAGTGATATATATATATATATATATATATATATATATATATATTTATTATATACACTTAACATCGGCACTCACCTTTCCTAGTTTTGGGGTGCCCTATGGCTTGTGACAACATTGTTTAAACAGACATTGTAGGGGCTCTGCACACACTAAATTAACTGATAATAAATAGTGGAGATTTGGTTCATGAATTGATCAATGCATTTAAGCCTGCAGCCCCCTTCAAGGGACCTCACTTTTCTGCAGGTCCTAACACTATCACTGAAAATCATTTTCAGCGATAGTGTTAGGACCTGCAGAAAAGTGGGGTCCCTTGAAGGGGGCTGCAGGCTTAAATGCATTGATCAATTCATGAACCAAATCTCCACTATTTATTATCAGTTAATTTAGTGTGTGCAGAGCCCCTACAATGTGTATATATACATATATATATATATATATATGTGCAAAAAAGTTAATTTAATGTGGAAGAACACATATCTCGGTGTCCAACGTTTCGAGGTCTCGTGTGCCCCGTTTTCAAGGATCTCTTTCCTTGGTCCCACTTCTCTTGAGAGGTGGGACCATGCGGAGACCTTTCAGTAGAACTGCATACAAAGTCAAAGTTGCAGGTGCACAAAATCAAACTCCCAATTTAATGTTAAATATTGCAATAAAATTTAGCATTTTTAGCGAGGTTCTTCGCTTAGTTATTATTATTATTAACAGTTTCTTATATAGCGCACACAGATTCCGCAGCGCTTTACAAAGCATAATTAGGAGCAAAAACACATAACAAATTACAGTACAAGACAGTTAAGGACAAGTACATGGTAAATATGGATAGTTGCACCAGGGGACAGGACACTGAAGCAATTATCAGGGTGGCAAAGGTTTATATATTTTAAGAAAGGCACAAGAGGAGAGAGGGCCCTGCCCGTGAGAGCTTACATTCTAAAAAGGGAGGGTTGGACAGACTGGGGTGACACAGAAGGGGAAGAGGTGAGCATAAACAGTAGATTAGGATAAGAGATTGTCAGGTTTTATGCTGGAGGGTCATAGTTATGGCCATAAGTAACGGCTTGCCCACCACGACCAGTAAAATTAACATTAAAGGTAAGGTTTTTGAGCAAAGTACAGTCCATACTTATCAATAAGCAATAAAGGTGAAAGTACTGCAAAACCATATCCGTGCTCTACAGCTGTTTCTGTATGTGTGTAACCGTCCTCAGGAGCTTATATAGATATAACACATGAGTTCTGCAACGCCAGTGGTTTTTTTGCATCTTTTTCTGTTAAATAGTGAATAGGACACACAAGCAGCTTCTACTGATTAAAATAATACTATATGTGGCATGTCTATATTCATTGGTGACTGCTGGTGTTTCTGCATTATACATGGAACATTGCAGAGTTTTCCCAATGTCTTGAGTGTTTCTTTCTTGTTCTACTGTATGCTGCCAGCTATTGTTTTTGTTTGTATAGTATGTTATAAAAACCCTAATATAGCAAAATGATTACTGATAGGAGAGAAATGGAGACAGCACATTGTAGTTAACTTAGTTTCAAGACCAGTGTGAAATATAACCAAATTATAAATAAATAACTTTCACTTTAGCATATTAAAAAAAAAAACTAATGGGAGTGGGAAATGTAAATAATAGTTATTAAAAATTTAAGATATTAGAAAATATATGAAGCAACTGTCCCCAACGAGGTCCCTGTTGCATTGAATACTGTATTTGGGGACAGGTGTTCCATTTTTAATAACTTCTTATTTAGGTTTTCCGCTCACATGAGTTAGTATTACTCATGTGAAAGTTAATACATCTGGTTTTATTATACACATTAATCTTGACTTAGTGTCATACTTAAGGGAAGCAAATATGAAGATTTTGGTGGAAAAAAAACTAATAAAATAAAAGAAGAAAATCTAAAACAATGTGTACAGCAAAAGATATACAAGGGCAAGTTACAGCAAGATTACGATCGTTAACAGAAGGCAGAAACTTATTTAAAGACACAGTGTCTTATATATCGACAAATTCTGATCAACAGGAAGTAGTGATGCAACCAGTGCTGATGCTCAGGGTGCAAAGCCAAGGGGGCAGCACATTGAGGGTTGCCTGAGAAGGTGCCCTGCTTCCTGGAGAGGTACCGCTATCCTCTGATCAGCCCAGTCAGCCATTTAGTGGCTGGTCAACTCGACTTACTGTAGATCTGGCAATGCCTATTTCATTCTACTGTATGTCCACATTAAATACTCTGGAACTGTGTTGTTGTATTCTCCCATGTCTGTACATTTAATTAAATGTTCTCTATCTGTGCTCACTGAACTCTGCAAGTTCATGGTTTTCTCTTGTGCTTAGAATGGTGTTTAGCAGAGAGGCAGTGAAAGAATTTCTAGGCAGTAAGTGCCGCTGTTACAGCAATGATGCTCCTGATGATATGGTACTTGGAATGTGTGCCAGTGGTATGGGCCTATCCGTCACTCACAGCCCTCTTTTCCACCAGGTAAGACCACTTACCTTCATTGTTTATGAATAATAAAATGATTACTCATAGGTGTTCACTTATACCTTGCCTTGTATGGTTGCTTTGTGTTGGTTTGTTGCTTGGCATGTAGAACAGACAAACCAGCTGTGAAATGAAATTCATTTTTTATTTTCCACTAGTATCAATATTACGGCTTAGTCCCTATCTGCTCCTACCTTCCATCTTAACGGCTCCCTCTCTCCCTATTCAGCAAGTTTTAAACATATCATTTTGCTTTCACTTTCTGTTAAGGAGTAATTTGGTCTGTGAAGGCAGGGCCGTAACTAGGGGGGCTGGGGGGTCAGGCGCACCAGGCACTGGAGGGGGGGGGGGGGGGGCGCTGTGAGGTCCGGGCAGCTCGGGTCCAGGGACAGGCAACGAGGATCCGGGGACAGCCAGCGGGGGTCTGGGGACAGTCAGCGGGGTTCCGGGGACTGGTGTAGCTGCTGTAGCGGCAGCTTACTTTCACTCCGTCTCCTACTAGCGCTATTTGCCTGGCGGTGGGAAGCGCTGATGACTTTGAAAAGACTTGCCGGATGCTGATTGGCTGCATTCAGCCAATCAGCGTCTGGCAAGTCTTTTCAAAATCTTCCCGCCCACCGCCCGGCACATACTATGTGCCGGGCGGTGGGCGGGAAGCAGATGACTGCCTTGCCCCGGGCGCCGGAAACCCTAGTTTCGGCCCTGGTCAAGTGGCCTCAAGTGGTCATTGTCAGTACTTCACATCAGGGTGGAGGCAGAGGTGGGATTACGTTGTTTCACACCGGTTCTGCAAAACCAATACCTAATATACTATCGGTTCTGCAGAACACTGTCCGCTCCTTGTAATTTGGAAGGTAAAGCTGTGATAGCTGGGCAGAGAGCTGCGCGCTGCCCAGCTGTATAAACAAAACAGGTCCGCAACTATTTGAATGCTACTTCTGGACCAGGAGCTAATAGGAGCTCGCAGTCTGGCAGCCAATCAGCAGTGGTGGCTCCTTATTGGCTGCTGGACCGCGAGCTCCTATTGGCTCACGGTCCCATGGGAGAGTTCAAAATAGCAATGGACTTGCTTTCAGTATACAGCCTGGCAGCCCAGCGCTCTCTGCCAGGCTGTCACTGCTTTACATTGTGGCTGGTGGCGGTGTTACTTACAGTGTGGCAGCATTTCACTCCCCCTTGAAAATGAGCAATTTACTCCCCCTTGGCAATGAGTAATTTCCCCTTGGAAACCAGCATGTATTTCCCCTTTGGCAACGAGCATTAAGCCCCCTTGGCATCGAGCAAACCCCCCCTAGCAATCAGCATGTAGGTAAATGGCACTTATGTTTCAAATATGTACTGGGCATCATGGTGTGAGGCATAATGTGTAACGGGCATCACGGTGTGTAGCACAATGTGTAATAGGCATTTTCGGTGTGTGGCCTTATGTGTAATTGGCATTATGGCTTGCAGCTTTATGTTCAATGGGCATAGAACCTGTTATTAATTTATTTAAATCCTACCATGGGGTGGAGGAATATTTAGCCTTTATTATATATATTTTTTTTATTACAACTTTCTATTTAGAAATTTTTAAACTGACTCACCGTAAATGGTTGCAGTCATTTGCTTTAAGTGTTTAGAAAGTATTGTGGAAAGTGTTTTCTGAAACCCCATCAAGTCTTACAAATGAAATGGAGCATGAAAATGTTTGTGCGAACCATTGAACAAAAGTTCTTTAGACTGTTTTTTAAACTTTTTTTTTTTTTTACTGTAGTATTCATATTTTGTTGTACTTGTACTTGTGCTGTTGCTGTTATTGCATATTGATAGGTTGTTTGTCAACTTTACTAACACTTTTAAAATTGCTACACATTGCCGGTAGGTTTCAGCCCAAAGCTGCAGGATTTACTGTCTTGTGTATATAGAGTGATATCTAATTGCCACTATTTTGACTTTTCAACACTTGGATGACACGTGGTTTAACCCAAACCCCAGGTGATTTAGGCCAAAGTACATGGGAAAAAAAAATATTTTACCACCTGCATTTACTGGCAACCCAGCCTACTTGGCATCGGACCCAGTCCTCTAGGGCAGTTAACCAAAACATAATTGGCCCCTGCATGGAGAGAGATTGTTCCAATGTTGTACCTAATTAGCTTTTGTGTTGTGCTTCTGAAGATATGTTATACGTTTTATTAGTTGTTTTTTGTCAATATGGATTATTAATGTTAAAAAAGGAAGATGTTAGGTACATGATAGGGTATTCTTGGGCACTACTTGTAGTGTATTAACTCATTACACTACAAGTGATAAAATTCACTGGTACTTGTGCTTGCTGGTTAGGGTAGCCACCAATCTTGGATTCCTATGGACAGTGTGGAAACAGCAAGATCTGTCCGAAGGCTGGACAGTCCTGTATGATCTGTGTCCGACTATCACATCACCCTCTGCAGCTCCACCCCCATCCGCCCATCATCGCACCTCCTTTATTCTTTTAGTAGCCTACATCCCTTTGGATAGATCATTAGTGGTTTAATCCTCTCTCTGAAATTTGATTGGGTCGGTGCTGTCTCAAAACCATAACTAAGAATGAAGCGCTGGCCAGTTTGCAGCTTGTAAAAATGTATTACCAATTTATATAAGACAAACTATATTCTGCATCTAATAAAAAACATAATGTACACTGCAGTCTGATCGCACAAGCCACAGACTTAATACCATTATCATAATATATCAGACTGTGTGTGGGGGGGGGGGGGCTGTGTGTCCACACTAAGATGACCTTTATTTATTATCTCATTATTATTTATCACCCATCGCTGTGTGTTTTGCCGCAAATATACTATACAGCAGTTTAAGCCGCTCGGAACATTTTGTACTGGCCTCTGTAAGCTTTTTAATACATTCGTTATTGGATACAATTATCTCCACCATTGCGAACCAGTGGATCAGCTAAAAACACAGTGTTCATTCAGCCTTCATTACTACGGTCATATTGCAGAGTGTTTTAGGTGACTTTGTCTCCAATGTGGTTAATGAATTATGCACATCTAAGGAAGATTGGTGTTTTAATTCAAGGGCAGATAAGATAAGATAATATGTTCTATTGGAACAGAGAACAATGCTTCTTTTTTTTCTATGGCTTTAACTGCGTATTGCTACTGATGTTTTTTGTATGCATGGCTCAATAGACAGGCAAAACCCCTTTCGTCCCCCCGTAAGCTATCATTCAATGTTACAAATGTTTCCCTTGGGGAATTCCCCTAAAAAAGCCAGTAACTGTAACAATATCTGTTTATGCTCTTAGGCACGGCCTGTTGACTATTCCAGAGATTACCTTTCTCACCAAGTCCCAGTATCGTTTCACAAGCACTGGAACATCGACCCGGTAAAAGTGTATTTTACCTGGCTGGCACAAAATAAGAAAGAGGAACTGCGAGACAGAAGATATTTGAAAGAGGATCTATGAGAGTTCCCTTTAGGACTTCTGACCAGAGACTCTGTGGAAAATATATTCACCTGACTTGTGTTTCTAATAATAATAAGAATTTAAAGTGTCATCCATTTTTTGGGTTGAATTAGTATTCATGTGAATGATAACTGTCTGTTCCCTAGTAAGGTCACTTTGGGCCTCAGGGATGTCGTGGTTTCCCAATGAGTTATTGAGCTGAATATTGGTTCGCTACAAAAAAAAAGAAAATGGCTGCCTTCCCATCATGCACACTTTACGTGTTCAGAGGTTGGATAAGTTCCCCATTGACTTGAACTTGAAATAGAAGTAGTTACATGTTGTGTGCATGTACCCACAATCTGAAATTTTTTTAAGGGGTGATAAAAAACAAAAACTTTTTTTCAGCCACAAACTACAATAGAGACATCATGAACCCTATACAGCACAGCAATGTTTTGTTTTGTTTTTATGGAAGGATATTTGCATTCATTTCTAGTAGTAATTTGAAACAATGAAAAAAGTTTTGCATAAAAAAGCTTTTGTAAAATGTCTTTTACTTTTGTTTATGTTTGTTCTATTTTAAATTTCAAGCGTTCTAGTGTCTGGCGGGAGTACAGTTCTTGCCTATTGTTGTGACCATACTGTACATCTGGGAGGTGGAAGTGGCAAGTGTAAAGGTCATGATGACATAAATTGTGTAAGTGTTATGGCTCTGACCCATGCCGGGGCAGTTGCACTATTTGCAGCTGCAGTAGGGCTACCATGAGCAAGGCATTGTGAAAACATCAAGTGATCAAGTCATTGTCCTGCCCACTTCACTAGGGAATTTTAGGAATTCTGGAGACCACTTGTCTGTCTGTTTCAGACATTTCAATTTTACCACCTCCTATATGGTCTGAGGTAATTTATATCCTACCACCTACTGTCACTATACAGTCTGAGGTCACTTATATCCTACACCTTATGTCACTATACAGTCTGATGTAATTTATGTCCTACCACCTCCTGTCACTATACAGTGTGAGGACACTTATATCCTACCACCTACTGTCACTATACAGTCACTATACAGTCTGAGGTCACTTATATCCTACACCTAATATCACTATACAGTCTGATGTAATTTATATCCTACCACCTACTGTCACTATACAGTCTGAGGTCACTTCTATTGGTACTCTTTACCTAGAAGGGCGCCCACGATTTTGATCGTGGGCATCGTTAGTAAAAAAAAAATCGCGTCAGTCGCATCGCATGCGACCAAAAAATCGCATGCGATGCGACCGACGCGATGCCCGCGATTTCCCATAGGGAACAATGTTAAATGTCCCAATTGACCCGATTTTCCTGTTCAATGTCTCAATTGACCCGATTTTCCATAGGAAACAATGTTAAATGGGCCACAGAGGCCAAATAGGCACCCTGAAGTGTGAAATGGCCCCCACAATTGTTAACGCCACCCCACGATCAACGTGAACCCGAAGTGTGGCGAGCGGCGGCGGTACGCGTCCTACGACCTTTTCATACCCCCACTATCCACGTCGGCGTGGAGTTGAGAATAGAAAGTGTGGCGAGCGCAGCGAGCCACCGAGCCTGAAGCGTGGCGAGCGGACGCGGACAGCTGTGAAGCCCGCGAGGGGACGCGGATACCTGTGAAGGTATCCGCGTCCCCTCGTGGGGCTCGCTGCGCTCGCCACGCTTCGGGCTCGGTGGCTCGCTGCGCTCGCCACACTTTCTATTCTCAACTCCACGCCGACGTGGATAGTGGGGGGTATGAAATGGTCGTAGGACGCGTGCCGCCGCCCCTCGCGGGCTCGCTGCGCTCGCCACGCTTCGGGTTCACGTTGATCATGGGGTGGCGTTAACAATTGTGGGGGCCATTTCACACTTCAGGGTGCCTATTTGGCCTCTGTGGGCCATTTAACATTGTTTCCTATGGGAAAAATCGGGTCAATTGAGACATTGAACAGGAAAATCGGGTCAATTGGGACATTTAACATTGTTCCCTATGGGAAATCGCGGGCATCGCGTCGGTCGCATCGCATGCGATTTTTTAGTGCATGCGATGCCCGCGATGGGCGCCCTTCTAGGTCAAGAGTACCCTTCTATTTTACCACCTACTGTCACTTTACAGTCTGAGGTCACTTATATCCTACCACCTTTTGTCACTATACAGTCTGAGGTCACTTCTATCCTACCACCTACTGTCACTTTACAGTCTGAGGTCACTTATATCCTACCACCTCCTGTCACTATACAGTCTGAGGTCATCTATATGCTTCTCTGTACAGGATACTGATGAAAGAGTAAACAATGCATCCTTTAGTCTATTTAAGTTGGTATTTTCGGAGACAAAAGCACATTCAGATACAATAAAATAAACAATTCCGTAAAGTCTGCTGCTAAAAACAGACTATTCTGGTACTAAATACCATGACCGCAGTCTTTGTTACTTTGGCAGTAAATGATGACACTACTTTCAGTTTCTAACATATTATTTGTAAATATTGCATAGTACTCACTCCGAGACTAGCAATATCGTATCAAACTTGTTCATCCATTTAGGTCAGAAGATTAGAAATGTTTTCCATCTGTATATGCTGTAGTTAGAGACAACCACCCAAATATTATTTATTATTTTAGAAGTCTGAAAGCACATTCCTCTATCACTGGTGTGGGCTTGGCTTCCTAGTAGAGTCTCCATGTCCCGGGTTTGTGTACAACTTTCTATCAGGCCCATTGCCCTTCAGCTCACTCTCTGGCTTCACATTTGTCTTACATTCAATCCAGACTGCGTGGCCATGGTAAGACCTTCATGAAACACGAGTATAGAAATAAGTTCTTCTCATTACTTTTGAACTTGTTACATTAAGAAGGAGCAATTGTATTAAAATGTAAGTATTTTTATTTTCCCTACATTATACATTCTACCTCCAATATGAATGTAATCAAAGAATATAAGAAACAACTGAAAAATATTTGAAATCTTAACAACGAACTGTAGGACCAAGTGTAAAACCGATGATCGATGTTATAGTTGTTATGACTTCTTTGCTGTTGCAAGTATCCAGTGACAGACTGCAAGTATGCAAGTATCCAGTGACAGACTGAGGCATGAAGGGCCCACCAGGGAATGATTTTTTTTTAAAGGGGCCCACTTTAGAGGTGTGGCCAGTCTCCAGAGGGGGGGGTGTGGCTAGGGGATTGGTTCTAAATCCCGGCGGTCAGAATCCCGGCATTCAAATTCCCGACCGCCGAAATCCTGACAAGGAGGGGACGTGGATCGCCCCCCTTTGCGGGCTCACTGCGCTCGCCACGCAGCGGTCCTGGTGCCTTGCTACCCTCGGCACACTAATTTATTAAAAGTGTCGGGATTTCGGGCGGTCGGGATTCCGGTATCGGGATTCCGACCGTCGGGATTGTAACTACATCCTGCGGCTAGATTCCACAGAAATTTGGCTAACCATTAAAGTTAATGGTATAGTATAGTTAAAACTGCTAGTGAATGCATGATAATGTCCCACATTAGTAACAGAAATACACTGTAGAAGATACACCATAGTATAATGTACAGTAACATTTGTATAATGTGTAATACATGTAGATGTACATGTCTGGAACCTAATCCCTATAATTGTAAGTGGGGACAACATAAAAATGTGACATTACAATTCTTGCATTGTCCAAGGTTTGCAGCCATATAAAATGAAGCATTTCCCTAAATGCCCTTAGAGGCAGAGAGATGCAAAGCAGCGTATTCCTCTTAGGGATGTGTCCGATTGTCATATACAGTACACGTTGTGTCTTTTAGTAGGCGTATTTTTATGCATTCCAGGTGGGGACTTTCACATTTCTAGGTTGATGACGACTGCCATAGGTTTTAGCCAATAAATACTTTATCTGTGTTCTACAGTAGATTAAAGGCCCCCATACACTTCTGCGATTTCTCGAAGGGAGACGTTGCATAAGATTTGGATATATCGCCTGCGGTCCTTTTGCATGTGATATATCACCACTGCCGATGGCTGTCAATCCTACCGGTCCTTTGTGCAGCAGGTCCGACCTCTTATCCGATGTGCACGGGAAATACATTGGATCAGATGTCAAACACAAGTGATCTAGTCACTTTCACCTGAATTCTTGGCCCGATCCGTCGGAATCAGGTGGAAAGCGGCCAAATCGCACTAGTGTATGGCCAATTTTACAGCTGCCCTCAGCTCAAAATACAGCCATAGAAAGGTAGGGGTATGGGGGCTTTTTTTATTTATTTTTATTCATATAGGCGATTTACAGTATATCGGGCCCATTGTGTGAAATAATAACCTGGAACCAAATAAGTTATTAATTTACTATAGCATAGGCCATCAAAATTACACCAAATGTGCAAATTCATATCATTTTTGTTAATATACTTTTTTTTGGTGTGTGTGTGTGTGTGTGTGTGTGTGTGTGTGTGGTGGGAGGAGGGGGTTGGTTCGTAACAATACAGCCTTGCTATATAAACAGAGCTAGCCCTAGCCTAAATGACGCCCTAGGCAAGATTTTAGCTGGTGCCCCCTACCACCACCACTAGTTCCGCCTCTGACCCTGCTCCGCTTTCCCAGCACCATCAACCCTCACCATAGCAGTCAGCATTTTGGTGCTCCTACCCACAATATTTTAAATAGAAACAGTGCACACATTCGATGCTCAGCCCAAACAGGGGTGTGTTCTTGCTGGGAAGGGGCATGGCCACACAATAGTACCCCCAATTCAAATTATGCCACACAGTAGTGCAACTTTATTCACATTATATCTTGCGATGGTGTCCCTTATTCACGTTAGTTGTACCACTTTACCTTATGTAAATTACTCTTCACATTATTCCCTTAGAAAAAAATCCTGAGAAAATATTGAATTTTAAGCACCTCCATGGCCACACTGCAACCCAGCACAAAGCAGTGTGTGCTGGGCAGAGGAGAAGAGCTGCAGCTGCTGCTGTCACTTAAGGAGAGGGGGCCCCCACTGGGCCCTTCCATCAGACTTTGGCCTGGGTAATTTGTACCCCCTACCCCTTTCTCTTGGCACCCCTGATAATACCATACAGTAATGCCCCTTACACATGACACACATTATTAATGTCCTTATAAACATAATGCCCTTTACACATTAATGCCATCCTTTATTAATGCCCTTCATACACATAATGACACACATAATGCCCCTTACACATATGTTGCACATTATTAATGCCCTTATACACATGACACACATAAAGCCTGTTACACATGTCGCACATTATTAATGCATTAAATACATGCCACACATAATGCCCCTTACACATATGCAGAACACTATTGCACAACCAACCCACCCGCAAACAGCACTCACACAGCCATTAACACTGTGACATCTGCCTCTGCTTGGATAGAGATGTTTCCTCATACATCTTGCCTCAATAGGCCATGCAGCTCCTGGCCAGTCCTGCTAATGTTGGGTGCATTTTTTACAGAGAATTCATCTTATTTGCAATGTTATGTGACCAAGACACACAAGGAGCTTCCGATGATTAAAATGATATACGGCATGGCTATATTCTGTGTGCGACTGTGGCTGTACCTGCATACAGAATGCTATGTTACAGTGATTTCCATGAATACACTATGTCATATGCAGATACAGCCTCACTCAGAATATAGACATGCTGCATATCATTTTAATCAGCAGAAGCTGCTGGTGCCCCTAGGCATTCCAAACGCCCTAGGCATTTAGCCTAGTTTGCCATTGCCTAGGGCCGGCACTGTATATAAACACCACTCAGGGATGATAGTGGATAGCAAATATCCAGCTGACCAATCTTTACTATTCTTACTGTACCAAACATTACATTTATCGCTGTGATTGTTGTAAACCACTATTCTATGCCTCATAGATGGTCACAACCTATTGGAATCTCATACAGCTTTCTTTTTATCATGAGACAGAGTGCCTTACGCGGTAGGCAAATCTGCTGCTATACAGTGTTCACTGTGTCTTTTATGTTATGTGTTACTTGCTGATTAATACATGTTCTGTGTTAAAGTATTTGCCAAATATGTAATCCTCAAAATAAAGATTTTTATAAAAGTTTCAAAGTCTCCTTTTTCGTTGTTTATAATCACCACAACGGACGGCAGAATTATACAGTAATACACAATAGGTAGTGAAATGCATTAGGACAGCCTGGGACAGTATTATGTAATTTTTTTTATATATAAAGCACAAGTTGTTCCATTAAGAAAGAGCTTAACGCCGCTCTAGTAAGTTCCCGTGTAACCATCGTACTCGAGCAATCGGAATTGCATTAACATTTGCCAGCGGCCAGCATGTGGCAGTCCCCTATAGCAGCTATTTTGGCAATGCCGCCCAATTCAAATAGGGCAAAGGTAGAACCATCGTCCCAAACCGTTTCATCTAAAATATCCTGATTCCTCAATTGCTGCTTTAGCATGTACATGCACATATTTCTATTACTTCCATATAAGATCTCATTCATATTAAGTGGTCATTTAATGACTAGCAAAACTGAATGGAAGCTGTACAAACAAACTCGTAATATGCCCCCAAGTGCTGAAAGGAAGGGGTTCTTATAGACAAAAAACAAAAGGGGTTTCCCCAGTACCCCAATGGGTTTCCGTAACAAGAACCGAACTCTATGGGGGGTATTCAATCTTGGCCGATATTTCCGTCAATGCTGCCATTTCCCACAGCATTGAAGGTGGATTCCGACAAAGCAGATTCGACTTGAAAACAAGTTGGTTATGTTCTGTAAGAAACAGATGCAGATTGTCAAATCGACAGACGTTTTTCGACAATCCGCGACTGTTTTCACTGACACGCCCACTTTTCAACATTGAATTGCACCTGTTGAGTATCTGTCAAGCGGAGTGAAATCAGCTCGGGATTATGACTGTTGGGACGTTTGGACAGTCGGAATCCCGGACTGAATACCGTGATAGGTAAGAGGAAGAATTAAGAAAAGGCGATGTACAGATGGAGCCCCTCTCACTCAGCTCCAGCGCTCACCAGAATGTCCCCGCTGGTGAGCATTGGCTGAAAAAGGACTTCATCTAACTGTGACACGAGAGCATCTCACACACATGCGCGTCCCCGTCACTTGGCGGCAGGGAACTGGGGTTTAGCGGGGGAGGTGGCAGCGAGCTCCGTCAGAACGGGGAGCATAAGCATCCCCTTCCGGCAGCTGACAGCCGATGGCGGAGGTTGGCGGCTGGTGATCTCATCATCAGCCCCAGCCTGAATGATGGGGGCTCCTTCTGTATTAGAAGGTTATACACAAGTGAATAAGTGTTAATTAAAATACTCAAAGGACTAGTATTATTATAAGGTGTTGCAAAAGTGCTAAATAAAAAGTTATACCTTAGACTTCATATAGGGACCACAAGAGAGGGGTGTTTTAACAGAGAAGGGAGCCTGTGTGCAGACTACGCTTTGGCCCCCTCCTCTTCATGGCGCAGTAGACTCATGTTGTGCCAGAGCCTACTGCACATGTTCAGGTCTCTGAAAACATGGCGCCCCTTATGTTCCAGAGACAATATCCTACCTGCACATGTGTAGTGGCCATTTTGCTGTGGTCTACACCCCACGCATGTGTTGGTGTTGGCCCCCTGGACCAAGGCGCCTTACACAGGGTGGCAAACCCCCTTCGATAATCATATTTCCAGGTGAACCCAGATGAGGAGACAAAGATGTATGCGAGTACTTAAGTAGAACAAAGCCAAGTCGAGGAGACTTTATGAGGTTAGGTAGTGTCATTGACCTACTGCACTGGGAGTTTTTTCTTGGTTACTCTGCCTGTGTATGGTACAACAGAAAGATTAGATGTATAACAAGTGCTTAGAATTAATTGCGGCTGGTAGTACCCCGGAGACCATCAACCTCTGAATAGAACATGCACAAGAAAAATTGGGAATAACCAGCGCAGGATGGAAACTTGCAGGAGAGCAGGTGGTGTAATTAGTGGACAATTGAATCCACACTTACTTAATTTTTCTCTCGAGTGCACATAGCAGTTTCTTTAAAACCTTAATGAAGTCAATCTTAGGCAGTATATCTAAGGATCCACACTTACTTCAATATTCATACACATGTACATCAAAAGGTATCTTTAAAGTCTCTCAATAAGGACAGTCGATACGTGGTGTCAAAATAAAACTTACTATATTATTCAGTCCTGAGTTCCTGTAGCAGTTTCTTTGTACCCATATTGAAGAAAAGGGGTATTTATTAAAAATCCACACACAAACAACCAAAGTGGGAGACAAGTCCTTGAATGTGGGAAGAGTTCAGCCTGATAGAACAAAGCGGTCCACACCACCACACGCGTTGCAGACACAGGAAGGTTGGCAGAACGGCTGTAAACTTCCTCCAGAAGGACGCGGATGAGTAGCGCCGACTTCAACCTGTCGGCATCAGTAGCAGCAGCAGAAACATCAACGCGTTTCGGATTATAACAAGGAAAAAAACAAGGTGTGGTGGAGCGCTACATAAAAATATCAGTATGACCAATTAGGTAGTACATAAAAAAGATATTTATTCTAGCGAATAGATGGTAAATAACACTTAAAAAGCAATTGCATATAATCTCATTATAAAAGAAGTAAACACCCTGAAAAGGATTACATAGATAATTAGCATATATGCATATACAGACACAGCTTCTCACTTGTTCCCAGTGTTACTCTCCTGAATTGAGGAATCACAATCTCCCACTTTGATGCTTGTAATAACTGGAATGGCGGGTGTCCATAAACCTGACTGGAAGCTAGGAAACCTGATCCTGTTTGTATGGATATGATGGTTCAGTCCTTGGTTATAGGAAGGCTCCAGTGAATAGCAGGAGGTGGTGTCCCTTCTGGTGTCCAGTTGATGAATGTCCAGCAATTAAAAGAATTTGGGAGAGTGGAGAGTTGTTCCATGTAGAAAACCTTTTGTTTGTAATCCAAAATGTAGCAGGGGTGTCACATATGGGCTTACGCGTTTCGTCATCCACAGACAACTTTCTCAAAGGTATCGTATTATAGCCAAAACAGCACCACCAACGTGTTTCCCTGGACCAACGCCAGCTTTGTCAAGGCCTTGACAAAGCTGGCGTTGGACCAGGGAAACGCGTTGGTGGTGCTGTTTTAGCTATCTTGATCCAGAGAGAACGTGAAACAACTTACCTGCTCAATTCTCTGACCACCAGTGCCCCAATTTGTGGAAGTCTTTGGCTCAATACCTGTCAACTTGGATACAAAGTGCCACAAGGTTGGAGGTAGGCCCACAACATCAGCCACTTCCTCGGTGGGCACACAGGACATCATATTGCCGCATTTACAGGACTCTATTTCAACTGGGACCATTGCATTGTGGACAGTGCAGGACACAACAATACCCCAAATTGGGATTCTTCCATCCACGTGAGAACTGATTACCTAGCCATTGTGATATACAATATCTTTTAAAGTCCTCATTCACACAATGACACGTGTGTACACATATTTTCTATATTTATTAATTTTTATTATGTAATTGAATAATTTTTATCTTATTGATTCACTCATTTAATTTGAGCGCTGCTAAATCCACGTGTGTTTTTTTATGTTTGATATTTTTGTGGGGTCTGACCATCCCACGTTAGCAGCTGCTCCACTAAGCAAACAACTCTAATCAAGCGCTCCTAGGGGACAACAATTGTTGTTGACCCTACATTTTGAGAGCTTTAAAATAAAACTTATTGCAGGGAATGTACGTTTTGGCCCAGGACAGGTTCAGGAACTGTGTTCCTGATGATGTCATATTTAATAAGAGGTTCAAAAACTGAGTTCCTGCTGAAAAGTAGCACTGCTTTGATGTATCCAGAACATGGAGCAAAACTTTATACTTTCTATATTGTTTTTCGAGAGGATAATGATTTTGCAACCCAGTGGGAATTACTGTGTGCAAAAAGTGGTGAAAGGGATTAGTTTTCTCTTCAAATCATTTGCAGGGTTTTTCTAGCACCAAGCGAGCCATTCAATCACATAGGATGTCTGGCTAGTTTCTGAACAGTATTCCATGTGGTCCTGCCATCCATATGGAAATGTTGAAAATGTCACTCCCAAAATGGCCATTGTTTCAGGAGATAATTATGAAGAATTCTAGTGGAGATGGTGGCTATTTTCGGAGGAAGATTTACTAGAAGCACATGCGAATAACGGTCCCCAGAAGTGCCGACACCACTGATCCACAGTGGGGTGTAAATCTGCTGCAGCAAGATAAAGGTGGTGGTATAAAAGCCTTGACAATTGGCTGGTAGTAGTTAGGCATATATTATGGTGGCAGGGGCATAACTGTGGGGTATAAAATGATGGAGTAGGCATTACTATGTGGGACATAATATGGTGGACTACTTTTTTTTTTTTTACTGTGGCGGTCAATGTCTGGGGGTGCAGGGTCAAAAGTTGGGGTGTAAGGTAGTCTCATCCTACCAGGCCATGTTCATTGCAGTGAGGCCATGCCTCTTTTATTGGGGGTGCCAGCTAATGTTTACATTTTATAATGTCTATGGGGGGGGGGGTTGCTGTTCCCACTGGGAGCCAGCAGGTGAACTGTTAAGATAGCAAGTGTTTTCCCAGTAGGATCTTACAGAATCACTGGTCCCCTGTCTGAACCCTGAACACATGTCATACAAGGGAATGGGACCACCAGGAGAAGGTGTATAATGTAGCTGACAGGATGCCCCAAGTGGTTATACACACTGCCTGCCCAGGGTGCAGTTCCAGGCATCCTGCTAGCCCAGTGGTTCCCAAACTGTGTGCCGTGGCTCCCTGGGGTGCCTCGGGACACTTGCAGGGGTGCCTCGGGTTGGTGGTCCAGGACCAATTCAAATAATTTATGATCAATTATTTACAGATAAAACCAGTGCTGGTGGCTGCCAATCATAAACTATGTACAATCAGAAGAAAATTCTGCCATTTAAAACATAACTGAACCAAATAAGAACATATAAACACAATCTACTTAATTTTATATATTTTTTTTTGGGCCTAGAGGTGCCGTGGAAAAATTCTGATACTCTAGGGTGCCGTGATTCGAAAAAGATTGGTACCCCTGTGCTAGCCACATGTAGGGGATCTGGGAGACCTATGGTGCTAGCCCCGGTCCCTGCACCATTACCAAAGGCACAGCAGGATCTCCACCCAAAGCTTCAAAATGTTTTATATTTGATGGAGCACAAGAGCAAAGATACAAAAAAAAAAAAAACATTGTCTGACAAACTTTAATCTTTTCTTAATATCTTGCCAGAGTGATCACATTTTATTACCCTTTGATAGCAATACATTATATATTTACCTTCACAGAACACACCTGATTGATTTGCCTTTAGATACAATGTAAAATGGCTTCTGGATGTAACTGTATCCAATATATAGAGCAGAGCTTCATCCTATCCAAGGGTAATAAAAATAACAGATCTAGCTGTTGGATATATAAAGCTGTGATTAAAAATGCCGAGGGAGGGAAAGAGAAACGAGCAATGTATATGGTAAATTTTCAGCAGGACAAGTACACCACAATAAATGATGTATAAAGGGAAGCACATTTGCTGTGTAATGTATGTTCTGCTCTATTTAGGAGTGATGCACACTCCCACGGTATGCTACAGACTCCTTCATCCTGCGCCGGAAGAATGCTAAGGAAATGTTTTCTATTGCCGTTATTTACTTATCACATGTTACAGAAATTATTAAATACAAGTCAGTCACATTGATTTATAACTTAATTATAGTCCAAGTTCAATGTTTAACCAGACATTCCTTTTTCTCCTGAAATAATTCTACTACAACACTGGCTGATGGAATAAATGTCCTCAAGCCAGAGAACAGTTTGCACAAGCCTCCAGCAGCCAACAAAGCAGATCACTCATAGGAAACCCAGTAAATAGAAAACAATCATTTTTAAGACAAATGAAACTATTTCTGAAATTGAAGTTGGTAGAATATGAGACATTCCAGTGTCCTGTTCCGACAGAGCTCCCTGCTGCCTCCTCGGTCCCCATCGCCCATAGGCAAATCTAAAAGGTGGCCCGGGGGTGCACCGGACCATCTTTTAGACATACTGCCTATCTATAAAGTGCTGATAGCCGGGCAGAGAGCTGTGCATTGTCCGGCTGTCAGCCTCAGAGAGCAGGGGGACAGTGCGTAGTCTGCGCCGGCGCCGCTGCTTTTTTGAAATTCTGCGCTGCAGCCAGCCATTCAAAGCTCACAGTCCGGCAACCTTTGCCACTCCTGATTGGCTGCCGGACCGGAGACTGCACTGGGGGGGGGGGGGGGGGGGAGTGGCGCCTAATAAGGGTAGTCCAGGCGGGCAGATAACCCTCCCCCACCCATCCAGTGTGTGATTCCCTGCCCTCCCTCAAGCCCAGCTCACGATGAGCTTCATCACCCAGCGCAACCGAGGCATCCCGCAGCGACTGGGAGAGGGCAACTGAGGGGCTGGACTGGGACAGGGACTGAGAGGAGCAGGAGGATGAGGACAGGGCCGGGGATAAGGATGCCAGGCTCACCCTTATGGAGGAGGTGCTGCTGCTGGCCTACACAGGTGCATGCTAATTTCCCTGGAAGCTGGTGGCACCTTGACAACGGGCATAAAATCCCCTTGGCATCGATTATGAAGCCCCTGGCATCAAGCATGTAACCCCTAGCATTGAGCATGTAGGTAAGGGGCACTTATGTGACATAATATGTAATGGGCATAATGTGTAATGGGCATCATAGTGTGAGGCACAATGTGTATTGGGCATCACGGTGTGTGGCCTTAGGTGTAATGGGCATTTCAGTGTGTGGCCTTATGTGTAATGGTCATTATGGTGCGTGACATAATATGTAGTAGGCATTACAGCTTAGAGAATAATGTGTAATGGACATTATGGGATGCAATATAATGTGTAATGGGCATTACAGCATTTGCTATAATGTGTAACGGACACTATGGAATGCAATATAATGTGTAACTGGTATTACGGCATTTGCTATAATGTGTAACGGGCATTACAGCATGCAGAATAATGTTTAACGGGCATTATAAAGTACGATATTATGTGTAACAGGCATTACGGCATTTTCTATAATGGGCATTACGGTGTGTGGTATAATGTGTATATCACATGCCCCCTTTTGTGAGACCACACTCATTTTACGGCGTGCAGATTCGCTGCGCAAGGGTCCCTGCTCTGTGTTTAGTTGGATCAGGGACACCTCATTATCATATTTCTAGATTCGCTTATGCCATCGCCGGTCCCCACCGCCGCCCCAAACCCCCCTAACCCTGCTTATCTCCCTGAAGCGGAGACAGGCAGGTTCACGCCGCCAAGTGACTGGGGTGCACGCGCGTGTGAGACGCACCTGCGTCCCAGTCTGATGGAGTCCCTCTCCACTAGCACTCACCAGCGGGGATGTTCTGGCTAGTGCCGTCAATGAAAGAAAGGGGCTCCATCCAACGTGATGCCTATGCAATAAATTCCAAATGCAGTTTCACTGTGCAAATTCTCACTTCTAGGATCATCTCCTGGTGGCAAATGGATTTCAAAACTCCTTTTTGGATGAAACTTAGGAATAGATGGGCCAAGTGGCTCTTATCTGCCTTCAATAAAGTCAGTGGTGGAAAACATTTTTATGGCCATTTTGGGTAATTTTCTTCTCTGTGTCAACATGTATAGAAAAACTGATACTGCAGTATTGGGTCTAATAATCACAACTCTAAGCAATCACACAGTATTTCGAGTTGTATGTATCTTGGTCACATCTCCACTTGCGGCTGGGTGGCAAAACAATATTTGCACATAAAAAACATAGACAAACACAGGAAGGAGGTTTCCAGTTACCCGTAAATGCAATCAGTGCACCGGACCAGAGAGCAACTGGTAGCAAGAGACAGGTGTCATGGCATGAGGTGGGAGAATGTGTGGTTCTGTTTACTTCTGTTTATGGGAAGTTTGTCTATTAAATAACAAAACTATACTAAAAAAGCTTGAACTATTCCAAAATGGTTTTGCAAGTTTAAGGCCTCTCTCACGGATAGTTTAGTGTCACACAGTGCTCGAATAAATAGTTTTTTCCTGTGCCTCATAAAAACATTTGAGTCAAATATAGAGCAACGTGTTAACTTAGAATCTTAAAATCTTTAGTTAAATTGAACACAAAACGCACACAAACCGGATCTTTCCCTATGCTAAACAAGGCTTAGAGGGCAGATTGTATGTCATCTGCATGTGTGTTTGGGCGGCATAAAAAATGTAGTTATGGTCATGAGCATATGGAGATGATGAATATCCTGGAAGGCCTTGCACATCGAAAAAACCTAAAATGTGGGAAAAAAAATTGAAAATGTTTGAATTGCCGATCGTCTTAACACCGAATGATAGTAAAAATCAGTAAAGAAACAGGTACGTTTTGCATCAAGAGCTTACCATGGAAAAAGTTTGTGCCAAGATGGTTCTAAGGCTTCTCACTGATGTAAAGAAAATCAAAAGCAAATTTGTACATTTTTGGATTTACATTTTTTAGATAATTACCTGTAATGAAACCTGGATCTTCTAGTTTTTGTTTTATCTGTTTTTCCTCCTCATTTTATTTAACGTATTTATTTTTGTTTAACCAGGGAAATCACCTGAGTCTACATCTCATATTTGTAACCCTCCTTTATAGGAACGTAGATTACTCTAATGTCTGACTGTGCCTCCACCCCAAGCTTTGGTGGTATATAGATATTTTTATATTTCAATAGGGCGGGCTTGGGGAAACGCCCTTTGAATTATCCAGTAACCAATAACTTTAGTTACCTAACAATAATATTATGAATGTGTACATAGGCAATTCCACACAGCACAAATAGGTTAAACAATGGCATAAATAACCCAAACACAGTTTTATTTGACTGGAACTGAAGAATGATAGTCAAGCTCTGTCAGACTTCTTGGATGCCTCCTTTAAATACCAAGATTATACACTCCTACCTTAGTTGGCTACAACCAATAATACATTGTATTACATGCACAAGAGAAATGATACTTCAAACGTTTGCACACATTTTATATCAACAATGAAGCCTTATACAGTAGTAATGAACAATAAATTATTATTGCGCAATAATATGGTTTTTTTCCTGTGTACACTAGTTAGTCAAAGGAAAAAAAAAAACTAAGCTTTGGTTTATTTTGTAGAGTTCCAAAGGGATTTCAGTATATCCTGAAGTTCCTTAGATGATAAAGTTCCCACCTGAGTCCTGTAAGGTGAGGTTTTAGCTAATAAAAAGTTGAAACTTCAACAAAATAATTTTTGTAATCCTCACAGGGAATAATTGGACAATTAAATACTGAAGGATTATAGAAATCTGTTCCCTCCGGTAACTTTAATAACCATCCATAGGTAGCTTCCTTCCTTGAATGGCGCTTGTATTTAAATTATACCACCCTTCTTCTCCCAGCGATGTGATATATCAGGCATTTATATTATAATAATAGCAATATTTACATCCAAGCTCCCATATTCTCTTATTTCTTTGGATGTAACCAAGGTAACCTTGAATAAATCTCTAGGATGCGTACTTTGACAGTCTGCATTTGAATCTGCACTGTCTTTTTTTAGGATAAAGCTGCGGCTCAATATAGCATAGAGCCCAGGTTTTCTATAGTAAGTGATACTCAGTCTCTATAGAGTCTATGTAAAAGTATACTGTAAAGTACTTAGTATATATGACAGATGAAATCTCTCAGCAGGGATGTCCTTTCTCTCTTGCTCTCTACAGCTCACCCCAATTAGGTGTCATAGAACAGGTATGTACTGCTAGAATACAACAATCAGCTTGTAACTTCTCCTCAGCAATCCCTTATTAACTGCAACCAGGTATGACAGGGATCATTTATCCACTTTTCCTCAGTAGTCTTTACCAAGTATCGGGGTCTTGTATTTATTGCCACTTATAAAGATACAACGTCTCTTTTTAGCTTGCGACTTTGCTCAAGAAGTAAATACATTCAACTGCAACCTAATTTAATTGAGGGTCCTAATCCCCCTATGTGCAGCATCAAGTAGATTATTTAATAAAGTATTTTCCACCAACTGATAGTGAGTATTTATCTGGTCACTTGGGATACAGCAGAAATGCTTGGGGCCGCAAGCTGTGTAATATAAGGCTCTGGCTCCCTTTACTCGGCTGCCTGCTCTGTCTCCTCAGCTCAGCTCCTGACAGGCAGCCACTCCCCCAGACTCTCTGGGCAGTATTCAATGAGAAAAATTCTCCGTGTTTTATGGAGAATTTTTGCTTTTTTCGCCTTCTCTCCAAAAGCGAGCAACCCTATTTAATGTGAAATATTCTCCATCTTTCTAAGTGATTTTCGCCGTCTCTCTCCGTGTAGAAATTCTCCATCTTTTGATCTGGAATGTGAACTTTTAAACTAAAAGGTTTTTTTTTTTTTATTTTGGTGTAAAAAAATCAGGGTTTTTTTCTGTGAAGGGACATGTTATTTTTATTCATGTGCTTATAGCACATGAATATATATTTAATTTAAAAAAATATATTTTTTTTAATTTTTTTTTACACAGTGCAGCCAGCAGGGGGCCGGAGCGCTCGAGCCGCTCATTAGATATTCATATATTCACTGCACCCGATCGTTAATATGAACGATCGGGTGCAGTGAATACTGGGTCCCCCGCTGGCTATAGGGGGGGGGCAGCCTGTGCTGCCTGGGTCCCGGGGAGCCCACCTCCCCTCCACATTCCTCTGGAGCAGCCAGGGAGACTTTAATCTCTCTGGCTGCTTCCGTCCCCCGGCTCCCTGAAAGCTCCCTGCCGCGGACGCTCGTCCGCTGCAGGGGTTAAGACTCGCCGCGAGTGGCGGCGAGTCTTAAATACATTGAATAGTGGATAAAGTGCCGTGACGGAGAATCTCCAAACATGGAGAATCTCCGCAAAAACACGGAGAGTGCATGGCGAGTGAAATAAAACGCTCGCCATGCACGGAGAATTTTCTCATTGAATACTGCACTCTGACAGGCTGCTGTTGTGGCTATTCCTTACTGTACTAGGCTCCGCAGCACAACCCACTCCTGCAGTAAGGGCCTTCAGTAAGTCTATATTAATGACAATTAGTGCTCAGTTGTGATGTACACATATATGTAGGGGTGATGTGTGCTGAACTCTATCACAACGCAGCAGGCTCACCACTCCAGACAATACCTACCCTCCTGGGGTTATCTCTGTTCTGCTCCTCTGTCACTTTTTCTCCTCCTACCTCAGGCCTGACACTCACTGCATAATCATGAACAGGCCTCTAAGATCACTATGCAACTGCTCCTGCTCCTGCTTCCCCTTCTGAAAGCTGGCTCACCAAGACACTGCCAGCAGATCAGGAGGATCTCTCCATTCACCTGCTCCTTCACTTCCACTGTCCCCCGCTGCTGCTGCTGTGTTTACAGTCAGCTACTTTGCAAGCAACAGCGGGGACAGATAAGGTGTACAACTCTGGCCAGGGGATCAGCAGTCTCCCAGACTCTCTGTCAGCTGCTCTATTTATACCCCTCTCCTCAGCTGGCCACACCCACACCTCTTTCCGGCCTTCTGCCTCCCTCTCACTGCAGCTGACTGGATGATTGACAGCCTCACAGTCAGCTGTGCAAATGAAGTATCTAGTACTTTCTCTCACTGCCATCAATGTACATAGTAATTGATTTAACCCTAAAATAACTGCCTCTAATGTATATAGGTATTTATACACTACGGCATCTCCCTATGCCACATATATATATATATTAGCCAATACATGTTCATAAATATAAATATACATGAAATACATACTGTTAACTCATATATTTACTCATGGATTTATTATTTAACCCCTTCATTGGGTTACAGTTCTGCTCATGTCAATTTAACCCTTTATCAGGGTTACATGTTCCTTATACAGTATCTAGCACACAGAGGTTTGGTCTAATAGTAACTTCAGTTGTTCAGTAAGTGCTATGAGACCCATTGCATGGGAAGGTAACAACTTATGATAAATAACCATATGCTGGACCAGTATTACTTGCCTATGCCAAACTCCATTATCACATATGTAAGCAAGATGTTGTGTTATACAACTATAATAGGAAAATGGGCCAAACATAGTATTGTAATGTGAAGTGGGAGATTTATGTGTTTAGAATGGATGTGTAACGTAGGACACGAAGAGCACAGCAAGAAAGAACAAGCTATTCCAGTCTAGTGAGCACGTTACGTTATATATGCTTTGTATTACTAAGAAGACCCCGTATAACCCTGTAATGTAATACATAAAACAAATCAGTGTGTAACCTCCCTCATTTCCACCAATGAAAGGAATGTGCTGTGTTTTTCTTTCTTCAAATAAATTTATTTACTACTAGAACAACATTTGCATCACTAAGGAATGAGATAGATGGAAGCCAGTTTGTGTATCATGTTAAGCTGGCCGTACACTTGTGCAACTTCTTTGAGGGGAGAAGCACACACGACCCCCCGCCCCCTCACGACCATATAGGCAGAATGGGAAAGGGAAGGACAGAAGAGGAGTTTTTATGTCACTGCAGCCCATGCAGACCGGCGATTCTGTGCATATGCACCCATAAGGCAGCTATCTTATGTTGCCCCTAGTATAGAGCAAGTATTACCTGGTGGTGCTGACTTGTGGTACTATGCAAATATGCTGAAAATACAGAAACATACAGGCAGGGCTAGTGCTAGGGCATTTGCTTTAAAAAATAACAGAGCGCACTGGAAGTAAGAGGTGTTGTCTCACAAGGAAGGGGTGTGGCCACACAAAAGTACCCCTATTTCAAATTTTGCCACACAATAGCACAAACCTTATTTACATTACACCTCATGTAGTCTGCTTGATTCATATTACACAATGCAGTAGTGCCCCTTACACATAGTGCCCACAGTAGTAGTGCCCATTATACACAAAATTCCCCCAGTTATAGTGCCTCCTACACACAATGCCCACAGTAGTAGTGCTGCTTACACACATAATGCCCACAGTAGTAGAGCCCCTTATACACATATAATGCCACAGTAATAGTGTCCCTTATACACATAATCCCCACACAACTAGCAGTGCTTCTTACACACATAGGGCCTTATTCTGGTTCACTCTTAGAGGCAAATTCCTTCTCAAATGGACAATGCCTTGTGCATTGCAGGGGGGGGGGGGCAGATATAACATGTGCAGATAGAATTAGATTTGGGTGAGTTATTTTGTTTCTGTGCAGGGAAAATACTGGCTGCTTTATTTCTACACTGCAATATAGATCTCACTTTGAAGAAAAACCTCACCCAAATCTAATTCTATCTGCACATGCTACATCTACCCCACCTGCATTGCACATGATTTTGTCCATTTGAGAAGGAATTTTCCACACTTGCATGTGAACCAGAATAAGGCCCATCGGCCTTGATGCTCTCCTGCACGTTCGCACAGTGGAGCGATGTTCAGCTTATGCGCATAAGCTTTTATGTGAAGGCTCCAGTTGCAAATGGTCACGGCAACTTGTATAGTTGCCGGCCTGTTCGCATGGAGCGGTGTGGGCGGGGGACGTGGCACGGCAGGCACGCGTTGCGCCCATGGGAATGGCCTGTATTTCATGGGCATCCTCATGAAAATGCTCAGCGTTTTCTTGGCAGTTCATCCGTGACGCGGGTGCTGGGGGTAGGCAGCTGACATCAGTGGATCTAAGCTGCCCGTCCTCTTCCCATACGTAACAGCAACTCTGAGACCCCAGAGATTGTCTTAGATTTGCAAACACCTTGTAAATACAATTGTGATTGTCTCGGCTACGGAGCTGCTAATGTTATCAAGTGAAGCCGCTGCCCAGAGATAAAAAGAGAAGTCTACCGGAGTCATCGCAACTCGTTCTCATCTGCATGCACATTCAAAGTCTATACGTAGAAATGAGGAACATTGTGGTTAAGGGTAGACCTATGGCTGCGCAGACTGGATCCAACATTAGTGCATTACAATCCTATAGACTGTAAGCTTGCAGCAGGGCCCTTCTACCTCCAAGCCTGTCTGTTGTTACCCAGTTTGTTCTATCACTGTCTACTATTGTAAAGCGGAATGGAATCTGCTGCTCTATAGAAGAAACTGTAAATAAATAGTGACACAGGTGCCACGTTTTAGCACATATGGCAGCAGATTTATGCGCCAAAGACGGCCATGACAGTTGTATGACTCGCAAATAATTGACGCGTACGGTAAGCAGACAGTCGCTTGATTTGCAAATATTACTGATTAGCGGTCCATGCTGAATTTGTCCTCGTGTTTGCAAATTCTCTTTTTGACTGTTAGACAATATAATTATTATTATTATTACTGTGTAAAATGACAGTATTAAATAAGGCTTGTGGGCAAAATCACAGGTTTACATAATACACATTTGCTTATCCACTTCATAACTAACTTATCTGCCGTCTATTCCACAGTTGTGATTTTCCGAGAGATACGTACGGTTTCTGGTTGGATTATTCCTGCAGCGAACAGTCAGTTTATGGACCAAGTGTAATTTCATACATTAAGGAGTTACATGAATCTTCTACCATCAACTCTTGATTCAATTTCTTTGTGCTGTCATTTGAAAGCAATTGTAACAATTTACAATAATTCTAAATATCTATCCTTCCATTACATTCTGGACTTTTTTTTATATTACCTGTAAATTAGGCAGCAGCTTTGTACAGGAGGTCATCAGTGTCTAATGCACATTTTCTAAGATACTGACAAGGAAAACTTTCCACCATTAATGTAACTGTCTGTCTGCAGAATAAATGGCTTTTCAATATCATTCTTAAAGTGAAGCCAATGGAACCTGTAATAATGTAATGAGGTTTTGGACAATGATCTGAATTAAGAAAAATGTGGAACAGCGAACCAACTAATATATGAATGGATTACTAATTAATATAATAATACAGTGACCGCTGTAAGAATATATATATATATATATATATATATATATATATATATAGTAGAAGAATGGGTAAGGCGTCACTCCAGGGCTTAGAAGAAACAGTATTTATTGTGAGGCGGTCAATGCCGTTTCGGGTGTTACCTCGTCGTCAGGACCAAAATGTGCTCATTGTTGACCGCCTCACAATAAATACTGTTTCTTCTAAGCCCTGGAGTGACGCCTTACCCATTCTTCTACTATATTTGGCGGGCATCCCACCTTGGATGGCACCCAGGCAAGAGACTTCTGAGTGCGGGGAGTGCCGGACATCAGCGCGACTTATATATATATATATATATATATATATATATATATATATATATAATTGTCCAGAGATCCGCACACTTATCCAGGTAATATAAATATGGGGTGCTCCCCAGGGAAGTCAGATTCCAAATATAGCAACTAGATCCGGGTTTTTAAGACCAGAGTGGGCACTCACCACCACAGCAGGTAAAAATGCTATTTATTCATAGAAGAAGCCAGACGCTGGCTGGCGGTGGTAACACATTGGAAAACTTTGTACCTGTCTTGAAAAAGGCCCTCCGGGGTTGAAACGTCGACTATGTGATGTGATCTTCTATGAATAAATAGCATTTTTGGTACTTGTGTACTATCACGGCGCCCATCGCATCGCAGACCATATCGCATGCGATGCGAAACGATATCGGCCGATGTTGTAAAATGGTATACAATTTTTAAATTGTATGCCATTGTATATGGCATACAATGCCATACAATTCGATGGGATGCGATTATAAATTGTATAAGCACCCTAATGGGTGCTTACAATGCTTAAATGCACCCCCAAGCCACCCCCCAGTATAAACGTGAACCCGAAGCATGGCGAGCGCAGCGGTACGCGTCCTACGACCTTTTCATACCCCCACTATCCACGTCAGCGTGGAGTTGATTTTATAAATTGTGGTGAGTGCCGCGAGCCACCGAGCCCGAAGCGTGGCGAGCGTACGCGGATACCTTCACAGGTATACGCGTCCTCTCGCGGGGCTCGCTGCGCTCGCCATGCTTCGGGTTCACATTTATACTGGGGGGGGGTGGCGTGGGGGTCCATAAATCCGGTTTCACAATTGATTTTTTGATGGTACACGGATTTCTGGCTTGAAAGTACCCTCTTCTTGACCTTGAAAGTCATGAATTTATTCTGGCGGTCTCAGGCCTTATTTTCAATTATCGTGTTATATCGGCGATATATTTGGGGTGCAAAATATGCATATATAACTCATAACACCTTAATGCAGTGGGTCCCAAACTTTTTTGAATCACGGTGCCCTAGAGCATCAAAATATTTTCAAGGCACCCCTAGGCCAAATGTTTCTTAAGGAGAAATTCAGAAAAAAAATATTAAATGAAGTGCATTGTGTTTATATGTCACAGTTATCTGGTGAGGGACAGGATTTGCTTCTGTTTGTCCACATATATTATGATTGGCAGCCACCAGCCTTGTTTTTGCCTGGTACATTGACCATAAATAATATGAATTGATCTTGGTCCACCAACCCAAGGCACCCCTGCAAGTGTCCTGAGGCACTCAGTTTGGGAAGCACTGCCTTAATGTATAATAACATATATAGGCAGACCTGAATGCAGACTAACCACTTCAGTGGTAGGCCTGGAAAATTTCCGAGCATACCACCAATACGAAAGCGTGTGCCAGTGGTGCCTGCAGCTGTGCACCACTGGTGCATCACCTCTCCAGGCACCCCCACAGTGGTCGCTCCCCTCCTGTCGGTCCCCCTCACCTCTCTGCTCCAGTGATCCTGCGTCGGAGCTCCTCTGCCTCTGTCCCCACCGCCATTAGTTGCAGTGGGCAGGCTCTGGGATGTTTGGCGGGGGGACTCGTGAGCCCTTGGGAGTTCGGGTGCCCAAGTCCTCCTCAGCTGCCCCGAACATCCCTGAGCCTGCCACCTGACCTGGTCACTGTCTGCTGTGAATGGCGGCTGGGGCAGGGGAGTTCCGGCATACGAGTTGTACAGTATATGCATATTTTGTTTTGATTTTCACAATTGTTTATAACTGTGTATGAAGGTCATAAATGACAGTTTTTACTGATTATCTTTAGATATTACTTATTGACTAATTAACTTTAGCCTATGGGCAATTTTGTTCCCCTTTTTCTATTTTTCTGGTCTGGAGATACTGAACAATCCTGATCAAAACAGCAGCATTGGAGAGTTGTTTTTGAAACCTATGGTCCAGTAATATTATTGTTTATAATTGTTGTATTGATATCAAATTTGTAGAGCTAGACTTTTTCATTATTTCTGTATTTATGGGGTGCGGTCCTGACAATGCGGGTGCTGCGACACAAAAATAAGCAGCGCTGCAAAGGCCTGGGCTACCCTTATCACTGCGTAAACAGCAAGTTCTGTAATGCAATCACAATTCTATTGCTTTTGCTTCACAGGGCAGGATTTTACATGCTAGAGCTGTATTGGGCACCCCCCATATGCGAGAGACTGTAGTTCATACTTGCCTACTTTTAAAGTCTCCTCTCCGGGAGAAGCCTGGGGAGGAGACTGTCAGCATCACTTCTGGGGACGGGGCCTGATGTAGATGTCATCAAGTCCCGCCTCCAGCATGGCAAATCCCCCATTTTGCGGGACCTCTAGGAGGGGGCGGGGCTAAATGGTTCTATTTGTGTATTTAGCCTCACCTACAGTATATCCGCGAATAATACCTGTAATATGCTTAAATCTTTCATCTTAATTCTTCTGTCTGGAACTACTTGTTAAAACTGTGCAACAAAAGGTTTTTGGTAGTGTTCCAAAAGATTACAGCAGCCTCGACTTTTAAACTAGCCATGCTCAGTGGCGGATTCAGGAGGGGGACATCTGGGCATGTGCCCCCCCTGTCATTTATTTTATAGCTGAGGACCAGGGCTTTCCAACGAGCCCAGCCACGTGTCTCTAGCCCCCCGGGAACCGGAGATATCGCCTGGCAAACCTGTAACGTTTTTTCCCCATAGGATATAGGGGACCCGTCAATTCCGACCCCCACCCGGTTCCGACGGCTGCCAGTTCCCGCCCTGGCATCACAGAAGCTTGTGGTTGATCTCATTCAATTCCAAATCGCTGGGCCTTCAATATGATATCAGGCCAAATCGGTCAATCGGTTCCAGAGATATTGCTTGTAAACCGTTTTTTTTTATTTTTGAAATGTAATTTTATAGCTGTTCATGTTCTTTGAGGGCAGATTACTCTGGAACCAAATGTTCCAGTTTCACTGGACCAAAATCATTCAAAGCCCGATCAAAAGTTCTTCAATATAATACTTGTCTCATGTAAATGGGTCAGTTGGTTCCGAAGATATAGCCGGTTAAATGAGATAACTGGTTAAAGGGGGGAGGGGTGGTTTTCTCTCCCCCTTACACCAGAAAATGCAGGGACTAGGCTGGTGTAAAAGGGGCCAATCTGGGAATGCATTTTCTGGTGTGAAAGGGGTATTATTTCAAATAGCCGGGACCTGCAGTGCTCTGAATACAGCCAGGCTCTGCCACTGTCAGTGGCTATCACTACTGCCTGGCGGCGGCTGTCCCTCATTTACCACGAGCATGTATTCCCCCTTGGCAATGAGCATGTAATCCCACATGGCAACGAGCATGGAACCTCTGGCAATGAGCATGTAGAGAAGCAGCACTTATGTAGCATAATTTTTAATAGGCATTATGGTGTTTGGCATAACACATAATGGACATAATGGTGTGTAACTTAACGTGTAATGGACATTATGGTGTAAATGTTTAATGCGAGCCTTTGGTGGACAGTGTCCCTGTTTATGAAGTGTATTGTGAATTTTGGCTTAATCTGTGTGGCATTATGTGAATTCTGGCTCAATCCATGTGGCATTATGTGAATTTAGTTTCAATCCGTGTGGCATTATGTGACTTTTGGCTCAATCCATGTTGCATTATGTGAATTTTGACACAATCCATGTGGCATTATTTGAATTTTGCCTCAATCCATGTGGCATTATGTCAATTTTGGCTCATTCCATTTGGCATCATGTGTAAGGGGCAAGTCTAATGGGGTCTAGTATTTTGTTGCATAATGTGTAGAAATTGTATATGGTGTTGACACGCCCCCTGTTGAGTAACCACACACCCTTTTCCGGAGCGAGCCTTTGGCGCGCGCACAACTACATCCTTCACATTTGTCGCCATGGTGGGCCGGTGGGCCTGCGTACTTTAAATGCCAGGGCCTATTTTTAATTCCATTCCCACCCTCTCCTGCTGCTCTCTTAGCATGTACACTGGCACCACTAACACCGCCCAAACCCTTTTTTATCATGGTGCCCCCCCTGTCATTTTATCCTGGATCCGCCCCTGGCCATGCTTGAATCATACTATCACTATCTGGAATGATTTGTATTATCCATTACTTTAGAACAAATGGAGAACTGCATATTATTTATTTATTTTTCTTTCTTTTATCATACTTTTAACTTTATATTGTAACAAGCAGGGCCGTCACCAGAAATCTTGGGGCCTGTGAACTAATATGTTTTAGGCCTACCTAACCCCGTCTCTTATTGAGCAGCAGATTTTTTATTACATGGCATCATTTTTATTAATTATTTTATTAATTATTATTACATCTCAGATAATTAATTTTCACTATGCAATGTAATAAAAATCTGCTGCACTACTGCTGAGCACAATGGCCATAATAGCACCTGCGCTTTGATATTACATTTACATTGAAATGTGAATATTTAATTATTTGTGGGGGTGGTTTAGAAATAATCACTGCCCGTTCATAAAAGTGACAGCAATCCCACACTGTCATTTTTATCAACCCACCTTCCTGCTACCGCCGGTGCCGCTAAGGTTCCTGTCCACTCTGCCTATGTTTTTTCTGCAATCCTGCTTCTCCTAGGTGATAGACCAACGCCACTGCAGGAACAGAACCCTGAAGGGCAGATGGGAGGGGGCAGCATTGTGCGCTGTGCAGTTCTGTGCATCGTGTGATGTCACTAAACTCCTTAGTACAATTAGCCGGACAGATGACCAGACCCAGGAAGGTTACTGGAGGGGGATCCAAGTAAGATCCCTTCCAGGAATCCAGGCAGGCAGGTGGTCTGCCGACACCTTTATAAACCATTGCTAGGCACTGTACTACCTCGGGTATGCTTAAGGTGGCCATTCACTGCTGCAATGTCAATCAGAATCCTGGGCGCTGGTATTCCAATAGGGGGAGAAAGCAAAAAAGCTCCCCGCTGGCCACAGGTTGTATTCACCCTCTATTGGGGTCGTGGACCCCACTAGGGAGAATAGCCCCTGTTGGTCAGTATCGCGACTGTCGGGCAGTTGAACAGTCCGGATTTTGGTGTTGGAATGCTGACCATCGGGATCCCGATTGTGGGCAAGTCATTCGGAAGTCGGCACCTGTCCTGCATATGTATAAGCTACAATATCCGTTGTTATTTTTTTTTTCATTTCATTAGATCGCATTTATTCTATTGAGTATAGAAAATGAATAAAGCACATGGGCCCTCATTTAGGTTGGATCCTTAGCAAAGCAAATGCACCTTAACACCTCCTTCCTGCATTTGCGATTGCTAAAACTGTGATGCGATTGCAGTTCGGCATGAACATTGTGACCATCATTTATGATGTTCATCTGCGACTACAGCCTGAGTAAGGCCAAGTAAAACAGCATTGCAGATGCAGTACTTGTCGACGTTCCTCCATTTTCCCGAATGCTGGATGACTCCCCCATGTAACATTCCCAGGAGCGCCTCTGCAATGCAGCCATGGGTTCGCAGGACCCATCCTGTACATGGGGTCCTATGTGTGCGCAGTTTACCGATGATCCAGATACTGCGGGTTGGATCGCTTATGTGATCCAACCTGAATGAGGGCCATTATAAACACTTTGGCACTGTGATATCATAGTTCCATTCAATTTTTATTGGCACGTGCATGGGCTAGGATGTAGAGATGGATGTACAAACTGAGGCATTGAAAAACCATTAGGATGTATCAAGTACAAGTCTGGCACATAAAGTAAACAGCACTAGTGTCCCCTTCCTCTCATTACTTTTTTAATGTGCAAAACGAACAGTTAGAATTGATGATGTGGGTGATCAGAAAATGACACTTGGCAGTACGTTCACGTGATCTTTGTTTTGAATATGTTGCTGCTATTTTCATTCCAACCTGAGCACACAATGGAATTGACAAGTACTGTACCTTCAGTCTGTAAACTCCCTGGAGGTTAATTCATCGTCATTGTTTATTGGTGAAGCGCCACAACTTTCTTAAGCATCGGACAATCAGAGTTCCAAATCCTACAAATATAACCAGCAGGGTTGGTACTAAATATTAAGGAATCAAGGAAAGTCTTTTTCCTCCCATCCTCACACACTCAATGGGGTTTATTTACGAAGATCCATTGAAGACGGGATGCATCCCATAGCAACCAATCAGAATCTACGGTACTTGTTTAGTTTCACGGCGGCAGCGCGTGAAACACAAACCTTTATAGCAGTGGTCAGGGAACTCGTCCTCATTACCTCACGCAGTGCATGTTTTGCGGGTCTCCTCACAGAATCACAAGTGAAATAATTAACTCCACCTGCGGACCTTAAAAAATGTGTCTGAGTAATTAGTACACCTGTGCACCTGCTGGGTTACCAGCAAAACATGCACTGTGTGGGGTAATGAGGACCGAGTTCCCTGACCACTGCTTTATAGAAAGAAACACCGGGAGAAGTGAAACTGAGACGCTCGTGACAAAAGACCCTAAAGCATACTGACCGCGTCATGTAGGTGGGTGGCGTGAAAGGAAAAATGAGTTACCATAGTGATTAAAGATACAAAATGTGGGACGTTAAACACGGATAATCAACCGTGGGGAAATGTTCTTCAAAAACAGTCGAGCCTTTCAGCTTCACTCTGATCACGAATTGTACAAACCACAAAACATATTATGAACATAAAAAGGAGCGAGTATAAACATATACAAACATGTAGGCAAATAACGGCAAACAATCAACTAAGCAGCTTAGAAAAACAATGAGCATAATCACGCTTAGTAACGTCATTGTAATTGTAATTGCAGCCTAAAATAAATAAACACCAATTCAATATCAATAGCCTGTTAAGCAATAGGTACGGTGGTCGGCTAATCATATGCGCGATCATTCATGAAAAAAATACTGCACTTAGAGCACAGTAGCGACATTATCTGAAAACAGAATATGAGATCTATTCATTAAGACCCCTAGGAACTAGTGTGTAAAGGCGGTGAATCCAGCAGGCCTCACAACGCAGCAATTGTAGCCCACGGTTGCCACCCCGTAGGCTCAGAGGGATACAATCCGTGATTCTGTATCGCAATCTATTCAGAGGGTGTTTAAGCTCAGCAAAGTGGCGCGCTACTGGGTGTTCACTACTGCCTGAGGCAATGGCCTATTGGCTGGTAATACGATGCATAGACATCCTTTCCTTAAACTTCCTTTCAGTCTTTCCAATATAGGAAAGACTACAAGGGCATACTAGCTGATATACAATAAAAGTTGAATTGCACGTAAAATGATGACGTATCTTGTACATTTTGCCGGAATGGGGGTGACTAAAAGAGTCTCCCATAAGCATAAATTGGCGCGTAGTGCAGGGACATTTAAAGCAGCCATGGCGCAAACCTCCAAGCCATGAACGGGTTACAGAATCAGGATTAAAACTGGTATTGGTTCTCACTAATAAATCTTTGAGGCTACAGCCTCTAGAGTACAATAGACACGCAATATACTGTTTAGGCGCTGAGTAGGGTCAGCCAATACACTAAAACCAGGTATTATCAACCTGGTAACATAAAATATACAGTAAAAAACAGGGTTTTTAGTGTGGCGCCCCTCAAGTGGGAACGATATTTGTATTATTCAAAAAGGAGAGACCATACCGTCTCCTCGTGGTGTAAAGTTCACAATGTTCAGTTGAAAAACCGGACCATATAAAAGAAAAGATACAAAACACAAAATATATAGTCTCAGTCTCTGTGATGTCACACTTTTTCAAGAAGATGTTGGGAGATATATGGGGTTCTTCTATATACCCGGGTGTCTTCTTTAATTGTTTAAGGAACACCTCGTGTGGTCAAAAAGAAGGCACGCTCACATGTATGCTTACATATGCATCCTGGGTAGTAAACCTATCAAGGTATCTTTTCTTGAATCACCACAAATTCTCCTGTATGTGTCAGGCGATCTTGCTTCCAAAACTCAATCAGGGGTGTGGTTTAATATATGCAAAACAAAGAGAACACTTTAAAACAACAGTGGATCCTCTCATCAAGGTATCTTTCGTATCTCAAATAGAGGGGATGTCCATCCAATATAATATCCAAAAGACAAATCTTTTATTCTCAAAACACAGCAGAAAAATTGTATGTACAAGTCTGTAAAAACTGATCTTTAAAAGAGCCTCCTTTTCTCCTCACTTTATCACTGGGAGTAAGATGGAATAAAGCCCGGGGTGACTCACCAGATCAAAGTTGAGGTGTCCAGGAGGGCAAAAAGTTGTACAGCAAATGGCCAGGAGGTACCGCACCAACGCGTTTCGACCCGTTGGTCTTTTTCAAGGTGGTACCTCTAACCTCCATTAGGCCTTTTTTATACACATCTAAAAGGAAACTCCTCCCCTTCCTCTCCCTCGCAATAGGTTGATTATAAATTTCATCAAAAATGATTAAAATATGCATGGTACATGATTTATATGACAAACATCCATTAAAATCAAATAAAAGACAATTAAAACATATTACTGTGAGTATTGCTGGAGATGGGATCGCAAACAAAAACGTCAACAGGAAATCCTGGAGACTGCCCCGGGCGCTGTATGAGCTATTTCCACGGCGCTGCTGAGGTTACATACAATATATTACATACAGATTCCTTACTCACAACATGGTCAATCACTCGTATATAAGAGAAGAGTTCCCGACGTCTATGACCCGCACGTGGAACGCAAGTTCCTTCCGGCGGTGCGTCATAACGTAGTCTGTTCTAGACAGACTCCTTCCGGAAGTCGCGTTCCCGCTGGGACAATGGAACGCACGGCTTCCGGTGTTGTACTCTCATTCTTCCCTTGGTAATACAGGTGTATGTTTTTGGGTCCGCTCACAGGATTCGCATTGTGCAAACCTCTTTTATCTCCCTTTGTTTGTATACTAGAGATTTCTGAAGCGCAGAACCCGGAAGTAGGTTCCGTTTTGGAACACAAAACGTAGATAGGTGCATATATATATATTTTTCCGATTTTCACAGTAAAAATGTGCTAATAAAAACAGATCCCAAGGATGTAATAAAAATGAAAATGAAAATGAAAATAAAAATAAAAATGAAAAATGGTAAAGACTGGATTTCTTGAATATCAACTGGGTTAAATCTATTAACTTTTTTCTATTGTTATAATTTTAATAAGATATCAACTGGGTTAAATCTATTCTCTTTTCTCTATTATTATAATTTTAATAAAACTCCATAGAGTCACAGGAACCATTTCATTTCAAAGTCGCCGTTTAGGCCTTTTGGGGCCAGAGTACCCAGATTGTATATAGCTTTCATTTCGGATTGGGCAAGTGCGATATCACTTCCCCTCTGTCTCCAATTGCCGGTGACTTTCTTTATCCCTATGACCGATTTAATTTCTTCCAAAGAGCAATTGTGTATCTTCTTGAAATGTTCAGACAAATGGTGGCCTTCCAGACCTTTTTTAATATTCCTAACATGCTCTGACCAACGTTCCCTTAGACTCCTGCTGGTCTTCCCTACATATTGTAGGCCACAACTGCATTCTATTATGTAGATACAATTTTTTGTATTGCATGTTATGAACTCTTTGATATCATGTCTGGTTTTGTTCGAGCTGGAATGATATTCTGTCACTTTTTTTGCAGTTTTTTTATGCGATTTGCACATTTGACAGGTGCCGCACCGGTGGAAGCCCTTAGTTGTTATTCTTCCTGTCATGGTTTCTTCCTGAATGGCACTTCTAACCACTTTGGACCTTAGGTTGTCCGCTTTTCTATAGATGAACCTGGGCCTCTCCCCTATATGGTCTTTTAGCACTGGATCTCTGGTGAGGATATGCCAGTGTTTTTTCATGATTTTCTCCATTTCTTTATGTTGGTTGTTGAACTTAGTTATAAACGGTATCTTGGAGGTGTTGTTCTTTTTTTCCTTTTTCTTTTCCTTATACACCAACAACGTTCCTCTTTCTTTTTCCTTCAAAAGGTCTATAGTCCCATCGATTTTTTCTTCTTCATATCCTTTCTCTACAAAAAGTTCTTTCATCCGGGTTGCTTGTTCTTCAAACACTGTCTTCTCTGAACAGTTCCTTCTAATCCTTGTTAACTGGCCTGATGGTATATTGCTCAGCCATTTTGGATGATGATTGCTCTGAGTTGATATGTAGTTGTTATTATCGGTGGGTTTTGAGTAATTCTTTGTTTCCATACAACCATTTTTAATGTATATACATAAATCTAAGAAATGTATTTCTTCTTTGCTCTTCGTGAAGGTCAATTTGATGTTGTAGGGGTTTTCATTCAGGGCTGCACAGAAAACATCCAAACTCTCTTCGTCCCCTTCCCATATGAAGAAGACGTCATCAATGAATCTTCTCCATATTATTATGTTTGCTAGGAATGGGTTGCCTGTCCAAACTGCTAACTCCTCCTACCACCCCATAAACATGTTGGCGTAGGAGGGGGCAAATTTAGTGCCCATAGCTGTACCCGTAATTTGCTTATAGAACCTCCCCTTAAACCAAAAGTAATTGTTGGTCAAGATGAATTGGATGGACTGTTTTAAAAAATCAATTTTTTTTCTTTCTTCATTTCGGTCTTTTGTAGAAAGAACTCTACTGCCTCAATGCCCCTTTCGTGGTCAATTATAGAGTACAGGGATGTTACGTCCGCAGTGACTAGGAAATAATTTTCCTTCCATGTGATGTCTTTTATATAGTTCAACATGTCAATGGTGTCCTTTAAATACGATTTTATCTTTACAACCTCCGGTTGTAGGGCATGATCCACAAATTGGGACAAGTTCGCTGTTACAGAGTTTGTCCCAGCCACAATGGGCCTTCCTGGGGGGTCTTCAATGCTCTTATGAATTTTTGGCAATATATATAGGACCGGAAAAGATGGATTGGGGTTGATGATGAAATTGGCTTCTTTTTCGGTGATGATTTTTTCTGATTCATGTTTTCTGATCAGAGTTGTTAGATCCTTATCTATTTTTAAACTTGGGTCTCCACGTAGGAGGCTATAGGTGTTTCTGTCGCCTAATTGGCGTAGGACCTCTTTTTCATATTTGCATTTATCCATCACCACTATGCTCCCCCCCTTGTCCGCGGGTTTTATCACCAATTCTTTATTTTCTTGTAAAGAAACCAAGGCGTCTCTCTCCGCTTTCCTCAAGTTTGATTTTTTCGGCCATTTTGGTTTTATTTTTTCAAGGTCCTCGCATACCATTTTGTGGAATGTCTCGACTAAGTGGCCTCTAGCAAAAGTGGGATTAAAAACAGATTTCGGTCTGAATGTTGTGGCTTGTACTTCTTCTGTCCCTTTCTCTTTTTCATTGAAGAAGCGTTTAAGGGCCAAATTTCGAGTGAATTTGTGGACGTCTACATATGTGCCGAATTTGTCAATCCTATTATCTGCCGCAAATTTTAGGCCTCTGTTTAATACTCCTTTTTCCTCTATGGTCAGTTCATGTTGGCTTAAATTAAATATCCTGTTATCTACCTTGTTTACATTTTGTACTTGGTGCTCTGGATGTTCTTGATATTCCGGGATCTTTTGTTTCCTTTGTTCCGTATTCTTTTCTTTTTGTGTTTTTCCTCCTCTTTTTCCTCTGTTTTTTCTTCTTTTGTACCGGATGACTACTTCTGGGGCCTTCTTGGTCTGGTTTTCTCCAAAAAAGACGAATAATCTAAGTCCTTATGTGTGGTTCTCCTTTTTATTGTTGAAGGGTTTATTCTCCATTCATCCCTAACAACGAAGTTTTCCCGTAATCTGGGGGTCTCTGGGTGCCTCCAGTTTTGTCTTTGGCTTCTTTTTAACACGGGCCGGTCCTCTGCCTGCCTCTGATGTGAGTTATACTTCAAGACATATGATGTTTGATCAATTCCGTATCCACTTGTTTGATGTCTCCGCCATTCTTTTAAATCCCTAAATCTTTTGTAGGGTGTTCTAAATTTTTTCTCTTCCCTTCTCAATCCATCTTTTCCGGTCCTATATATATTGCCAAAAATTCATAAGAGCATTGAAGACCCCCCAGGAAGGCCCATTGTGGCTGGGACAAACTCTGTAACAGCGAACTTGTCCCAATTTGTGGATCATGCCCTACAACCGGAGGTTGTAAAGATAAAATCGTATTTAAAGGACACCATTGACATGTTGAACTATATAAAAGACATCACATGGAAGGAAAATTATTTCCTAGTCACTGCGGACGTAACATCCCTGTACTCTATAATTGACCACGAAAGGGGCATTGAGGCAGTAGAGTTCTTTCTACAAAAGACCGAAATGAAGAAAGAAAAAAAATTGATTTTTTAAAACAGTCCATCCAATTCATCTTGACCAACAATTACTTTTGGTTTAAGGGGAGGTTCTATAAGCAAATTACGGGTACAGCTATGGGCACTAAATTTGCCCCCTCCTACGCCAACATGTTTATGGGGTGGTGGGAGGAGTTAGCAGTTTGGACAGGCAACCCATTCCTAGCAAACATAATAATATGGAGAAGATTCATTGATGACGTCTTCTTCATATGGGAAGGGGACGAAGAGAGTTTGGATGTTTTCTGTGCAGCCCTGAATGAAAACCCCTACAACATCAAATTGACCTTCACGAAGAGCAAAGAAGAAATACATTTCTTAGATTTATGTATATACATTAAAAATGGTTGTATGGAAACAAAGAATTACTCAAAACCCACCGATAATAACAACTACATATCAACTCAGAGCAATCATCATCCAAAATGGCTGAGCAATATACCATCAGGCCAGTTAACAAGGATTAGAAGGAACTGTTCAGAGAAGACAGTGTTTGAAGAACAAGCAACCCGGATGAAAGAACTTTTTGTAGAGAAAGGATATGAAGAAGAAAAAATCGATGGGACTATAGACCTTTTGAAGGAAAAAGAAAGAGGAACGTTGTTGGTGTATAAGGAAAAGAAAAAGGAAAAAAAGAACAACACCTCCAAGATACCGTTTATAACTAAGTTCAACAACCAACATAAAGAAATGGAGAAAATCATGAAAAAACACTGGCATATCCTCACCAGAGATCCAGTGCTAAAAGACCATATAGGGGAGAGGCCCAGGTTCATCTATAGAAAAGCGGACAACCTAAGGTCCAAAGTGGTTAGAAGTGCCATTCAGGAAGAAACCATGACAGGAAGAATAACAACTAAGGGCTTCCACCGGTGCGGCACCTGTCAAATGTGCAAATCGCATAAAAAAACTGCAAAAAAAGTGACAGAATATCATTCCAGCTCGAACAAAACCAGACATGATATCAAAGAGTTCATAACATGCAATACAAAAAATTGTATCTACATAATAGAATGCAGTTGTGGCCTACAATATGTAGGGAAGACCAGCAGGAGTCTAAGGGAACGTTGGTCAGAGCATGTTAGGAATATTAAAAAAGGTCTGGAAGGCCACCATTTGTCTGAACATTTCAAGAAGATACACAATTGCTCTTTGGAAGAAATTAAATCGGTCATAGGGATAAAGAAAGTCACCGGCAATTGGAGACAGAGGGGAAGTGATATCGCACTTGCCCAATCCGAAATGAAAGCTATATACAATCTGGGTACTCTGGCCCCAAAAGGCCTAAACGGCGACTTTGAAATGAAATGGTTCCTGTGACTCTATGGAGTTTTATTAAAATTATAATAATAGAGAAAAGAGAATAGATTTAACCCAGTTGATATCTTATTAAAATTATAACAATAGAAAAAAGTTAATAGATTTAACCCAGTTGATATTCAAGAAATCCAGTCTTTACCATTTTTCATTTTTATTTTTATTTTCATTTTCATTTTCATTTTTATTACATCCTTGGGATCTGTTTTTATTAGCACATTTTTACTGTGAAAATCGGAAAAATATATATATATGCACCTATCTACGTTTTGTGTTCCAAAACGGAACCTACTTCCGGGTTCTGCGCTTCAGAAATCTCTAGTATACAAACAAAGGGAGATAAAAGAGGTTTGCACAATGCGAATCCTGTGAGCGGACCCAAAAACATACACCTGTATTACCAAGGGAAGAATGAGAGTACAACACCGGAAGCCGTGCGTTCCATTGTCCCAGCGGGAACGCGACTTCCGGAAGGAGTCTGTCTAGAACAGACTACGTTATGACGCACCGCCGGAAGGAACTTGCGTTCCACGTGCGGGTCATAGACGTCGGGAACTCTTCTCTTATATACGAGTGATTGACCATGTTGTGAGTAAGGAATCTGTATGTAATATATTGTATGTAACCTCAGCAGCGCCGTGGAAATAGCTCATACAGCGCCCGGGGCAGTCTCCAGGATTTCCTGTTGACGTTTTTGTTTGCGATCCCATCTCCAGCAATACTCACAGTAATATGTTTTAATTGTCTTTTATTTGATTTTAATGGATGTTTGTCATATAAATCATGTACCATGCATATTTTAATCATTTTTGATGAAATTTATAATCAACCTATTGCGAGGGAGAGGAAGGGGAGGAGTTTCCTTTTAGATGTGTATAAAAAAGGCCTAATGGAGGTTAGAGGTACCACCTTGAAAAAGACCAACGGGTCGAAACGCGTTGGTGCGGTACCTCCTGGCCATTTGCTGTACAACTTTTTGCCCTCCTGGACACCTCAACTTTGATCTGGTGAGTCACCCCGGGCTTTATTCCATCTTACTCCCAGTGATAAAGTGAGGAGAAAAGGAGGCTCTTTTAAAGATCAGTTTTTACAGACTTGTACATACAATTTTTCTGCTGTGTTTTGAGAATAAAAGATTTGTCTTTTGGATATTATATTGGATGGACATCCCCTCTATTTGAGATACGAAAGATACCTTGATGAGAGGATCCACTGTTGTTTTAAAGTGTTCTCTTTGTTTTGCATATATTAAACCACACCCCTGATTGAGTTTTGGAAGCAAGATCGCCTGACACATACAGGAGAATTTGTGGTGATTCAAGAAAAGATACCTTGATAGGTTTACTACCCAGGATGCATATGTAAGCATACATGTGAGCGTGCCTTCTTTTTGACCACACGAGGTGTTCCTTAAACAATTAAAGAAGACACCCGGGTATATAGAAGAACCCCATATATCTCCCAACATCTTCTTGAAAAAGTGTGACATCACAGAGACTGAGACTATATATTTTGTGTTTTGTATCTTTTCTTTTATATGGTCCGGTTTTTCAACTGAACATTGTGAACTTTACACCACGAGGAGACGGTATGGTCTCTCCTTTTTGAATAATACAAATATCGTTCCCACTTGAGGGGCGCCACACTAAAAACCCTGTTTTTTACTACAGCCTCTAGAGTAGCAGGGCATAACCCGATGCTCCGATAGTGGTAAGGACCTGTCACTGGAAATAACGATTTACCCAAGGAACCACTTTAGATAGGGAATCAGAATTACTTTTAGACTGTAACAAAGTAACACGATCAAGTTATAGTACCTTGGCTTTACAAGCCAACACATCTTGTCGATTTTAGCCTCTTGCTACAAATTTTTCAATTACGGCATTTAGTTAGACTTCGCATTTTAGCCCGATTACTGTTAATGCGATGGTAACGTAACATTTGAGAGTAAGGACTCTCACTTGGCGACTATTTTTGTTTCATTGAAAAAACTGGCTAAGAGTGCCACACCACCGTTCCCCTACATTGCTCTGCTGGGAAGGCACCGGCCCCATCAACCTGGTTTTAGGGAGTGCCTAACCATTGCTATCTATCTATCCTAATATATATATATATATATATATATATATATATATATATATATATATATATATATATATATATATTAGCCAGGCACATGCAGCACCACTATTCCTCACACCATCCACCTGGCAGCCGCAGGACTCAGCAGCTGGTTCATGAGCCGTGACAGACAGCTCCATCCTCTTCTGTGTTGTGCGGTGTGAAGCTACTGGTCGATTGTATGGACCGATGTTTGCAATTGATAGAGAAATGAAGTGATGACAGTTAATGAAGACTTTCAATGAAGACAGTTGATGGCAACAATCAATTATGACAATCAGATGATAACTATCGCTGGTGGTTTGAAAATGATGACAATTAATTTAGACAATTGATAGTTGACTATCAATGGTGACAGTCGATGATGAGAGTCAATGGTGACAGTTGATGGTGACTATCGATGATGAAAGTCGATGGTGTGTATCAATAGTGAAGGAATAGATAGATGACTTGGAAGCAAATGCAGAACTCAGCTGGAACTGAGAGAAGCCTCCAGGGACACTGGAGGAAGCCAGACTATGCAACAGGATGGTGACAGAAGGATCTCACTGGAGCTGTAGAGACATGCAGCTTACTCTGGAAACATCATTGTACTAGCGATTGCCCAGGGCTCAGCCCACTCTAGATATACGGAGAGCTGCATGGCGATTGGCTAGTTGTTTATGATGTCAGTAACAGGAAGGCTGTGATTGGCTGGAAGTGACCATATTACTGAATCCACACCCATACCATGGAATGGAGGGAACTTTGTTTTGTATGCAGCGTGGCAGCGGCCTGCAGTAATGGCGGAGTATAGCGCTGAGTGTCAGGTGTTCGAGGAGGACATAGCAGAGTCAGGAGAGAGCACTACAGTATGGTAGTGAGTGCTACAGTATGCAATGCTGACGTGCTGACCAGACACCGGATTGTCAGCAGTATGTGTATCTGGATTCACCAGGAGCTGCTCTAATAAGAGGGATGCCATCTGTATGTCGGCAAACCTCTCCCTCATCCCTATAACTGGGGAAACTAGCATTTGTGGAGGGGAGACTGGGGCCAATATTTTACTATTCTGTGGGGATCGCCAGATTTGGCCCCTTCTTCTCATACATGCACAATTCACAGGCTTTTGCTGCAAGGAGCCTAATGACACAAATAGTCCAGCTCTATTCCCATCAATCTCCCAGAGCGGAGCGGATGAAAGCCATTACGGGATACGGTCATTGGGTCTACAGCAAGTTGGTCAACATGGTTCTGGGTCGACATGGGTTTAGGTCGACAGGTCATTAGGTTGACACAAGCATTAGGTCAACAGGGTCTAGGTTGACAGTCAAAGGTTGACATGGGGCTTTTCACTGTTTTTTTGAGCCGACATGTGCCAACAGGTGGTATTTCATGCCCTACTATCCACTAGGGTGTGGTGGGAGAATAAAATAGTGTGCCAAGCGCCACAAAGCACCGTGCCCAAAGCATTGCGTGCGAAGCGGCGGTGCACTGAAAACGGTGTCCATGTCGACTGTGTTGATATTCGGGTAAGAAAAACTCCATGTGGACCTTTTGACTGCCGACCTAGACCCTGTCAACCTATTGCTTGTGTCGACCTATTGCTTGTGTCGACCTTGACCCATGTTGACCTTGACCCATGTCAACCTAGAACCATGTCAACCTAGAACCATGTCGACCTAACGGTATCGACCTAACGCTTGTCAACCAACTTGCTGTAGACCCAATGATCCCAACCCTGGTCTGCTCCAGGTTAGCACACCCTAACACTTTATTAACACTTATTTTTTCCTATCACATTGTATATATTTTGTATTTTAGTCACACCTTCACTTCCCTACATAGCACCTATGTGCTTCTTATTAACCCCTACTAATTTTCATTTGTGTGCTGCCCTGGAGTACTCAGCCTGTGTCGGCATGTTGGGGGCCCACACCCCAGACCCATACCCAGTATTAGGGACCCCCAGTGACAGAGATGCCTTGACGTACAGCCTGGGGGCTTAGCCCTATATCTGCAGATATACACAACCAAAATCTCTGTGCAATTGGGATACCAAATGTTTTTTCCTAGACAGAATTGCCCCTCCCTTTTGGCACCTGAGTGACACACCTCTGATTGAGCAGCTTACCAACAAAAGTGTTGTGCAGAATAATTGTCTAACAGCTTTTTTTTTTTTTTACTAACATTGGGGCTGATGTATTCAGCCTTAACAAGAGATAAATGCAAGGATGATAAGGAGAGATAAACGTATAATAAACGTTAATACATCTGCCCCTTAGAAGACATCTTAATTAGTTATAATTATAAAATGCAGAAAATTATAGCCAGATGAGAATTTATAACACAAAGAGCTTCATATGCTGGAGAACATTAGAAAAACCTCTTGTGGTTCAGGTTCTGATAAAATTACCATCCTACAGCACAGTACATGTAAACACTTCAAAGAAAATAGAAGTTTAATCCAGTGGCATAACTACAAATTTTTCGTTCCCCCCTGCCAAAAAAGGTTCATGTCCCCCCATAAATTTAGCTTTTGTACCTAAATGCTCATTGCCAGGGGTTTCAGAAGGATAGGCACATTGGCCCTTATTCAGATCTGATTGCAGTACAAAGTTGTTCTCAAAATGGGCAAAACCATGTGCACTGCAGGTGGGGCAGATGTAACATGTGCAGAGAGAGTTAGATTTGGGTGAAGTGTGTTGATACTGAAATCTAAATTGCAGTGTAAAAACAATGCAGCAAGTATTTACCCTGCACAGAAACAAAATAACTCACACAAATCTAACTATCTCTATACATGTTACATCTGCCCCACCTGCAGTGCACATGGTTTTGCCCATTTTGAGAACAAATTTGTACTGCGATCAGGTCTGAATAAGGGCCATTATCCAGAACTTGTGTCAAGTGTAGGGAATGTTTAAAAACATTAAACAAAGTTATATAAAAAAAAAAATAACATAATATATGTACCTGGGCAAATAGTAGTTTTACATATAACCAGGGGCGTAACTACCAGAGACAATGGAGATGCCTGCCTTCAGGCTCCAAGCCCTTACGGAGCACCTGCATGTACAGCAGCACCTGTGTGGTTCACAGCGTCATCCAAGTGTGACCGCTGCTCTTCCACTGGAGCTCTGCAGTGCACCTGCTGCTGCATATTTCAATAGCTCTTTCCCAGGAACCCTGCTCTGCTAACACCTGCAATATGGGACAGGACAGCTTCCGTCTGGTACCGCTAAGCCTGTGCTTCAGTAAACAATGGTGCACCTGCCCTGGTCGCTGGACTGCAAGATGGGATCCACCATAGAACGATGATTCTACATGCTGCAAACTGCTGAATCTCATAAGTCTGACCCTGACCCACTGGCCGTTGTCACACAGAGTAGCTGGAGAACTGACAATTCACTGCCCCTATTGATCCCTGTAGACCAGGAGAACGTTATTTTTGTCATGTGGGAAGGGGGCACCAAATTCCAATATGCCCCGACGACTGGGATGAACTTACAGATGGAGCCCCTCTCGTTCTTGCTCGGCTCTCGCCAGAACGTCCCCGCTGGCGAGAGCTGGCAGAGAGGGACTCCATCAGACTGGGACACACGTGCGTCCCAGTCTCTCGGTGGCTGGGCGGTAGGACCTTGCCCATTTCCGCTTCATGGAGACAGGCACGGTTAGGAGGGGGTCAGGTTGGCGGTGCGGACTGGCGATGGAAGCGCCAGCCCCTACAAGAACGAGTGGCGCTCCATTTGTACAGGGTTGAATTTACACCCCTGGAGATCACAACATGGAACTCAAAATCGAGTAATTACTCAAATATATATAATTGGTCATTTCTAATAAATTTCTAAACAAAATTTTAATAATTCAGAAAAGATATTGTAATATTAATGTAAAACTTGTTCCACTCTGCACATGGAGCTTGTCAGTTTACTTTTTAGATTTATTCATTAATTTTGCATTTGTTTTGATATGATTTGTCTTTAAATATATTTATTCACCTCTCCTACCCATCTTTCAGTATTGTCATGTTATGCAGCTATTTTGTCCCTAGTAATAGAATCTGTTTGTTTGCTATGGGAAACATCCCATCTTCAATAGAAGACATCTTAATTAGTTATAATTATAAAATGCAGAAAATTATAGCCAGATGAGAATTTATAACACAAAGAGCTTCATTAAAAAGAAATAAAGATATCAGGATGCCTAACATTGTGATCTCGCATTCATAGGCTGGAGAACATTAAAAAACCTCTTGTGGTTCAGGTTCTGATAGAATTACCATCCTAGTTTACAATATGCGTGTGGGTTGGCACTGGCGGGTGTGAAAATTACTGATCAACAATTATTATGGATGTACATATATTGTACCAACGTTGTTACAGCGCACAGGTAGACTGGTCAGCGGTGTCCGGTTGGCTGTGCTCCCAAAGAAAGTTCAGCGAAGTAACTGAAAGGGTATTTGGTCACAAGGGTGACAAAAGAAGAACAAAAGGGTTTTTGGGGCACACTTGTAAATTATGAAGGATGAAATTTATTAAAATTTAACTTTTATTGGAAAACTTATACTAAAATATCAGTACGTGTGAAAAAATACATGTTAATCTCAATATACAAAGTGAGTATAATACATAAAAAATAGTGGTCACAAATGAACATTGGTTGGCAAAAATTATTGGAATAAATTAACTCTGTGATGTGATTCAACGAAATCCTTAGGTGGATTGTTCGGACAAATTTACCGGATTAATCCGTATTGAACACAGAGGTGTACTTGACGCAGGTAAAGTGTGTAGATATGGGTTGCTCCCGTAGCCAAGTAGTTTCTGCAATCCGGTATATTACAGCTCCGGGTATTCCCCGTCGGTCTCCTCTACAGGTACTAGCCCAGCCAATCACTGCTTAGCTTCTGAGTTCGGGATGGGAATCAGGCGTGCCAGTGATGTATGGCAGTAATGGTACCATGGGACGAGAGCGTGCCTTGGTCGTGAGAAGGCTTATCTGTGCCATCGCCTTACCCCATTGGCCATTACAGCCAATTATAGAGAAGTCCCCTGTGGCAGCAGTACGCGTCACTGTGAACAAGCCACAATGCGAAACACGTGTCAGTAGACGCCTCTGACACACACCCTCCTCCTGAACTCAGGACACGGCATCGTTACGGGAGAAACTCCAGCGTACACAGCTCCACGACAGGTACTCGCGGTGCATACACCGGACTGAGACCACTTTACCTCGGTTCCCCGCTACACAGGTGAGTGTGTGAGCGGATTGCAGAAACTACTTGGCTACGGGAGCAACCCATATCTACACACTTTACCTGCTTTTCTCCTGTACTCAAGATTAACAACAAAACAACAGACCGCATTATCCATCCATATAGGGGGTATAGTGTCAAGCGTCAAGTACACCTCTGTGTTCAATACGGATTAATCTGGTAAATTTGTCCGAACAATCCACCTAAGGATTTCGTTGAATCACATCACAGAGTTATTTTATTCCAATCATTTTCGCCAACCAATGTTCATTTGTGACCACTATTTTTTATGTATTATACTCACTTTGTATATTGAGATTAACATGTATTTTTTCACACGTACTGATATTTTAGTATAAGTTTTCCAATAAAAGTTAAAATTTAATAAATTTCATCCTTCATAATTTGTTTAAAATTTTTTGTATAATTTAAAAAGTGTGCCCCAAAAACCCTTTTGTTCTTCTTTTGTCACCCTTGTGACCAAATACCCTTTCAGAATTACCATCCTACAGCACAGTACATGTAAACACGTCAAACAAAATAGCAGTTCAATTCAGTGGCATAACTAGAAATGTTTTGTTCCCCCTGCCAAAAAAGGTTCTGGCCCCCCATACATTTAGAATATTTTGTACCTAAATGCTCATTGGCAGGGGTTTTATGCTTATTGACAGGAGTTACATGCCCATTGGCAGGGGTTATATACAGATGGAGCCCCTCTCATTTAGCCCCAGCACCTGTCAGAATGTCCCTGCTGGCGAGTTCTGGCTGAGAGGGACTCCATCAGACTAGGACGCTACATGGAGATGGGCAGGGTTGGGGGGGGAGTGCGATGGGGTTTGGGTGGCGGTGACTGACAGGGAGTGGCAGTGAAGCGGCCGGGAGCTCCGTCAGAACGGAGTGTGCAAGCGTCTCATGCTCGCGCCCCCTGCCAATGGATGGCAGGGCCTGTTGGCTGGCGAGGGCTGGCGATTCTATCACCAGCCCTCGCAATAATGAGGCGCACTACATCTATACATGTATACATCACTTTCGAGCAAGGGCGTAACTACCATAGGTGCAAGGGGTGCAGCTGCTTTGGGGCCCAGAGCTGAAAGGGGGCCATCTTTACTGTCTAAGTAATCTTTTTTTTTGTGTACATTTTTTTATTGAAAGTTTTATGACCTACAAGAAATAAAAAACCCCAAAAAAAACATCCTAAAATACAATGTAGTGTAATGATGATATTGAGAATAGTATCAGCAAATGGTTTTAGGCTCCGAGCAAAATGCACAATGAAAAAGGTAATATACATCAAAGTACAGTTTCCGCTTGATTATTATAAATAAGGCAGGCATAAGCAGTGGCGGATTCAGGGGGGGGGCACCCGGGCACGTGCCCCCCCTGTCATATATTTTGTAGCTGAGGACCAGGGCTTTCCAACGAGCCCAGCCCCGTGTCTCTAGCCCCCCGGGAACCGGAGATATCGCCTGGCAAAGCTGTAACGTTTTTTCCTCATAGGATAATATGGGACCCGTCAATTCCGACCCCCACCCGGTTCCGATGGGTGCCAGTCCCCCCCACGGCATCACAGAAGCTTGTGATTGATCTCATTTAATTCCAAATCGCTAGGCCTTCAATATGATACCAGGCTGGTCCATATCGGTCAATCGGTTCCAGAGATATTGCGTGTAAACCGATTTTTTTATTTTTTAAATGTAATTCCATGGCTGTTCATGTTCTTTGAGGGCAGATTACTCTGGAACCAAACGTTCCAGTTTCACTGGACCAAAGTCGTTCAAAGACCACTCAAAAGTTCTTCAATATGATACTTGTCTCATGTAAATGGGTCAGTTGGTTCTGAAGAATAGCCGGTTAAATGAGATAACTGGTTAAAGGGGAGGGGTGATTTTCTCTCCCCCTCACACCAGAAAATGCAGGGACTAGGCTGGTGTAAAAGGGGCCAACCTGGGAATGCATTTTCTGGTGTGAAAGGGGTATTATTTCAATTAGCTGGGACCTGCAGTACTCTGAATACAGCCATGCTCTGCCACTATCAGTGGCTATCACTTCTGCCTGGCGGCGGCTGTCCCCCATTTACCACGAGCATGTATCCCCCTTGGCAATGAGCATGTATCCCACATGGCAACGAGTATGGAACCTCTGGCAATGAGCATGGAACCCTTGGCAATGAGCATGTAGATAAGTAGCACTTATGTAGCATCATTTTCAATAGGCATTATGGTGTTTGGCATAACACATAATGGACATAATGGCATGTAACTTAACGTGTAATGGACATTATGGTGTAAATGTTTAATGCGAGACTTTGGTGGACAATGTCCCTGTTTATGAAGCATATTGTGAATTTTGGCTTAATCTGTGTGGCATTATGTGAATTCTGCCTCAATCCGTGTGGCATTATGTGAATTCTGCCTCAATCCATGTGGCATTATGTGAATTTTGGCTCAATCCATGTGGCATTATGTGAATTCTGCCTCATTCCATGTGGCATTATGTGAATTTCGGCTCAATCCAGGTGGCATTATGTGAATTTTGTCTCAATCCGTGCGGCATTATGTGAATTTTGGCTCAATCCATATGGCATTTTATGAATTTGGCTCAATCCGTGTGGCACTATGTGAATTTTGGCTCATTTCATTTGGCATCATGTGTAAGGGGCAAGTATAATGGGGTCTAGTATTTTGTTGCATAATGTGTAGAAGTTGTATATGGTGTTGTACACTACACTCAAGGACACGCCCCCTGTTGAGTGGCCACACCCCCTTTCCCGGAGCGTGCCTTCGGCGTGCGCACAACTACATCCTTCACTTTTGTTGCCATGGTGGGCCTGTGTACTTTAAATGCCAGGGCCCATTTTTAATCCCATTCCCACCCTCTCTCTGCCACTCTCTTAGCATGTACACTGGCACCACTAACACCGCCCTCCCCCACCTAAGCCCTCTTTTATCATGGTGCCCCCCCTGTCATTTTATCCTGGATCCGCCCCTGGGCATAAGTAACCTACACAAAGGAAAATGCATAGCTTCTGTTAAAGGAAAGTGTTCCACTCCCCAAGACTGACACTGACGCCATCAATGAGTTATTCCAGCGATCCCACTTAACATGATATTGTTGAATTGTACCCCGAGAACGATGTGTATACCTCTCATGGCCCGAGACCTCGTTCACCAGAGCATACCAATGATGTATGGAAGGGGAGGCCCCAGCAAACCAATGGCGCTCAATAACAACCTTGGCCATGGTGGTGAGGCACATGACATATTTGTAAAACAAGGGAGAGTGACTCTCCTCAATGTCAAGGGCAAACATACAATTGCCTGGCTATATAGGGGGGAGAGTAGGCTCTGTTTTTACAATATCTGACCAGACTTCCCTCCAGAAGGCAATTGCATTGCCACAGTAGGTGCCAGAAGTCCGCATCCGGCGATGCGCGCCTGGGACATCAATAATATCTGTTGGTATGTAATGCAAGGAGTTATGTATTTAATTGAGCCCATAATCTGTATCCACTGTGTTTAGTCTATGGGTCCCAGGTTGACCTCCCAGTCTTGAGACTGTCTACATGATAAACGGAGGTGTGTAGATGAAGATTAGCATATATATTAGAGACTTGTTTAGTCTGGGGAAGATTGATGAGCAATTCCTTAATAGGAGATGGCGTTATAGTCGGGACAGAGCTGCCAAATTGCGACTGTATTGCGTGGTGGAGTTGAAAGTATCTAAAAAACAGTTTATTGGGAATCCCAAACTCTTTGCATAGTTGTTGGAAGGATATCAAAATGCCATCTGCATATAGCTGCGCAATGGAGGTGAGCCCCACTTGTAACCAGATATTATGCTCCGACAATGGTAGGAGGTCCTTGATTGCCGTATTGTGCCATATAGGGGTCTTCCCATCAATCCCCCCCCCCAACCATATATAGTATGTGACTGTCTCCAGATGAACAAAGCCTGCTAAAGGGAGGGAGAGATGGTCCTAGGGGTCGAGTTGGATAGCAGAAAATGTAGTGGGGACACCGATGGACCCATGTGAAGAGCAAAAAAGGCAGAAAACGAGGGGCTATTTGGGTAGGCTAAGACCCCGTCGTATTTATATCTCATCAATGTCTGTAGAGCCACCCTAGGGGATATGCCAGTGGCAAACGCAGGATTTTCAGAAGGGGGTTTCCAGAGGTACAGAGCAAAGCACGGAGATGGACACTTAGGTGACCCAGTATATGCTGGGTCAGTTAAAGTTTTATAGATAGACCAAATGTATATAAATAATAATAATAATAATAATAATAATAATAAAAAAAAAAAAATATATATATATATACATACATATACATATATACATACAGGGGCGTCAACAGCAGTGTAGACCCCTGGGCATAGCAATGTATTGGGACCCCTACTGATCCTCCAGCGGTAGGGGTGGGGGAAGCTTTGATGTCTCACGGGTGAGAGGGGGTATTATATCAACCGCTCAGCATGTAGGGCCTGGATCAGTAATTTCCACTAATTACCCCTTTACTGCACAGATGGTGGGATATGGGGTGGGAGAAGGGGGCATTGGGCTGAAGGAAGGGGCCCTGATACATAACTTCCAGAGTGGTAGAGGATGTTTAATATGCAGAGGAGGGGTGTATAGTGGAGTGGGCTTATTATTCATAATTTTCTGGTGGGAGGACAGCTTGCTTGACTGCAGATATCTCCAGTTCCCATAAATAGATTTATTAGATTTTAATGGAATTAAAAACTAGAGAATCCCACCTACCAAATGGTATTGGGGACTAGGGGATGAGAGTTCAGGAGGCAGAGCAATCTGCCAAAGAGAATATAAAACTACATACCAGGTGTGTGGAGCTGGAGCAGTAACCAGCTGCTGGAAGGCTGATATCTCTGGTTCAGTAGAGACATGCTTCTAGTGTCCTTCAAAGGGGGAGAGTCCCAGATTTTGGAATATACCATCAGAAAAACTCTATGTCAGACAGAACCTGAATTATCTGACTGGGAGGCTTGGATGGGGACCACTGCTTTGAAGTCAGATATCTCCGGTTCCCAAGGGCCGATTTGTAAAATTCTTGTACCCATGGAAAAAGGGGACCCTTAGCTTTCAGCCTAGGACCCTTAGACTACTAGGGGGCGGTTTCTGGGTACTCAGAAACCCCCCCTACGTGTGCTAATGGATATGCCCCCCCCCCCAAACAAACGAGGAGAGAATACTATTCATTTTAGAAAACACCCGCATTGGAATATAAACAGGGGAATGTTGTAGAAGGTACAAATATTCATAATCCTTAAACCATCTTTAATAGGTTTATGCATCCCGCCATCGTCAGGGGGAGCTTATTCGATACCTGCACTTTCCTTTGGAGATCTCCTGTAACGGGGTCTATATTATGTTTCACATATTCACCCACATCTGGAGTACCCCATATACCTATACATTTAAAGCGAAGGGTCCACTGCAGTGGACATGAAGTAGGGAGGTCTCCATGGATTACCCCTGTGAGTGGATAAACTTGAAACTTTTGCACAACCCCCCACAATTGCCGCCACTCTAGTGCCTTAGCGGCATCCGGGGCTGCCATCAGAAATTGTGGGGCCTGGGACTGTTAAATTAGACAGCCCCCCCCCCGGATGGCCGCTCCTCTGTGGTCAACTCAATGGCGCATCCACGTCACTACGTTACATTGAGCAGTATGTGGGGGCTTTCTGTGTCCTGTGGGGACTTGCCAACTCCATTGGTTGTTCAGAAGGCAGACAGCAGGCAACTAGGCCACTGAAGCTATGCTACATGCCCCTTGCATTTTTCAGTTGTGCTACCTGACCCCCCTTAATTTCTATATTTAGCTGTGCCCATGCTCTCCCTTTGTAACTTGTACCCCTACCCTATAACATATATTTATTTAAGTTGTGAGCCCCCACCCACAATCCCAGCTGCCTTTTTTATCACAGAAGCAGAGGCGTAGGGAGGGCGGAGCCACCGGAGCATGATTGTAGGGAGGGCGGAGCCACCGGAGCATGATTGGTCGAATAGCGCCGCCGGCCCGCCCCCCCCGCAAATGATCCCTGCATAAGGAATCAAGGACTAACGGTAGCGGCGGGCAGCGTGCGCGGAGGCTGCCCTGCCCGGCGCCTGCCTCCTGCCCTGCTTGCCCGGCGGTCCCTGCCGCCAAGCCCACCGTCCGGGCGGCTGACTAACTCCTCTGTCCTGCCTAAATTGCTGCTGCTGCTGCTCGGACCGGCTTCCGGGCAGCACAGCGCAGCAGCACGCCAGACTCCTCCCTCCGCTGGCCGGCTTCATCCTGAGCCTTCCCGACACCCACCTAACCCCTTTCCCCTCCGCTGTCCCGTTGAACCTCCCATGTGTCCCTGCCTAGTCAGTGTGCTGACTGCTGAGCTGTATCGCAGTACAGCGCATTCGGCTCCTACTACCCGCAGTCTACACACTTTCAGTTCTCCCGGGGCCCGCTGACTATGTGTATATACAAGCCTCTTCAGGGGCTTGCGCAACCTCCTCTAGATGCCGAGGAGGAACAGTACAGCACTTGCAATCAAGTTGCCACAATACATTTGTAAGTGTTATCTTCTATTTGTATGTGTTTGTGTGAACAGTATATGCATTTATGTATGTGTTCAATGTATCATGTGTGGAAACCACCCCCAAAACCCACCCCATGATCCCTGAGTTAGCCCCTGCTCTCCCTCCCACTATGTATTCTCCTATCACCTCTCCCTTCCTTAAGGTAGTTCCCACTTTCCTCATCTGCGCAGCAGATTCCGTTACAGTATCTTATATAGCGCAGCAGATTCCGTTACAGCGTCTTATATAGCGCAGCAGATTTCGTTACAGTGTCTAATATAGTGCAGCAGATTCCGTTACAGTGTCTTATATAGTTCAGCAGATTCCGTTACAGCGTCTTATATAGCGCAGCAGATTCCGTTACAGTATCTTATATAGCGCAGCAGATTCCGTTACAGCGTCTTATATAGCGCAGCAGATTCCGTTACAGTGTCTTATATAGCGCAGCAGATTCCGTTACAGTGTCTTATATAGCGCAGCAGATTCCGTTACAGCGTCTTATATAGCGCAGCAGATTCCGTTACAGTGTCTTATATAGCGCAGCAGATTTCGTTACAGCGTCTTATATAGCGCAGCAGATTCCATTAGTGTCTTACATATCGCAGCAGATTCCGTTACAGCGTCTTATATAGCGCAGCAGATTGCGTTACAGCGTCTTATATAGCGCAGCAGATTCCGTTACAGTGTCTTATATAGTGCAGCAGATTCCGTTACAGTGTCTTATATAGCGCAGCAGATTCCGTTACAGTGTCTTATATAGTGCAGCAGACTCCGTTACAGTGTCTTATATAGCGCAGCAGATTCCGTTACAGTGTCTTATATAGCGCAGCAGATTCCGTTACAGCGTCTTATATAGGGCAGCAGATTCCGTTACAGCACCTTATATAGCGCAGCAGATTCCGTTACAGTGTCTTATATAGCGCAGCAGATTCCGTTACAGTGTCTTATATAGTGCAGCAGATTCCGTTACAGTGTCTTATATAGCGCAGCAGATTCTGTTACAGTGTCTTATATAGCGCAGCAGATTCCGTTACAGAGTCTTATATAGCGCAGCAGATTCCGTTACAGTGTCTTATATAGCGCAGCAGATTCTGTTGCAGTGTCTTATATAGTATCTTATTTTTTACGTTTTTTCTTTTCAAATGTAACATGCCAACACATGTTATGTTAGCCACGCCCCCAATTCATTACCGGGGAAGGGGGGGCGCAAAATATGCCCTTGCTCCGGGCACCATGGCACCTAGCTACACCGCTGCACAGAAGAGGTTAATTCATGTGAAGCCAGCAGCAGCAGTAGCATCATGGTCCTCCAGCAGGGTCCTGATCTCCTTCTGATCAGTGAGGTCAGGAGTTCAGCAACTTCAGCTGCTGGAGAGACCAGCGTGCAGAGGAGAGATTCTCTACTTTTATTGTCATTTTGTATGATTTATGTATGATTGATTTGTCTATTTTTTCAAATTTTTGGTATTATTAAATTATTTATCAGTTAGAATTAAAATGTATTTACTATTTTAGCACAGTGTTTTTTTTTGTATACATTTTGCTTAAAGTGACAGAGGGCCTTATTCTAGTTCACTCTTTCTGACAAAATCCTTCTTAGATGGACAAAACCATGGCCCTTATTCTGGTTGGTGCGGCCAGAGCCGCACACGGGGCTCCGGCCGCACAAACCAATCCCCGCCCACCCTACGGATCGCCACGGCCGTCCGTACACGGACGGCTGGCGATCCGCATAAAAATGGTGGAGGCTACGCCTCCACCATGGTGGGAGCTGCCCCCTGCATTCGATGGTCGTCGACCATCGAAGGCAGGTCCGCACGCCGCGGCAGCTCCCGCAAGCTGAGACCACACGGACAATCGTCCGTGTGGTAGCTTGTATGGGGGCTGAAAGCTGACATCCGGCGACGTCAGCTTTCCGCCCCCATGAGTTGCGTCATGGCCTCATTACCATGCATACGCCCCGCGTTTGCATGGGAACGCCCATGAAACGCGGGGCGTACACATAGGGAAATGAGGGCATGATGCCTCTCACGCCCCTATACGCCCCCTTTGCGGCGGACGAAATACGTCTGCGGCGAAGGGGGCTGCACATGCGCAGATTCACCTCTGCGCATGTGCAGAGTAAAAACATCGGCGGTACGGCCGCACGCGGGCCGTACCGATCCGATTAGAATAAGGGCCCATGTGCACTGCAGGTGGGGCAGATGTAAAATGTGCAGAGAGAATTAGATTTGGGTGAGTTACTTTGTTTCTGTGCAGGGTAAATACTGGCTGCTTTATTTTTACACTGCAATTTAGATCTCACTTTGAAGTAAAACCCCACCCAAATCTAACTCTCTCTGCACAAGTAACATCTGCCCCACCTGCAGTGCACATGGTTTTGTCCATTTAAGAAGGATTTTGTCAGAAAGAGTGAACTTGAATAAGGCCCTGAGTTACTAACAACAGTAATAACAAAAGTCCATCATAGTGCCCTCATGTGGAGATCTATTCTCATTTTCATTTATTGATTTTTTTATTGCATATCTAATTGCTTTCTTATCAAAATCTCGATGGAAAAACCTCTATTTTAGTGCAGTCCGTTTCTTTGTATTTTTGTGGTTCTCTTTATGCGGTTCAACTACGCACATCTGACTGCTGCTTGAATAGAAGATTCTTTCATTTTTTCACCTTATTTCATAAAGTCCTAGCAATGGAATGAGTTTAAAAAGTCTGTCTGACAAGTTAAGAGTAAGGGATTGTGTATACAGAATTTAATGGGACGATACATTCACGCACGGATTCTCAACTTTTGACTCTGAAGTTTCAACATTTTGGGGGAAATTTACTAAGATGAATTCATAAAAAAAAGTGTATTTTCATAGGAAAATACAATTTTTTTGGCGTAATCGTATTTTTGGCATTTACTAAGATTTTTCGTATTCGTATTGATGGGACATTCATATTTGTATTTACAAATACGAATGAATACACCATCGATCGAATACGACAGGAATTACCATTCAAAAGAATGGTGATTCCTGATTTACTAAGCGGCCATATTGAATAATTGGAGTAAAACGGCCGCAAATGGCCAGGCAAAAACGCCAGGAAAATACACTTTATTTTCCTGTCGTATTTGGCAGAAGCCTGAACGGATCATTCAGATCAATGCAGGCTTCAGTGTAAAAAAAATAGAAAAATAAATAAAAAAAACGATGTGGGGTCCCCCCTCCCCCACGGCCGTAACCAGCACCAGGCTGAAAGAGCCGGGGCCGGTAATAAAAATTCAGGAAACCCGGCAAATAGAGGTTCCCCGATTTTTTTTATACCAGCCCCAGGCTCCAGGGCCGGGTCTGGTTCCCAAAATACGGGGGACAAAATGAATAGGGGTCCCCTGTATTTTAAGAACCAGCCCCAGGCCCAACCAGTCAGCAGGGTAATGCCACAGCCAGGGGACACTTATTATATAAGGTCCCGCGGCCAAAGCATTAACCCTACCGACCAGTCAGCCTGGCCAGGGGTCCTGGGGGATTGGGGATCCCCCCAATAAAGGGGTCCCCCCCTCCAGGACTTACCTGGCCAGGCTGAAGCCTGGTGCTGGAAGGTGACCCTGGGCTGTGGTCACCGGGCTGATTGAAGTCCCAGCAAGCCTCCCCCGCATGCTGGGACTTGGAGACCCACAAGTCCCAGCATGCAAGGCATTAAAGGGCCCGCTGGCACTTGTAGTTCCACGGTATTAAAAATAGTAAAATAAACACACACACTGACACATGAAAAATAAAACTTTAATACATCCAAAGCCCTTTCATACAGATACTTACCTATCTTGAGCCCATAGGTAGGTCTCCGGGTCCGGGGCTCCAGGGTGAGGGGTCCGGGGCTCCATGGTCCAGGGGGACCTTATATAATAAGAGTCCCCTGGCTGTGACATTACCCTTCTGTCTGGTTGGGCCTGGGTCTGGTTCTTAAAATACGGGGGACCCCTACTCATTTTATCCCCCGTATTTTGCGAACCAGCCCCGGCCCTGGAGCCTGGGGCTGGTTTTAAAAAATCAAGGAACCCCTATTTGCCGGCTTTCCTGATTTTTTTATTACCAGCCCCGGCTCCGTGCAGACTGCCTAGACAAATTCGTATTAGCGGCCGTATGTATATGGCCGCTAATATGAATGAATACGACATCGTAGGTTTACAAAGCAGTCGTGTTTGACTGCTTTGTAAATTACCCTCCGGAACACAACTTTGCATACGGCTGAAGCAGTCGTATTCATTCGTATTAAGAATAAGAATACGATATATCGTATTCGTATTCTTAGTAATTTTCCCCCTTTGGCTTCCACATTGCCAGACTCATTAAGTTAAAGGGTACTTGTTTCCTAGCACGGCCACAAATCTTGGCCATCGGGGGTAATTTTAGTGGCCTGCGACGCGACCGATGCGATGCCCCCGATTTTTCCATTGAAATGCATTGAAAACAGTGAAAAATCGGGTCGGTCGTGTCGTGTGCGCCTAAAAATGCTTAAATGGTCCACCCGCGATGGCCGCGATTTCCCCATAGGGAACAATGTTAAATGCCTCAATTTACCCGCGATGACCCCGATTTCCCATAGGAAACAATGTTAAATGGGTAAATTTACCCATATCATCATAGGGAAGAATGGTAAATGGGCCAGAAAGCCCAAAAAACCCCCCTGACCAGTGAAATGTCCCCCCAAAAGTAGTTCACGCCACCCCGCGATGAACGTGAACCCGAAGCGTGGCGAGCGCAGCGAGTCCGCGAGGGGCGGCGGTACGCGTCCTCCGACCTTTTCATACCCCCACTATCCACTAGGGCGTGGAGTGAGAATAGAATAGTGTGGCGAGCGCAGCGAGCCACCGAGCCCGAAGCGTGGCGAGCGGACGCGGATACCTTCACAGGTAAACGCGTCCCTTCGCAGGCTTCACAGGTATCCGCGTCCCCTCGCGGGGCTCGCTGCGCTCGCCACGCTTCGGGCTCGGTGGCTCGCTGCGCTCGCCACACTATTCTATTCTCACTCCACGCGCTCGCCACGCTTCGGGTTCACGTTGATCATGTGGTGGCGTAAACTACTTTTGGGGGGACATTTCAATGTTCAGGGGTGTTTTTGGCCCATTTACCATTGTTCCTATGATAATTTGGCTAAATTGAGCCATTTCACATTGTTTCCTATGGGAAATCGTGGTCATCGCGGGTAAATTGAGGCATTTAACATTGTTCTCTATAGGGAAATCGCGGGCCCGCGATGGCCCCGATTTTACCCCCGATGACCGCGATTATGATCGTTGTGGCCGTGCTAGGAAACAAGTACCAGTTAAAGCTTTTTTTAAAGCAAAAAATACTTACAAAACAAATTGTGGTTTATAGCTCGTTATCTATGGCACCTGGAGAATCACAGTTTGAAGAAAGAATCACTAATCATTCCATTTGAGGAAATGAATGATGCTTGTATCTTATTCCGAAAGCTCCATAGTTTTTAGACTAATTCCGACATCTCTCTTTTCACATCCAGGTGCCGAGTCTGGATCACTTCAGTAATTTTGTATAAATAAAAAATCTGGACAAATGAATATTTATACAATAAAACAGAATAGCGCAGATTATGTCATCTAATTCAATTAAAAGCTCGGTACTTGTGAGTTATCCGGGCTCCCGATTTTTTGATTGTATGCCTTAAGTTAAGGCATACAATCCGATGCGATGCGATGCGATATCGCATCGCATCGCATCGCATCCGACCATCGGATGCGATGACCCGATTTTTCCATAGGAATCAATGTTAAAATGATTCCTATGGAAAAAGGGGTCCTTTTCATACCCCTACTATCCAAGTGGGCATGGAGTTGGATATAAACCTGTGGCGAGCGTAGCGAGCCACCGAGCCCGAAGCGTGGCGAGCGAAGCGAGCCCCGCGAGGGGACGGTATTCCGTGTCCCCTCGCGGGGCTCGCTACGCTCGCCACGCTTCGGGCTCGGTGGCTCGCTACGCTCGCCACAGGTTTATATCCAACTCCATGCCCACTTGGATAGTAGGGGTATGAAAAGGACCCCTTTTTCCCATTGAATTCCATGTTAAAATGGACTCAGTCCATTTTAACATTGATTCCTATGGAAAAATCGGGTCATCGCATCGCATCGCATCGCATCGCATCCGATGGTCGCATGCGATGCGATGTCCCGATCCGACCCGATTTTAAAATCGGACGCCCGGATAACTCACAAGTACCAAAAGCTCTAAAACAGACAACACAATCGTTTTTGAAAAATCTGACACAGATGGTTAAGTACTGTAGTTGTACTAGGAAATTTGATTAATGTAATGAAATCATAAAAAACACATAGTACTGCGTTCCCAACTCTTTGTTAGAAGGTTGTTATGAAAAGAATATTAGTTTAACATTTATTTTTTTTATTTTCAGAGAGCATCTAGCTTGGCAACACTCTGCCAAACATAGATGTATTGGGACCACCTGAGTAGACAATGTCTCTAGCACTGCGCCACATTGGGGAGAGGCTCTCGGAACATTTGGACACTTTTTCCAGCACATTACTCATTCCATAAACATGGTATTCCACCTACATTCTACAGATTTTATATTGTTTACACTTTAAATTATTTTGATATCTCTGTTAGAGATGAGCGGGTTCATATCTATTTGGTTCTTTTCTCCAAACCAGTGGCTATTTAAAACACTTGACAGTGGCATCACAAGGAGGGTGCAGGGGTGCGTGCCTCTCCCGAATGTCATCCTTCCAATGGGTGACAATAAAATGTTTGTAGGATCTCCAGGGACAGCCTGCATGCCCCAGGAGTGAGATAATCGGGGGTTCAGCCCACAAAGCCACACCCCTTAAGTGATATTAGCAGTGCTCCTGTGAAGCCATGACCCTTTACATGAAGCCATCAAGCCTTTTTGGATGCACATGCCAGTAGTCTAAAGGCCCCCATTCACCGAGGCGATTTGGTCCGATTTTGGCCGATTGCGACCAATTGGCCCGTTAAATCGGACCAAATCGTAGCTCCCTGACATGCCGTCGGGTCTGATGCGCGGTCCCATGCGCATCGGACCCGACCAGATGGTCAGACCGGCAGGCCGTCCGACCACCCATTCCTCCTGGTGGCGAGGCGGGCGGGAAGCAGGGACGCATGCGATCCATCACAACGGATCACATGCGTCCCTGCCGCCGGGAAGGTCCCAGGGGCTCGCAGGCTGTCGGGTGTCCGTACACTGCTGTGAGACGTCGCAGGCAGTGTATGGGCACCTTTAGACTGTGATACTTAAAGCCACCACTGGGTGTAGACAAAGCTTTATGATGGGGTATACATATGGGCATGTCCCACCCCAACATAAATGGCATCTATGGAAGATTGTAGTTGCTGTTAGGGGTGAAAAACTGATTAAATGGTCTTTTAAAAAAGACCTGTATCACACCTTCTAACGAGTGGTGTGGAGAAGCTGCACATACAGCAGCACCCAATTAGCTTCTATCTATATTTTTTAGAATGTATTCGATTACCGCTAATAAGAAACTGGTTGTCTCCTCTTCTGCACTCTTCCTCGGTCCTCAGGACCCCCCAACAGTGCACGTTTTCCAGGTCTCCACACAGAATCACAGGTGAAATAATTAGCTCCACCTGTGATCTTTTAAAATGTGTCAGTGAGTAATGAATGCACCTGTGCACCTGCCGGGTGACCTGGAAAACGTGGACTGTTGGGGGGGTCCTCAGGTCCGAGGTTGAGAACCACTGCTTTAGAAGGCTTGATACATCTTTTGCTATGTGTCTTACTCTCCTAAATAAGATTCCAAGTGCAGAGGATTTCCTGATCACTAAACTACTATGCCAAGTATAGGAATCCAGAATGCCATCATGTTCCACAAAGGGGACACCACCACATTTCTCCCAGCAATATAATCTAATGTGATCCTGGTTAACTCCTGGCCTTCTGGAGTTTTTAGAGCTATCTGCTATTATCTGCGTCTCTGTTGATCAACAGGTCTTCTGTGAGAAAGGGTTCTAGAATCCTCAGCTGGGACAATGGAGTGATTCTAGGCTCCGATATATAACGATCCATGCCATATTTCATCGCTGACCTTCATATCATAAAAAGGAAATGGTTTGTTGTTTGTATAGCTGGTTATCCCCAGAGACAACAATAGGGATGTCACAAAGAGTAGAACCTGTACTGAAAATAGATTGCTGCTATTCGGGTGATGTCTACAGCATTTACTTGTACTCCTTTTACTGCTACTACAATCCTAGATGCGGCTCATTGTACAAGGGCCCTGCAAACAAAAACCTGGATCCTGTGACCTGCACCTCCAACCCAGGTAGCTTGCAGGGTTGGACATGGAAAGGAAACAGGTTGACATAAGGGATCATCAATGCCTCAATGCAGCTCACATTATAGTCTGTAAAGCAATGGTAGTTAGAGACCATTGTTCAATAAAATAGATCACAGTAGGCTAACACTGTCTGTTGTGGATAATCATGATCTTGTCCTCTGAACTGACTTATGTAACAAATTCACTGATTCCCAAGTAACAGGTTATACTGTATATATTCACAACCTTGTTTCTTGGTACAGGGTCCAGGCTCTCTACATACATTTGGGTCACCTGCTATCACAACTCAATCCAATGCATGGATGATTTACAGTATGTGAGATTAAAACAACAAAAGACAACCCACCCAAATACAGCAGGAGGAGCTAGGCACATCTATTAGTGAAAGACGCACCCCTGAGTGGTCATGAGTATGCCCATAGGCAGGGCTGGCAACAGAAATCTTGGGGCACTGTACAGTGATATTTCTGGGGCCCCCACCTAATCCCAAATCCACACAACGCTCTTCTGCATGAGCCTTAACCTTTCGCTGCTCCAGATCCTGCTTTCAGGTGTGGGCTTCTCTCATTCTCAGTCCTGCTGGCTTGGCTCCTGCTGGCTCTGGCTGCTGCTGGCCTGTCACTTTCACAAAAGAATTCTGAGCACTACGAGCAGGCCTTTCGCAGAGTGCGGAACAGAAGACCCGCGCAGGAGCCAGAGACTGAGGCCACAGCACCAGCAGTGGGTAAAGCTGTGCGCCTGCGGCATCAGGCCGTGCCCACACACAGAGTAGATGGCTCTGAGCACCAAGTGGCAGGGCACACAGTCAGACTCAGCCAAAAACAGATGGTGCACAGTAGACCACCGGCCCGCAAGGGTCACTGACAGGCCAACTAGTACAGGCAGTGGCTGTGTCCAGGCATGGAAGCTCTGGGGCCCGTCACACTTGTCCCCCTTGACCCCCCATGTCGCCTGCCCTTCCCATAGGAGGAGCTAGGCTCATCTATTGGTGCAAGGCACACCCCTGAGTGGCCATAAGTATGCCCATAGGAGGAGCTAGGCTCATCTATTATTGCAAGACACACCCTTGAGGTGCCATTGGTATGCTCATAGAAGGAGCTAGGCACATCTCTTGGTGCAAGGCACACCCCTGAGGTGCCATTGGTATGCTCATAGAAGGAGCTAGGCACATCTATTGGTGCAAGACACACCCCTGAGGTGCCATTGGTATGCTCCTAGAAGGAGCTCGGTACATCTATTGGTGCAAGACACACCCCTGAGTAACCATAGGTATGCCCATAGGAGGAGCTGGGCTTATCTATTGGTGCAAGACACACCGCCTCAACAGCCTGCTGGCTTTGCACACCTCAAAACCACACTAACTGTAGTCTCTCTGAAACTAATTGTCAAAAGTAGGCAAGTATGGATTTAATACACCTGCAGTGCCTTCTTCTGAGTTAGTGAAGTCCCCTAATGTACAGGGCTATATAATATACATGAGCTTAATAATATAGTGATCTTCTGCTACTTACATGTGATTTAACAGCTCTGTCTCACATCCTTAATGTTTACTGCAAGTCGTAAAAAAAGATACTTATCTTGGATTACTTTAATCAGAGATTCAATTTCCGCTGCTATTCAGATCAGCACTAATGCTGTGTGCAGCGCTCAACAGCTTTGTACAGTAAGGCAGAACAGTAATACATCAGTTAAACCATGATGATAGTGTGACTGTCATTTTGAGCAATGGACATACTATACGGATAGCCAGAATGAGTTTATTGTATTCAAGTAACACAATGGGTGAAATTTAATAGGATGAGAGATTCAGAAAGTGAGAGATTTGGTAAGAAATCGCCAGTTTTTTTAAAGCGGCAATCATTGACACTTCAAAACCCAGTGTGATTTTGAAGTGTAAATGATTGCCGCTTTAAAAAAACCTGGAGATTTCTTACCAAATCTCTCACTTTCTGAAAAAGATGTTTAATCTGTATATTGTACTACAGAAATACTGTATTATCAGTGTTATGTGCTCATTAGTTCTTATTGAAATGCTCTGTATTGTCTTTTTCTCTAGGGGACAAAGCCACCACGGAAAGCCGAGAACATCCATAGAGATTACAGATCCTCCACTTCCACATATAACAGATGAACCTTTTTTCTTTCATTATAGAAATAAATGTATTATGTTATAAGCAGCTTAATTATTCATCACGGAACATTCTTTAAATTGCAAGCTCTTTTTACCCAAAGTTTATATTTCTATGGTGTTCCCAGCACTGTGTGATATTAGCACTGTATCTGTATCCAAATGAATAATATATTGCTTCACACTGAGGGCCTAATTCAGACTCGATGAGATGGGGCCAAATTTGGCCCCATTTCCTATGGTGGGGGTCTGCGCATGCGCATATATGGGCATGTGCAGACCCCCTGTGCAAAAGCCCCGCACTGACCCACCGCCACCTGGAACGCCCCCCCCCACCGCCCCGCACCGACCCCCCCTCACCTATGTTTGGGCAGCACAGAGCTGTGCTGCCCGGACCTGTGACCTCCTCCTCCCTGCACTATGATCCTCTTCCGGGTGCAGGGAGGAGGAGAGCCCGGCGCAGCAGCAGCAGCGCCGGGTAAGGAGGGAGGGGGGAGCTTCCGGGACCCAATGGGACCCGCTGACTCGCCGCAAAGGACAGCTCTTAACGCAAAAGCTGTCCTTTACCATAATTATCGCATATGTAAGAGCATATGCAATAATTATGTATGCAATGGGCGGCGAAGGGGGGCGGAGCTGGGCTGTAGATGTTAGAACATCCCGCCCAGAACCTCTTATAAGCCCTACACACTGAGCAATATTCAGGCATTTTCTGAGCAATTTTACATGATTTCACTAAAATGTTCAGAAAATTCCTGAATATCGCTATGTACAGTATGTAGGACACACAGCGATGTAAATGCGTGGTCTGTAAGTATCTCCCACACGGTTATTAATCGGTTGGGACCAGTGTTCTCAGCAGAGAACACTGCCCCTGATACACCGCTCAGCACAAAGCACTGTGCAGCATCACTCAGAACGCTCTTTTGATCAATGATCGGGCTCTCCACAGGGTGAGAATGGGACCAGAGTTAGATTTCCCAGGTTAACCATTCGTACTGCCCTGCAACCCAGGCCAATCTCAGGACCAATCCTGCAAGCTACCCCAGTTAGCTTCCTGGGCTGCTGGCCCTGGTTCATTTATTTATTTATTTATTTATTTTGGAGGGGGGGGGGGCTTTCATACTGAGCCGCAACAATTGCCTGAGTTTTTGAGTAGGGGCCAAATGCACTTAGCTTTAAAATGAAGAGTGATAAACAGACAGCAAATCAGCTCCTACCTGCCATGTCACAGACTGTGTTTGAAAAATGTCAGGTAGGAGCTGATTGGTTTGTTGTTTATCACTTTCCATTTTATAACTTTTGAAGCTTAGTGCATCTGGCCCTTTGTATGGAAGGTATATATACATTTTCTCTTTGATTCTTTCAAAGAATATCAGAGACTTCACCCCAAATTTGAGGAATGGTGGTTATAACAAAATCTGGTTAGATGCTTTAAGATGAGAGAATGTTTATGATATTAAAGCAGATCCTAACAAATTATGTCAATGCATTACTTTATATAAAACCTCTTTGGATCTTTTGTAGGAAACACCTTAGTAGTATGGACAGTGACCATAGGTCCATCACTTCCATATATTATGTAATACAGTAATAAACATTTTCTCAAAATATATTTATTTGTAAATGTTATTGGCAGCACTATTTTGCAAGGCTACTTGCATTTTAAGTCCATTAAGATCTAATATAGTCAGTACTGTCAATTACTACATCATTTTGAAACTTATACCATTCTGAGATTTATATTTCCCAAAGGCTCCATCACTTATTCTTGTAAGCAGTTTCTTTGACTTGATTACGGCTTGGCGTGTAATTAGAATCCATCATTTCTCAAATATGTTTAATAAGTGGATTTTATCCAGTTCGTTTCAAAGATGAAAATAAGAACAGTATGATGAGTAATATAATATTTAGTTTAATAAAATGATCTAACTCTTTCAGTGCAGAGCAGCTTTTTTCAAAATTCTTACATCAGTATGGAAACTTCAGGGGAGATGTATCTATCCCCGGTGTGAGATAAAGGTCCTTAGGGGCCCATTTACTAACATTATTTTTACTAAAATATTGTGAAAAGGGGTGTTTTCACACCCTTTTCGCATTAGTTTAGTTTAACTTAAATGTACTAAAGAGGAATTGGAGCAGAATTCGCAAAATTCTCCTCCAAAACCCAATTTTCGCATTTTTTTTATAAATCATATCGCATTTCCCATAATTGTAATGGGAAGTGTGATCTGCTCAAATTTACTAAGCTTAATTGTTAAAAAAGTTGTTACAGGAGGGAGAGAGGTTTCTAGAGGATGCCTCCGTGGTGCACGGAGCACAAGCAAAACTTGTATTTTTTGTTTTGTATTTTTTAACCCCTCTTGGACTTACATGTCACTTTTACATGTATATCATTTGCTCTGGCCATGCTTGCACTCATATTCTGTGAGTGCAGCAGCTGCCGCTAAGAGCTTCTTTCTAGGGGACTCAGTGTCAGGACTCAGGTATTAGTCAGTGCACCCCATTTTATATCAGTGAAATGCCGTGGCTCCCTTTGATATGCTGTGCGCTGTGAACCAAGACAGCGCACAGCATATCCCGAACCAAGACGGACTGAGCAGGAAGCTCCTGATTGCTAGACCAATAGCGGTATTCGGGGGGCGGAGCCACACGATGTAAACAGAGACAACGTGTGGCTCCTGCTCAGTCCGTCTTGGTTCGGAATCTGTTGGTTTATTTTTTTTGCCAAGACCCCTGGACTCTACTGCTGGATTGAAGAGGACAGATCTTCGCCACAGTACACTTTTAAGTAGAATTTCCTTCCACAGGTTCCCCTATGGATTTCGTCGGATACCGGACACCAGACCCCTGGACCAGGACAGAGGGCTACCTACGGGCTCAAAATAGATAAGTATGTATTAGCTTTGGATGAAATAATTTTTTATTTATAATGTGTTTATTTGACTATTTTAATACTGTGGAACTAAAAGTGCCAGCGGGCCCTTTAATGCCCAGCATGCTGGGACTTGTGGTTCTCCAAGTCCCAGCATGCAGGGGAGGCTTGCTGGGACTCATAGTTCCACAGTATTAGACAATAGCTGAAACATCCGTATGCATTCGTATTCATTCGTTTTAAGAATACGAATACGAAATATCATTCGGATTCTTAGAAAAATTCCTCCCATAATGTGAGTCTAAGAAAGGTTTATTATATGGTAATACTTTTTATACTGCAAATAAAATAAATAATTACCTTTGACATCACCTTTGGATTTTGGAAATTGATAAAGGCTTGCCAAAGTCAATGGTGCAAGCTAACATGAAAGGCTGATAATCAGTGGATAAGTGATCAATCCTAATTTAATTAATGTAACAGTACTTGTGTAGTTTCACTTAACTCCATGCCAACGTGGATAGTTCATACCCCCACTATCCACATTGGCATGGAGTTGACTTTAGATAGCGTGGCGAGCATAGCGAGCCACCGAGCTCACACCGTGGGTGAGCGAAGCAAGCACCGCAAGGAGACTCAGATGCATGGTGCCATGCTGGCGCCATAAAACTACACAAGTACCAATGTAACATGCACATGTGCAATCCTTGGGAAAAATAATGCACTGGGGCTCATCAGTACCCATTCACGGGAACCAATAAAAAAAAGAAATCATGACATGTCCCTCCTACTGTCATGATCATCTCTCCTTTTAATAAAAAATGTGTATGGGTTGGCATAGACTTGTTGGGTATTTTAAATATGGATGGGTATTCCAACATCAGAAACTGAAGTCGTTAGATAATGCAGTGTTGGGTTGGTGGTGCTCCCGCAATTATACGTAAACACACTAGAAACACAAAAAGCTGCAAAGTTGCAACTCTAAGCTTTTCATTGTACATAGACTAGATACAAATAGATTAAAGATAAAATATAATATATTTATTTTACTTGATTTGAAAATGGGACAAACAACATATATTAATAGATGTCTATAAATAATACCATTAATGGTATAATTGCTGGCTTGTGATAAATGGTGCATCAAAGAATGTATAGAAACATCTAAAGTTTCAAAAATAGTATTTCAAAACAAGAGCTAGCGAAAATAGATTTTAAAAAAGTTGTTTTTTAACTCCTATTGAGGTGTAATTAATAGTCACACGTAGTGAATGACTAATGGTGGTTACAGAATAACCTGGCCAGACACCAGAAATAGTCAAAGAAGAAGAAAATAATATAGATCAAGGAATGTGCGTATTTCAGTGCATCTGCTCTTTGTAGATAATTAGGAACCTCAGTACCGTACCATGTATTTCCCTGAAGTCTCCTTACAGAGTACTGACAGAGCCCTTCACTGCTTGGCTTCCAAAATCAGATAGAAGTGGGCATCCCAGTGAGGTATGATGGTAGATATTGGGTCACTTACAAAAGAGAGTACACATCCGCACATAAAAAAGTTTGCACTTCTGCTTTTTAGCCAACAAGTGGGCTGTAACCCTGTACTGAGGTTTCTAATTATCTACAAACAGCAGATGCAATGAAATACGCACATTCCTTGATCTATATTTTTCTCCCTCCTTTGACTATTTATAGTGTCTGGCCAGGTTATTCTGTAGCCACCATTAGTCATTCACTGCGTATGACTATTAATGACACTGTTTTCTGTGAATAGTCATTCACCTTAATAGGAGATAAAAACAGCTTGTAAAATCATAAAATCACCAATTATTCCCTCTGAACAGGATGAATCCGTGCAAATACAAACTTGCTATTTTTTTTACCATGTATTTGAACATTATTATTTATCGTATATATTGTTTTGGGGTCTATTTTTGCCTACTCTTGTTTTGAAATACTATTTTTGAAAGTTTAGATGTTTACATAAGTTCTTATTCAATCAAGGCTTGATGAAGACCCGACAGGGTGGAAACGCGTTGGAGGCAGCTTGGAGTCCATCGCTCACTGCACTACAACACAGGAGATGAGGGTGCGTACACACGGGGGCGATTCTAGTAAATATCGCTGTGTGCAACAGCGATATATCGTCGGGTGCGCGCTCCTTTTTTCTGCCCGTAGTGATCGCTGGTCGCAAGAGCTTGCTCCTGCGCCCAGCTGATTTCCACTGCCAGGCTCCTCCAGCAGTTTCTTTTTCATTAGCGACCATCTCTGGTCACTGATGCAAATGGGACACCGAGCGATATATCACTCAGCATGAGTGATATATCGCTCGGCGATATATCACCCCGTGTGTATAGGGCTTAAGGGAGATTTATGAGGAAGGAAAAGACATTTATGCAAAGACCTATGAGACGCTTGAAATAACACCTAAGAACAAGCGCAGACCGAGTCCTGCATTTAACCACCCACCGCCAGAGTGGGCTCCCCACTAGAAGCTGCAGGAGCAGGTGAGGGAGTAGCGCACAGCTGATCATGCACCCAGCCAGAGACAAGTGTCAGCGGCCTCCGATTCCTGCATCACCGCTTCCCTAATGAGCTCTTCACAGGGACAGGCTGAAGTTGGGGGCATTACTGGAATAAGATCACAGGAGACACCAGCGGCTGTAGTGGCAGCACGGCCACTGGATATACAAATGTTTCCTGAAAGGGTTAAAAGCCAGGGCTGCAGGGTACATGGAGAGCTGCAGTGGCAGTACAGCTACCCGAGTTTTGAGAACATTCCCCTAGAGCAAAGGATATAAAGACCCCACCAGTATTCTCGGCGGATGGGTGAGAGTGCCTTTTATTATTCCTCATAATCCAGACCTGATAAAAGGGTTTTCTAATCTCTGGATTGAACATTTATGGGGTACCCGGGAATAACATCTTATCCCTAAGGCTGTTTTCTTGACATAGAGAGGAAGCACCCCAAAAGGTCTGGTTGATTACATCAAAATTTTCTTTTGACTGTTTGCCTGAATAGTGACATTTGTCTGTGGAATTTTTTCTTTCCTTTTTACTATTCTTTATTGAAGTTTTTTATTGGCGTTTTTCACGATATTTTGAATGCACTGAAATTTGATATTTTTTATGAAAAGTGGACCTTGTTGCTTTAAATCGGGACACTGTGAACAACCAGTTTACTCTAAAGCCAAGGATATAGATGGTGTTGTCGGGAGCCCAGAGGTTACAATGCTGTCATCGAAATCTCCATTGTTCAACTGCCTGACAGTTGCAATCCCGACCAGTAGGAGCTATTCTCCCTCATGGTGGTCCACAACTCCCATAGAGGGAGAAGCTTTTTTGCGCTCCCCGTTAGTATACCGGCGGCCGGGATTCCAATAGCTGTATAATTACCATAGGTATCCTGGCCATCGACAAATCATACTGAACACCTGAAAAGATATCTCTGCTATTTTTCGAAGATCCTTATTAATACATATGGCCAGTGGAATATCTATGATAACCAATGTTGAATGCAATGTGCCCAAATCAATGAATTGGTCCATCAAAGTGCTTGTAAAGGAAGGGTTAATCTTGTCTAGGAAAGACAAACAAAATCCTCCAGCCCACCAATATGGACCTGCAAAATAATTCTACAGTACATCCTCCACAGGGTCCTAATGCTCACATTTCTGGAGTCCCACATCAACAATGGGAGGACTACACAAATCACCAAGAGAATGGAGTAGGGGTATTCTGACCACAAGACCTCTAACACAGAGGATTTTAGAACATGTGGGCCCAGTGAGAAATTCCAAAACCGACATTGGCAAACTTAAACAATTAACGGTACTTATGTATTATCTGGGCTCCCGTTTTTCTTATGAGACCGCGTCCCCTCGCGGGGCTCGCTGCGCTCGCCACGCTTCGGGCACGGTGGCTCGCTGCGCTCGCCACACTATATAAAATCAACTCCATGCGTAGTTGGATAGTAGGGGTATAAAAAATGGGGTGCATTTAACATGGGAGCCCAGATAATACATAAGTACCCAATTAACTACAGTGGCAAAACATTTTCATGACCACCATTATGGAGATCCTCAATTACTGAAAGCCGTTAACATCAATCAGGAATTATTAAAGAGAGAAAGTTATTGGACTTTCATGCTGGGAGGACTACAACCCTCTCGGATGAATGAACATATTCATTATGGTGCCTTTCTATGAAAATAACATCTAAGAATATAAGTTTTCCATACACAGCTGTTTTAAATTTTGAATCTTAAACTGAAGATATTAGATAATATACCCGACATTCCCATATATGATGACATCCCTACATTAATATCAGATTAGGAACATTGAATCATATCAGGGAAACATCAGAATTCTTCTTGTTATAAAGAACATCAATCATACAGATGTAGCAGCCCTCATTCATTCCCGGCGCCTGCCAGATCCCTTTCACTGACGAGCGCCGGCGATAGGGACTGGGATGCACGTGCGTCTCACTCGCACGCGCGTCCCAGTATCACGGCGGACGGGGGCAGCATCTCCCTGCCGGTCTCTGCTTCATGGAGATGCTGCCCAGTTCCGGGGGTCGGGGTGGCAAGGGGGACCGGTGGCGACAGTGGGGGAGGCAGCGGCAGGCTCCATTGCCACGGGCGCTCGAGCATCTCGTGCATTTGCACCCCTGGCGATAGCCAGCTGCTGGCGGGGGCTGGCGATAGAATCACCAGCCCCTGCAAAGATTAGTCGGGCTACATCTGTATAACAAGAATATATTTTGGATGAAAATTATGAAGAATGGGTAGAAAAAAAATACCGCCACAAAGGATACCATTTAAATATGGCTTAATGGAATTTGTTTCAACAACTGAGGAAGTTTTATAGATACAAATGATATAAGAATAGCTACATCGTAACATCATAAAGTGATTGGACAGTATCACATTGAGTTTTGTTATCACAGGTTCAACATTTTACATTAGTTCACCTTTTCCACTTTAGTTTTGAGTGTCATTTTAGACCCACATGAATTCAACAATATTATTAATAATCACTATATTATTTATAATATGTTATGTCTGTTTTTTTGTAAGATATTTATTAATCATGTCACACATTTTTTATAACTCACAAAAAAAAATATCACTCATAATTAATTAATTTTCAAATAAATTATAATATCACTTATAATCAATTCATTTTTCACTAGATACATTGGTTTATTAATAACTAGCTGACCCACCCGGCGTTGCCCGGGAAAACCTTGGGGTTTCTTTATTTCCAAAATTGCTGAAAAATGTAATCTTACAGTATGCTGTGCCAAAGACCTAAGATTGTAATTTGTAATAGATTCCACCATAATGTTAGAATGTGTTTGCATTGATACTCAATGACGGCAATGAAATCAGGTGTGGTGTTGTTGTTTGAAACACAACGCTCCTGAGTTGATAACTTGTATGTGTTGATGAATTTCACATCCACTCCTGAGATTTAGCACCTATGACATACCCTCCAACATCTGAGGGTCAGAAATCAGTACAAAATCAGAAAGGGACGTGGCCACACCTCCATTTCTATACTTTCAATGGTACAGTTTCTAGGGTGTGTAATTACAGGCGCTGAGTGCGTGGGGACCGGGGTGGGCGTTACTTACCCCGCCATAATTAATTAAAAATTCACTGCTCCCTGCCACTGCCACTCCCCTCACCGAACCTGCAGCAGTCTCTGAGGTCTGGGGATCTGTAAAGCACATGCACCGGGCATCTCTACCAAACAGTGGGGCAGCCCCTGAGTGTGGGAGCAGGTCCACGGGCCTGGCCACATGATGTCATGACGCGACGCACGCTACCCGCACCACTGTAATGCACAACTGGGAATGGGTGCATGGGGCCAAATTCTTCCCTACACCCGCCGGGCCAATCCACTGATGCAGCCATCACAATCATCAATGGGTGCATTGATAAGGTTCGAGTGTAAGAAGTTGAAGAATAAGACTGAGAAAAAGAATTGCCATGTTACAAAGTGTACAATTTACTCAATAAATCGTGAAAAAAATGTAAGTGTACATAGAAGTACAATCAAGTAGGATTAAAAAATAAGTTCTGATTCAAACTGATAATTGTTTGGATGGTGGTGGGTTGTGAAACAAATCTATAGGTGGAGGGGGTATGGATATTGTGGGCATAATTGGTGTTTGTTACACCTACAGGGGGTCCTCAATTGATGGGATTTTCACTACAGTGTCACGGTCACAGTGTCACCATAGGGGGATTCCCAATTGGGGTCCAGGTGGTCTTTTAGGGACCCTTTACAATCCTGTAGGTCTCTTCTCCTTGAGCTTATGGTCTCCCTTAATGATAGTCAATCACTGAGGGAGACCGTAGGCTCCAGGAGAAGAGACCAAAGGGATTGTAAAGGGGTCCCTAAAAGACCACCTGAACCCCAATTGGAAATCCCCCTACGGTGACACTGTAGTGAAAATTTCTCAACAACTGGGGACCCCCTGTAGGTGTACCAAACACCAATTATGCCCACAAAATCCATACCCCCGCCACCTATAGATTTGTTTCGCAACCCACCGCCATCCAAACAATTATCAGTTTGAATCAGAATTTATTTTTAATCCTACTTTCATTTCTTGATTGTACTTCTATGTACACATTTTTTTCAAGATTTATTGAGTAAATTGTACACTGTAACGTGACAAATCTTCATCTCATAACATTCAAACAAATGCATGCAGCGCTCATGCCCATCGACCAAACATTATCTATGAACCAAAAGAGTCTGGGAAACCCTTAAGGCAGAGCAGTGCCTGATATCCAACTGACTAACGGGGTGAGTGCAGTGTACCCACTTTGTATCAATGGGTGCAGTGGCCAGGACAAAGATTTCTCAGTGCAACTGGCCGGGGAGCGCAGTGACAGGCTGGAGGACTGGAGAGACGGATATGGGGAACAACGTAGAAACGGTACATTAGGTACAGTTTTTTTTTGCCAGTACAGACTGTTAAATAAACGGCAAATTATTTTTTGTGTGTTTGTGTGTGTTTTACTGTTTTTGTGTGTGTGTAGTGTATGTGGTTGTGTGTATTGTATTGTATGTATCTGTCCAATGCGTAAGTGTGTAAGGTGTGCTATTTATATACAGTATGTGTGTGTTGTGTCTTTGTGTATCTGTGCAATGTTTAAGTGTGTGTGTTGTACTGTTTTTTTGGGTGTGTGTTGTGCTGTTAGAGGTATGTTATGAGTGTGTAGTGTGCTGTGTGTATTTGTGCAATGTTTAAGTGTGTGTATTCTGTGTATTGTACTGTTTTTGGGTGTGTGCTGTAGTGAATGTGGGTGTGTGTTGTACTGTGAGTGGTGTGTTACTGTATGTGTGTGTGTTGTGTGTATCTGCCGAATGTGTAAGTTTGTGAGGTGCGCTATGTATATATGTGTCTGTAGTGTGCTGTGCGTATCCTGGCAATGTTTAAGTGTGTGTGTTCTGTGTGTTTGTTGTACTGTTTTTGGGTGTGTGTTGTAGTGTGTATGGAATTGTATTGTACTGCATGTGGTGTGTTGTGTGTGTATGCATCTGTCCAATGTGTAATGCTGTGTACACACGGGGGCGATAGGGGCTGAAATCGCTGGAAATATGGTCGCAGGCGACTATATTGCCAGTGATTGGAGTGCGCACCAGCGATAAATCGCCGGGTGCGCGCTCCCGTTTTTAGCCCCCTTATGATCGCTGGTCGCAGGAGCTTGCTCCTGCGACCAGCTGATTACCTCTGCTGCTCCCCCAGCAGAGGTTCCCTTTCATCAGCGACCATTTCTGGTCGCTGATGAAAAGGAGAAACTGAGCAATATATTGCTCAGCCATATATTGCTAGCAATATATCTCCCCCGTGTGTACGGGGCTTATGTGTGTGAGGTGCTCTACGTATAAATGTGTGTGTTGTGTGCTATGTGTGCGTATGTGGTGTACTGTGTGTGTGTGTACTGTGTGTACGTGTGTGTGTGTGTGTGTGATGTGTGGTCTATGTATATCCTCAATTATTTCCTAATTGTTTAAAGCCTTCACCATAATGTTAGAATGTGTCATTCATACTCAATGTCAGCAATGAAATCAGGGGCCTTATTCTGGTCGGTGCGGAAGGAGCCGAATATGCGGCCAGGACCGTGCGTCCTAAACCCCGCCTTTCGTACGGATCGCTCACTCCGTCCGAATGCGGTAAGAAGCTGTCTGAACGGACCGCAAGTGTATTTCTCATGAATACACCTCCTCCATCTCAGGGAACCTCCCTCATCATTCGATGGTCGCAGACCATCGAATGCAGGACCGAGTGGTCAGGCAGCTCCCGCAACCTCAGACCACACGGGCATTTCTCAGTGCAAAAGCAGGGATCTGGGCGGGCAGCTGACATCCGGCAATGTCATATGTCCGCCCCCTACACGTGCGTCACGACCGCATTACCATACGTACGCCCAGCAGTTTCATGGGAACACCCATGAAACGCGGGGTGTAAACATATGGTAATGAGCCCAAACAGCCCTTCACGCCCCTCTCCACCCCCTGTTCGTAGTGTACACATTTCATGCGGAATTTGGACGTGCGTCCCGTTCGCACATGCGCAGAGACGCCTCTGCACATGCGCAGACACAAAACATCGGTGGACCGACCGCACGCGGACATTACCGCACCAACCAGAATAAGGACCAAGGTGTGGAGTTGTTCCTTCGTCCACGGTTTCCCAGATCGTCGATCTTTTCCCCAGATCATCAATGAAGGAAAATTAAAACTTGGTGTTTTTTAAATTTCTAAGTGAAATTCCCACGGCTTAGAGGTGCACACCACCGGGTCCAGAGGTATCTTGTTGCCGAATTTGGTGTCTCTGAGGGCCACGGTGTGTCCGCAATGCGACGGACACGCACACGCACACAGACTCTTCAACTTATTATATAGATGTTCACAAATATAATAAGACAATGATGTGATAATCATAAAGATATAGCTATGATCATGTAATAATTATTCAATTTTAAATATAAAAAAATTGGTCACTTTGTTATAAAAACATATACATTGTAACTAATATTGATAAATTTGCATTATGTTAAATAATCTACACCCACAAAAATGTAGTAAAATTATGAACCATCCATATATATTAAGTATTAACCATGGAGAAAATAATATTCATTTTGAAAATATAGCAAACAATGAATTCCTGATATGGCTCTATGCAGTGAAGGATTTATCAACAAAATAATCACCCAAATAAGAGATGAAATAAATTCATGTGTAAAATCCCCATTGGAAGCTAGCCCTGTCAATCAACTGAATTCAGACAGAGAACCAATCAGACCGATGGTATAAAATACTCAGATACCGGCTAAGCCATTCATTGGATTAGACTCATGTCACTCCATATAATGTAACAATTAATTGGTTATTCAAGATAACAAAAACCCCTTCCAGCCCGCCACTCGGGTTAGACCTATGAGTAAGCTCTATGCGAAACGTACGTCAGGACGTTACGGGAGGGGACTCGGTATGCATGGTTGATGTGACTGGCCTGACCCATTAGATGCTGTCCGTTAACCAAACGTGTGTTAGCATTAAGATTAAATAAACTAACTGTGTGACACGGCAGTGCTTCGGCCGGGCATAATAAAAACCTGGAACTGCATTGTGTTAAATCCATAGGTTTTAATGACGCAGCCCATCAGGATAGCACAGTGAGGTACTCAACAAATTGCAGCCAAGACAGTCCTTGATTGTGTTAATGTGTATTGACACAATATAGTTGTGTTTAATTTCCTAATCTAATGGGTTATCATATTACATATTAAAGGGACCTATGGTATATGGAAGCACAATAAGCCATTTGACCTGTTGTAGCTTTATATGCTGAAAACAGATCATTTGCAGCAATTGCCCCATTGATAGATCTTAGTCTGTTATCCGCAGGCAGCGGCATTGCTAAGTCGGATGTTCAATTAATGGCATATAAAAATCACTTCTTAATGCTGCACAAACTGCACTTCTAATATCATTATAGCATAAGGTCCCAATTGAACTCCACTACGTACATGAATTTAAGTACATGTATATGAAGTAACTTTCCAACAGCACAATGGCACGATAAATACCAATTGTGATTACCCCTTTTCCAGTTAATCAACTGATATAATCACCTTACTTATTTAATTGAAGGTTAAGCATGTGGATAATACACAATATAATATGATACTGCTGACAATCCAGGCACCATCTTAATACATTTAAATTATACAGTTGCAGACAACAACTGCAACATAATAATAAAGTAACAATTTCCTGAAAGTTTCTCAGATATGCTAGTGGCAGTATATTATGCTAGTTTTCCACTGCCTAAACGGGTAATGACCCGTTATTTTTAAACGTGTCTTTAAACGGGTAAGAGCCAAAAAGACCCTTTCCCACTGCAGCTTTTAAATGGTAAATTACCGTTTAAAAGCCGTTTTTGTCACATTCGCACTTACCCATTTAAAAACCTGTTTAACCCATAGTAAAGATGGAGGGGGGGGGTCCCCCATACCCCCACTGCTGAAACCAGCACCATGCTGGTAATGCCACAGCTGTGGGGGAGACTTTTTATACAAGTCCCCCCCGGTGGTAAAAGGCTGGGGTAGAGGGGGCACTGGTATGGATACAATACATGGCCTGCCTGGCCCCACACACCCACACTAGCACAATGCATTCCGGCAGTAGAATCACAGTCTTCATGTCTCTGCTTCTGCTGTGATTCCTTTCATTTCACCTCTACCACTCTTCTCCTAACTTCCTTGTGCCTTTTGCTAGATGTCCCCAGAGCATGGTGAGCGCACAAGGGTACTTCCTCTTTGTGCTGGGACTACCCTGTCCAGACTGTGCTGCCCGGTACTACATGATCACATGGTGAGGGTCACAGGTGGTGGATTAGATGGTATCGTGTGGTGCACAGGAATGGATGATTGACCAGAAGATGTAAGTTTAAAACGAGCATGTTTAATGAAAGAACTCTTATATAAATGACATGAGCTTGAATCAAATACTTCTTTGATAAGCAGTCACAAATCATAAATAATAACTCTTTGCAATAACCTTGGAAAGAACTGAGAAACAAGTCTTTGCATAAATATGGGAATTGGTGTTTGAAGATAGATTGGACGAATGAATGCTTGGATGATTGGATGATTGAAGATTGGACGATTGGATATGGAATCCAGATCAGGAGGTAGAACCGGAGGGTACCGTGATGGTCCAGTGGCTCCCCGGGAATGGAGGTGGATCAATGGACCAGATACCAGGAAGAGGCTGAGAAGAGGTCAGAGGCCAGCAGGGACTACTGACTGGCAGGACACAGAGAGCAGAGGCACTAGCAGGAGTCAGGATCTTCCCAGAGCTGTGTACTGCCCAAGAGATTCTTTGCACTGACTCCTTTATGGCAAGGGGGTTGCTGTCATTGACCACCTGGACAGAGGAGGAGGGAAAGACCCAGACCTGGCCAATCTCTGTTTTGCCCTTTTCCAAGATGGTGGCGCCGGCTTCCCAGCACCTACCAACACACAATCAGACTGCCACGCCCCCAACAAGCCTTTCAGAGCCAGCATCCTGAGCCGCCATGACCTGCTGCCACCAGCCCAACCTACGACTCCACCGGACACATGCTAGCCGGCGGCAAACACAGACAGGTGAGTACTGTGCCCGCCGTGTCACCACACGTGGCGTGTCACAGAGGGAGTGACAACAGTGTCAGCTGCCAGGAGCCCTGCTTCTGCAGCATGGGCCCCTAGAATCGTGGGGCCCTTGGGCAAACAAAAAAACAGCCCTGCATGAAGCCATTTGTATGTGGCTAACTTAAGAGATTTTTTGTGCGGTATAATATATCTTATATTTGTCACTATATGTTCTTCGTACTATAGAAATTGTAAAACATTGATTTTATAACCTCATAAAGTTGTGGACTTAGAAATCATTAAACCTGATTTCAAATGGGAAAAACTTGCATTTTACTTTTGATTACACCACTAACTTAAATTTATAGAAAATGTACTTTCTCACATATTGTATGAGAAATCCAATGTAACAGTTATGCCGTAAATACTTTGAACAATTTAAGGGGCTCCATAAAGTGTTTCAAATTGAACATTCACAGAATGATCCGAATCAGATACTAAAGCAACGATTACTGACATTTGATCTAATATATATTTTTTCCAATTTTGCTGGCCACATTGGCAATTACATTTCACTGATGATATATCTCCACCCATGGCAATCATTATTCATGCTTTGACCTATACAATGCAACATTTGAACTATTTTTTATTTGGCAAAGATAGCAAAGTGTAAAAACCAGAAGACAGAAATTGCATCGCTAACCCAATAAATTATATCATTTTGAAACCTTTATAGGAAAAGATCTTGAAAAAATCAAATTGAAAGCTACTGTAACTTTCTAGCCAGATACTGCTGGCATATGATCTGTGAGGAGATCAATCATGTGGTTTCCAGGTAAGTAATTGAAATTCAGTGTTCACCAATGTACAATACTATTAAATCAATCTACAAATAATTGCTGCCCTGCTTGCTTAATATTTCATTTATAATGCAATAAACACTTCACATGTAGTTTTGTAACACTTAAAAGGCCAGATGTATCATGCTTCAAAAAGTGATCAAATGGAGAGTGATAAACAACCAACCAATCAGCTCCTAACTGTCATGTTACAAGCTGAGTTTAAAAATGACAGGTAGGAGCTGATTGGCTGGTTGGCTCCACTTTATCACTTTTTGAAGCTTGATACAACTGGCCCTTTGTCTTAAATGAAATCTGGATTGAAAAGTAGATTTAATGACAATTATAGTGTCAAATTTCAAAAAAAAATTCACTGCGCTGCTAGGGCAAAAAATTCTTATTGAGAAATTAAGAACAAATATTAAATTAAGTAAATTGTGTTTATATATCATCCTTAGGGTCAGTTATGTGGTGAGGGACAGAATTCAATTCTGTCCATCAACCCGAGGCACCCCTGCAAATATCTCATGGCCCCCCATGGTGCCATGGCACACAGTTTGGAAACCACTGGGCTAGATGAAGGAAGCAGTGAAAGGAGTGGAGATGTGAGCATGGGCAGAGGTGTGCCATGAAAACCAATCAGCTTTGAAGTAACATTTATCAAGTGTATTCTATAAAATTATACGTAGCAGATGATTGGTTGCCATGGCACACCTCCACTCTCATCACTGATTCATACATCTACTCCTATATGTGCCAGCTTCTACACTGTGACAGGAGCAGAGTGGTGCATGTAATGTGATAGTACAACACCCAGGGCTGAGTTAAGGGCCTAATGGGCCTGGATCTTATAATGTTCAAGGGCTTATTAGGAGAAGTGGAGGAGGTGATGTCAATGCCATGTTGGAATATACAACCCATTACCAATGCGTCCCTAAATATATAAAAGCACAAACAAAGCATACAGTAAATGTGTCAAAGAGCAATGTAGTTTTAAGACATATGATTTTTGGTCGACCATGTGGCCAGCTAGTGTCTTTCTGGTGATCATCATCCTGTCATGATGATGGGCCTGTTTTTATGTGCAGGCCTCAATCTGCAGCAGAGTCCACCCCATTGTTAATCTGGCCCTGGTTGCACCTGGATGCTGTCACTGAGAAGGAGCCGGCATTTTGGTTTCACATCTTAGCTGGTCACACCCCCATAGTAGCATAAAGTCCACTGACGTCAAAGGAGCAGGCAAAAGCTCCTAAGGAAAGAAGATGTGGAAAGAAAAGATGCAGCAATGCAAAAGCCCTTATGCAGGCCATCAATCACCAGATGAGTCTTGAGGAGCAGCAGCCATGCAAAACAGCTCATACAGGACATTTCCCACCAGGTGAAGATGTGAAATGAATACGCTGAAAGCCCTGGGGCGTGGACGCAGTTCTGGACACTATCACAGATTCGATAGCAGCAGGAAAGACTAAAAGATCTTAATATGTATACTTTGGAGCAGAGAAGGGAAAGGGGGGACATGATAGAAACTTTCAAATACATAAAGGGCTTTAACAAGGTACAGGAGGGAGACATTCTTCACAGGAAGAGGAGCAGCAGAACACGAGGACATGCACTGAAAATAGAGGGAGGAAGATTCAGGGGAAATTTGAGGAAGAATTACTTCACAGAAAGAGTAGTGGATAAGTGGAATAGCCTCCCATCAGAGGTGGTAGAGGCAAATACAGTAGTAGAATTTAAACATACTTGGGATAGGCATATTGATATCATTACAAAAATATAAGGATCAAATATGGTTTGAGGTAACATGTTTAAAAAGGGGCAGACTTAATGGGCCAAGTGGTTCTTATCTGCCGTCATATTCTGTTTTTATGTTTCTAGATCTGAAAGGAAACCATAATGCTGCAGAATCCATCTCCCCATGGCTGGCTTCCCAGATCTGCTGCCTGCAGTTGAAAATGTAGCACTGGATCAGCATCGAGATCCTAAGGTCACTCAGAGCCCCTGCCACATCTAGCCGGCGGGGTCCAGATAATCTGCGTCAAGGGTGAAAGTACCTGGCTTTGGCATAACAGAGGCGACATGCCTCTGTTTTCTGAGCTGCTCCTCCTCATCTTCACACGCAGATACCTGCAGCCTACTAATCAGATAATTGTCAAATAATGAATGTTTAAGCATAGGCATAATTAACCCCTTCCCGCCGCAGCCTGTTTTTGCCTTCCTGACAGAGCCCTTTTTTTCAAATCTGACATGTATCACTTAAGTGGGGATAACTTTTTTTTGCTTTTACTTATCCCAGTGATTTTGAGACTGTTTTCTCGTGACACATTGTACTTCAAATTAGTGGTAAATTTGGGTCGATACAGTCAGTGTTTTTTTGTGAAAAATACCAAAATGTCGTAAAAAAATGGAAAATTTAGCAATTTTCAAAATGTTAAATTTTCTGCTTGTGAGACAAATAATCATACCACTCAAAATAGTTAATAACTAACATAGACCATATGTCTACTTTATGTTTCCATCATTATTTCAACTTCCTTTTAAATTTTTTGGACACTAGGAGGCTTAAAATATGAATAGCAAATTCTCAAATTTTCAAGAAAATTTCAAACACTGATTTTTTTAGGGACCAGTTCAGTTCTGATGTGACTTTGAGGGACTTGTATGTGAGACACCCCCATATATGATGCCATTTCAAAAACTGCACCCCTCACAGTATTCAAAACAGCATTTTGGAAGTTTGTTAACCCTTTAGGTGTTTCACAGGAATTAAAACAAAGTGTAGGTGAAATTTCAAAATTTCATTTTTTTTGCAGATTTGCAATTTTAATACATTTTTCTAAGGAACACAGTAGATTTTACTAGAGAAATGTGACTAAAAATTGATTCCCCCAATTCTTTTGTTTTCATAAATATCCTATATGTGGCCCTAGTGTGCACGTTGACCAAACCACAGGCTTCATAATAGAAGGAGCACCTACTTGATTTTGGAGCCTCCTTTTTATGAGATTATTTTTTAGGCACCATGTAGGTTTCTAGGCACCATAAGATGCTAAAAGTTAGGAACCCCCCCACAAGTGACCCCATTTTGCAAACTACACCCCTCAGGGAATTCATCTAGGGGTATAGTGTACATTTCAAACCCCCAGGGGTTTCACCAATTGTGGTACAACTGGGCAGTGAAAATGAAAAATTAATTTTTTTTACACAAAAATGCAGTTCTGGCTCAAAATTTTTCATTTTCACAAGGAATGAAGGAGACAAAGCACCCCAAAATCTGTGCCCCAATTTCTCCCGAGTACGGCAATGCCTCACATGTGACCAAAAAATACCATTTGGGTGCATGGCAGGACTCAGAAGGGAAGGAGTGATTTTTGGATTTTGCAGCTCAGATTCTGGTGGAATGTTGGTGGGTGCTATGTCGCATTAGCAAGACCCCCGAAGCACCAATACAGTGGAACCCCCCCACAAGTGACCCCATTTTGCAAACTACACCCCTCAGGGAATTCATCTAGGGGTATAGTGTACATTTCAAACCCCCAGGGGTTTCACCAATTTTGATACAACTGGGCTGTGCAAATGAAAAATTACATTTTTTACACAAAAATGCAGTTCTGGCTCAAAATTTTTCATTTTCACAAGGAATGAAGGAGACAAAGCACCCCAAAATCTGTGCCCCAATTTCTCCCGAGTACGGCAATGCCTCACATGTGACCAAAAAATACCATTTGGGTGCATGGCAGGACTCAGAAGGGAAGGAGTGATTTTTGGATTTTGCAGCTCAGATTCTGGTGGAATGGTGGTGGGTGCTATGTCGCATTAGCAAGACCCCCGAAGCACCAATACAGTGGAACCCCCACACAAGTGACCCCATTTTGCAAACTACACCCCTCAGGGAATTCATCTAGGGGTATAGTGTACATTTCAAACCCCCAGGGGTTTCACCAATTTTGATACAACTGGGCTGTGCAAATGAAAAATTACATTTTTTACACAAAAATGCAGTTCTGGCTCAAAATTTTTCATTTTCACAAGGAACGAAGGAGACAAAGCACCCCAAAATCTGTGCCCCAATTTCTCCTGAGTACGGCAATGCCTCACATGTGACCAAAAAATACCATTTGGGTGCATGGCAGGACTCAGAAGGGAAGGAGTGATTTTAGGATTTTGCAGCTCAGATTCTGGTGGAATGTTGGTGGGTGCTATGTCGCATTAGCAAGACCCCCGAAGCACCAATACAGTGGAACCCCCCCACAAGTGACCCCATTTTGCAAACTACACCCCTCAGGGAATTCATCTAGGGGTATAGTGTACATTTCAAACCCCCAGGGGTTTCACCAATTTTGGTACAACTGGGCTGTGAAAATGAAAAATTACATTTTTTTACACAAAAATGCAGTTCTGGCTCAAAATTTTTCATTTTCACAAGGAATGAAGGAGACAAAGCACCCCAAAATCTGTGCCCCATTTTCTCCCGAGTACGGCAATGCCTCATATGTGACCAAAAAATACCATTTGGGTGCATGGCAGGACTCAGAAGGGAAGGAGTGATTTTTGGATTTTGCAGCTCAGATTCTGGTGGAATGTTGGTGGGTGCTATGTCGCATTAGCAAGACCCCCGAAGCACCAATACAGTGGAACCCCCCCACAAGTGACCCCATTTTGCAAACTACACCCCTCAGGGAATTCATCTAGAGGTATAGTGTACATTTCAAACCCCCAGGGGTTTCACCAATTGTGGTACAACTGGGCAGTGAAAATGAAAAATTAAATTTTTTACACAAAAATGCAGTTCTGGCTCAAAATTTTTCATTTTCCCAAGGAATGAAGGAGACAAAGCACCCCAAAATCTGTGCCCCAATTTCTCCTGAGTACGGCAATGCCTCACATGTGACCAAAAAATACCATTTGGGTGCATGGCAGGACTCAGAAGGGAAGGAGTGATTTTAGGATTTTGCAGCTCAGATTCTGGTGGAATGTTGGTGGGTGCTATGTCGCATTAGCAAGACCCCCGAAGCACCAATACAGTGGAACCCCCCCACAAGTGACCCCATTTTGCAAACTACACCCCTCAGGGAATTCATCTAGGGGTATAGTGTACATTTCAAACCCCCAGGGGTTTCACCAATTTTGGTACAACTGGGCTGTGAAAATGAAAAATTACATTTTTTTACACAAAAATGCAGTTCTGGCTCAAAATTTTTCATTTTCACAAGGAATGAAGGAGACAAAGCACCCCAAAATCTGTGCCCCAATTTCTCCCGAGTACGGCAATGCCTCATTTGTGACCAAAAAATACCATTTGGGTGCATGGCAGGACTCAGAAGGGAAGGAGTGATTTTTGGATTTTGCAGCTCAGATTCTGGTGGAATGTTGGTGGGTGCTATGTCGCATTAGCAAGACCCCCGAAGCACCAATACAGTGGAACCCCCCCACAAGTGACCCCATTTTGCAAACTACACCCCTCAGGGAATTCATCTAGGGGTATAGTGTACATTTCAAACCCCCAGGGGTTTCACCAATTGTGGTACAACTGGGCAGTGAAAATGAAAAATTTAATTTTTTACACAAAAATGCAGTTCTGGCTCAAAATTTTTCATTTTCCCAAGGAATGAAGGAGACAAAGCACCCCAAAATCTGTGCCCCAATTTCTCCCGAGTACGGCAATGCCTCATGTGTGACCAAAAAATGGCAGGACTCAGAAGGGAAGGAGTGATATTTGGATTTTGCAGCACAGATTCTGGTGGAATGTTGGTGGGTGCTATGTCGCATTAGCAAGACCCCCAAAGCACCAATACAGTGGAACCCCCCCACAAGTGACCCCATTTTGCAAACTACACCCCTCAGGGAATTCATCTAGGGGTATAGTGTACATTTCAAACCCCCAGGGGTTTCACCAATTTTGATACAACTGGGCAGTGAAAATGAAAAATTAAATTTTTTTACACAAAAATGCAGTTCTGGCTCAAAATTTTTCATTTTCATAAGGTATGAAGGAGAAAAAGCACCCGAAAATCTATGCCCCAATTTCTCCCGAGTATGGCAATGCCTCATTTGTGACCAAATAATACCAGTTGGGTGCATGGCAGGACTCAGAAGGGAAGGAGTGATTTTTGGATTTTGCAGCTCAGATTCTGGTGGAATGAATGGTGGGTGCTATGTGGCATTAGCAAGACCCCCGAAGCACGGTGTAATAATGAACCTAATAATCCATAGATGTGTTGTATATTTTAAAACACTCCTTTATACATAGGCCGGGTTTGTCGGGGCAAGTTTCAAAGTGGAAAATAGTATCCTTTCTTATTCCCTTTTTATAGCAAACTTTGCACCTTTTTTGTGTCCTGCCCTTTCTTGCAGTGGAGGGGATTTCGTTTGGAAAATGCTGCCCTGGTACAATACGGGGGCCAGTACTAGAAGTACTGGGGCCCTCTGCCTGCTGGTTCCCAAATATTAGGCCCTTTATGACTTCCTCTTGAAAGTGCATAAATGTCCCCCTCTGGCTGGTAGAACGGAATAGCACGTAAGCGTTATACAGTGCCATCTGGATGATATACACGGCCAGCTTCTTGTACCAGATTTTTGTTTTCCGCAGGGCACTGTACGGCTTCAGTACCTGATCTGAAAGATCCACTCCGCCCATGTACCTATTGTAATCTAGGATACAATTAGGTTTTGAGGTGTGGGTACTGGTACCTCGTACAGGGACGGAGGTGGTACTGTCTCCATGAATTGTTGTCAGTATAAGGACATCCCTCTTGTCCTTATATTTGACCAACAACATATTTTCGTTGCATATTCCCCTGCTTTCACCCCTTCTCAGTACTTGGGCAATGTGCGTTTTTGGGAGGCCTCTTTGGTTCTTGCGCACAGTACCGCAAGCTGCTGTATCTCTTGAACCAAGGGCCTTAAACAGGGAAATGCTAGAGGTGATAACCTTTATCCAGGAAGGGGTGCACTAAATCCCAGACAATTTTTCCACTAACACCTACGAGGGAGGGGGGGCATTCTGCCGGTTCAATTGTTGAATCCTTCCCTTCATATACCCTAAACCTGTGGGTGTACCCTGAGGTGCTTTCACACAGCTTATACATTTTTATGCCATACCTTGCCCTCTTACTGGGAAGGTACTGGCGGAATTTAACCCTTCCTTTAAAATCTATAAGGGACTCGTCGATACAAATACATTTTTCAGGGATGTACATCTCTGCAAATTTGGCACTGAAATGATCAATGACCGGCCTGACTTTGAATAGCCGGTCAAAGGTGGGATCATCTCTGGGTGGGCACTGTGCATTATCGGTGTAATGTAAAAATTTAAGGATTATCTCAAAACGAGTCCGAGTCATGGCCATACGGTAAAGTGGGGTGCTGTACAGAACATCTGTACTCCGATATTGCCTAATTTCTGGCTTTTTTACTATGCCCATATGTAACACCAGACCCCAAAACGTCATCATCTCTACTGCATCTACAGGGGTCCACCTAGCAAATGATGACGTGGGGTTTTGAGCAATAAACTGCTGGGCATATAAATTACTTTGGTCCACCATTAAATTTATAAAATCATCAGAGAAAAATAATTTGAAAAAGTCAATTTCTCTGAGACCTGTTGAATCAAATTGGATTCCTGGGATGGCCAAAAACTCAGGAACCTGGGGCTCAAAATTGTCTGGTGGTGGGGTCCATACGGGATCAATCATTTGGGGGGGGGGGTCTCAGCTGCTCTACGGGGGCGTCTTTGAGGGGGTCCCTCATCACCAGAGGAGGAAGAGGAGCTTAAGACGAATCCTTCAAATTCCCTGCTTGCATCACTGGCTGTGTCAGAGTCAGAGGCAAGCATGGCATATGCCTCCTCCGCTGAATACATTCTTCTGGATGACTGGGATGACATTTGGGATGACATTTGGGATGACATTTGGGATGCCATTTTTATTTTTGTGCTTCTGTAAGTGTAATGTTTCAACACGTGTATAGTGTAGGGGGGGGTACAAACTTTATTTCAACACGGGGGGTATGTAGTGTGTAGTGTGTATGTAGTGCAGAAAAAAAAAATACTTTATACAGGAATTTGATCCCAATAAAAAAAATAAAAATTGAAGGGGTTAAAAAAAAAAAAAAAAAGGTCCTGCGCCAAAAATTGAGCACAGATGTTGGTCAGTAACGTCCGTCACTGAACAGCACTCAAAGGCAACAGGACACCCACAAAAGCAACTTGGGTGTAAAAACAAAAAAAAAACTATTTAAAAAAACTGCAGAAAAAAATATGATATCAACCCTGTGCCAAAAATGCTGTTCAGTGATTGTACGTCACTGATCAGCGCTCAGCGGCCACAGGACACCCACAATAGCAACGTGGGTGTAAAAACAAAACCCCACTGCACTCTCCAAAAAAAAAACAATTTAAAAAAACTGCAGAAAAAAAATGATATCAACCCTGTGCCAAAAATGCTGTTCAGTGATTGTACGTCACTGATCAGCGCTTAGCGGCCACAGGACACCCACAAAAGCAACGTGGGTGTAAAAACAAAACCCCACTGCACTCTCCAAAAAAAAAAAACCTGCAGATCTGTGATGCAGTGATGCAACACTGATTAGCAGTGAGGGGCAGCAGGCACACAACTGTGGGTGCAACCTGACAGGGTATATATATAAAAAAAAAACCCTGGACCCCCAAAAAGTTGCTGATTAATTAATTTAAACTGATCAGCACAAAAGGGGGGGGGCAGCCGGGGGGGCAGCAGTCAGTTGCACACGCAGCACAACCTTTGGTGCAACTGACAGGTATATATATATAAAAAAAAACCCCTGGACCCCCAAAAAGTTGCTGATCTTAATTAATTTAAACTGATCAGCACAAAAGGGGAGGGGGGGGCAGCAGTCAGTTGCACAGGCAGCACAACCTTTGGTGCAACTGACAGGTATATATATATATATATAAAAAAAAACTCTGCACCCCCAAAAAGTTGCTGATCAGCTCAGATATAGTGATCAGCACAAAAGGGGGTGCAGCAGACACAAAATATAGCACTCTCTATCACTCTCTGTCACTATCTCTCACTATCTCTGACTATCTCTGACTATCTATCACTATCTGTGACTCTATGACACTGCAGCAGCAGCACACAGGAAGTCACAAGATCCAGGAAGCATCCAGCTGCTGGCAGCACGCTACCAGCGGTGATCAGCGGTGATCAGGTAAGTATAAGGCAAGGTTCAGGTATGTATAGCAGGACAGAGTGGCCGGTGACCGCTCTGCACGCAATTCCAGACCGGAATGGCGTCTGCAGCGTGTCACGATCTGAGCTGTCAGACAGACTTTCTTACCGGCTAAGTGCCTCCGCAGGTTCAGCTTGCGGTCCAGACGTCATCTCTGCTGGCCTCCTGTCTCCCAGTGACAGTCCCCAGTGCACGGCAATCCACCTGTCCGCCGCCATTGCTCCCAGTATCCAGCATGGTGTGCACAAACACACTTTCCCGTCATAGCAGACATGGGGGCTGCCATGTTCTTTCCAGTCACATGTCTGTGCTGTCCAATCCTGTTGGTTCTGATCTCCCTGTCATACTTCCTCGGCCAATCCTGGCCACCCAGTGGGGATAAGTATGCTGGGAGCTCTCAGAACCATTGCTAGTGCTTTAGTTGTCTCCAGTGTATGGTCAGCTGTCCTTGTCTCCGTGCAAGTGTATTTCTCTGCTGGTGTTGTCTTCCATGCTGCAGTGTATTCCAGGTTATTCCATCTCCTGTGAAGTCCAGGTTATTCCATCACCTGTGAGCCTGCCTCTTCAGCCCAGCGACCAAGCCTAGCTCCGGGACTCTGGTCCTCCGATGCTCCAGCATCATCCGCCTCCGATGTTTCATCGATAGTCCGATATTCCGGATTCCCAAGTCAAGCTTCCGTCCGTCATTCCGGACCCACAGTCAAGCTCCAACCTTCCGTCCGTCATTCCAGACCCACAGTCTCCATATCCGATATCCGGATCTGATGTTCCACCATCGATACCATATCCATCACATCTGTAAAGTATTGCAATCTGCATGAACTGTCATTACTCCTGCATACTTTACTGCCTGTACCGTTACAACCTTCTGCATAATAAATCTGGTTGTACTTTTACCTCTGACTGCTTATTGGCTCTGGGTGCACTGTCGCGCAGTCCATGCGCAAGGGTCCTCTCCAACCTCCCCGGTTCAGGTACCGGTCCAGGTCCCCACCAGAGGTCTCAGTCTTGTCGACTAAGCCCCTGGTGTGACACAGTGCAGTCACCGTTAGTTTAAATGGCGCGCCATGGCTGTGATTGGTCCGTCGGTCCGACGGACCAATCACAGCCTTGGGGGCAGGTGGGGTGAGGTGTCGTCGTCACCGATGACCCCCTCATGCCCCCTCACACCCGTCGGTGATTGACACCTGTGTTACCGAGCGTCTGATTCGCCGGTAACACAGGAAAACGCTGCGAATGGCTGTTCACATTAAACAGCCAATCACAGCGATCGCCGACGGGGGGCGGCATCGCCGCCCCCCCTGGGCATGCAGGGACATGTCTGCTGTCAGGGACAGCAGACATCGTCCCTCTGTCACTGCGTCTCTAGACGCAGTGGCACTTTGAAGTCATGACGTATATATACGTCATGTGTCGGGAAGTACATCCCGGCCATGACGTATATATACGTCAAATGACGGGAAGGGGTTAAGAGTCTGGCCGCCCCGAGGCACAACATTATGTAACAGAAGAACGGATTGCTGGTAAGCCTGCTGAATGACTAATCGTATCCAGCAAGCCACAGTTTGCTTGTTCGCTGGCCAGCCCCTTTTGTGCACCGTAGAGCACAAATAATGCCTCTGACTTTTGAACAGAAACAGTACGGTCAACGTATGTAGTTGGAGCCCTAACTACATCCAATCCAAAAAACACTCAGCTGGAGACAGATCCTCTGAGTTGAAGGCAGGGACAAAAATTTATTGGCTCATATGAAACCTAGAAACTACTTTAGGGAGGTGTGTAGATCTAAATCTCAGAACTGCCCTGTCCGAGTGGAAGATAAGAAAAGAGGGACAGCGTAAGAGGGCAGTCAAGTCTGATACACGTCTAGCAGACGCAATTGCCAACAGGAAAACCATCTTTGCTGTGAACCACTTGAAGTCCACTGTGTCCAATGGTTAGAAAGGAGGTTTTCCTAAAGCTTGCAAAACTAAGGACAGATCCCACGGTGTTGTTGGTTACACAAATGGAGATTGGATACATATTAGTCCTTGAAGGAAAGTACGTATGTCCTGGATAAATGCAATCTTCTGTTGGAACAAGATGGAAAGGGCTGAGATATGCACTTTCAATGAAGCTAGTCTCAGCCAAGGTGTAAGCTTCTCTGTAGAAAAGCAAGGAGTCTTGCTGTTTTGAGATCTTATTCCTAATTGTTGGAAAGGTCCTCACGATTTATGCGGAATGGGTGGTCCACAGTGGGTGGGGGGTGAAGTCCCATGCAATGAAAAGCAATCCGGGTGGTCGGCAATGTAGTCGTCCAAGGGTGGGCAGAAAGTGGCAAGTGGCAATGTCCAGATTAACCTCTAGAGTCCAGGATAAAATTAAAGGTAGCAAGACTTGCAAGTCTTGATTAAATTAAAGGTAGCAAGAGACTCTGAGCTACGCGCTGAAGATGGCCACTGGTCTCTGAGGGAGCAGTGAAAGTGAAAGCAAAATTGAATCAAAATCTAATGGAAATCAAATGCGTTACATTTTTATTTGATCCTGATGCGCGGCCCTGCGGCATTGAAATGGAATAGAAAAATAGAGTATCCAGGCAAGACTTTATAGTACAGATCTGTACAATATAGTCTAAACCGAATGTGTACACGGCACCATGCAATTCGATTTCGATTCAATCGGGATCGAATAGAAAGTCACCCCTTAGTGCATGAAGGCTGAGTGTTGTACCCCCCCCCCCCGCCCCCCACCACCCCTTGTGTATCATGGTGGTCATCGAATTGCATACTCCTTTTAACCAGTTTGTTTGTGGGTAGATCTTGCAAGTAAGTTCTCAGTTTACTTATAAATTTCCATTTTTTAATCCACAATTACCATCTCTCTGTGTTCATTTTGCTATATTAAGATATTGATGTTTGAGTGATGACATCACAGTCCATCAGCTGTTAAACTGTATAATCTACATCTATAAACCTACAGCTTTGTCTGTCACTCTACATTAGTTTCTACAATAATATTTTGTTCAGATCCTCTGACCGGTTATGAACTTTAATCATGTTAAATTTACTTGACAACTTTTATTATGACCTCTCCTTGTATTCTGTGTTGTTTTCCCCTATCCTGTCCATGCTAAATGATGCAAACTTTTTCTCTGCTTTTTTTTTAAATTGAGTAATGTATGGCTGCTTTAATCATTCACCGATTGCAGCAAGTACAATTATAATCTCATTAAGTTTGTAGGAACAGATTGACTGCAATAATTGAGTTTAACTGCAATAAAGCCTAACTACAGAATGGAAGTGACAACTGCTTGAAAGGAAGAAATAAAATATGAAATGTAACTGGGGGGAATTGGAAGTACTGCGTGAAGCTCGTAATTTAACAAAGCAAACAGGAGCAGCAGAGCAACAAGGGTAAAGAGTCAGCATTATGAAGAAAAAAGGATTACTTTTTTTATTTGTTTATGTGCTTCATTTTACGCGTGGCTATAAAGAAGAGATCATTCAACTATTGGCATCAGGGTTATAGAACTAGAAGAAGAGAAGGGTATGTAATAAAAAGTAGTTAATGGAAAAAAATATGGTGGTAGTTCGTGCGCCAACAATCAATCACTTCTTTAAGAATCACTATGGTTATTCAACAGGCATGACTGCAGGGCCCTTATCAACCCATGTCGACCTAGACCCATGTCGACCTAGACCCATGTCGACCTTGCTGCTTGTCGACCTAGTGGTGTCGACCCAATGCTTGTCGACCTAGTTGTTGTAGACCTAACAACCCACACCCCACTGCAGGTGGGGCAGATGTAACATGTGCAGAGAGAATTAGATTTGGGTGGGGTTTTACTTCAAAGTGAGATCTATATTGCAGTGTAAAAATAAAGTAGTTCCCTGCACAGAAACAAAATAACTCACCCTGGTAATAACCACAGGTAATAATGAGTTACATTCATCACCTAATTTACTACGCAATACAAACAATTGGAACATGTAATTAAGAAACACTGGAAAATCCTTGGTAATGCCAATCATGTTAAAACCAATCCTAAATTTGTCTATAGGGGGGAGAGAAATATTAACGATATTGTTGTAATTAGTGTTATAAATGTACCTTCTCCACAGAACCGTATAAAATCTAAATCCGGTTTTTACTGGTGTGGCTTTTTTCATGCAACAGCAAGTATTGTTTGTATTTGCTAGAGTGTGACTGTGCAAAACAATACATTGGGAAAACTAAACGTGTGCTAAAAGTCATATTGGCTGAACACTTAGAAATGTGAAAAAAGGACTAGAGTCCCACAATCAGGGCCGGTCCTAGAGTGTTTGGCGCCCTCCTGCAAACTATAAATTTGCGACCTCTCATACTTCACAAAGGGACAGCGCATGGCCACACAATAGTAACCCATTCCAAATGACACCACACAATAGCATAATGTTATTCACATTACACAGCACCAGTGCTGTAACTAGTCATTATGGTGCCCTTTGGCAATTGGTGACTGCCCCACCGCTACAGTGAAAACTGGTAGAGTGCTCACCTAAGGCACGCAGCAAAAATTAAGGAGTTTGCCTTTATGGGGAAGGGGCGTGGCCATATAAAATTAGCAATAACACCGTAATGCCCATAACACATAATGCTACACACGGTAATGTATATTACACATTATTCCACCAACAGTAATTCCCATTATATATTATGCTACACATCATGATTCCCCTAACACTGTATGCAGCACACTGTAATGCCCATTACACATTAATGCCATACATCATGATGCCCCTTACACAATATGCTGCACACCATAATGACCATATGACATTATGACGCACATTATTCTACACGTAATGCCCTGAGTACTTCTGCATATACCCACAGTAGTAGTGCGGCTTATACATAACGCCCACACTTACCGACAGTAGCAGCATTGCATATATATATATATATATATATATATATATCTATATATATATAATGCCCACAGGTACATACAGTTGCACATACATAACTGCTGATCTATGTGGGCTGCCTGCTAAATATGTTTTGTAATTATTAATTATTTCATGCTTAGATCAGTCTAACTATGTTCTACAGTGCAATGTTGGAGCTAGACCCCAGGAAGTCTTTGGATGTGTGACATACTCTATTATATATCCCCAGGCAACCCCATCCATGGCTGGAGCAGCTCCTACCTGAGACGCTGGCAGCAAGCTGGCAGTTACTGCAGCCTGGGGTCTCCTCCTCCTACCTCTTAGGTCTGACCTCCAGCACCCACTGATCCTTCGTATGTCTCACCCTTGGCCCCCCACAGCTTCTTTCCCCCTGCCTGCCCAGCTTCTCCTTCCTGGGTGAGAGCGGAGTCCGAGTTCCCATAAGCGCAGCCTGTTCACTCGTCACCCCTCGCGCGTGCCACAGGGTGTTCTCAGTCCCATGTACACCACCTCCCTGCACAGAGTGGCAGTCACTGCAGCTCGGCGCCTCTTCATCTCAGCGCCTCCCTGCACTGCAGGAGCTGCTGAGTGGCTAGCGCTGGCCCTGCCCACAATGTATCCCACCATTTTAAAAAATTGCATAACTGTAACATTACTCATTTAGTTTCATTCTGTGGTATCAAAATTGTCAAACCCCATTGGAGGGTCAATGACATCGACCTAAGGTTGGAACGCACAGAAATGAAATCCATTTATGAGCTCAAGACCCTGGAACCACAGGGCTGATTTTGAGTTGAAATGCTTTTTATGATTTTTTAGTGTATTCCTTTATTTAATGTACCCAGTATATTGTTATTCATTTGTTTTCTTTTTTATTTTTTTATTATTTCATATGGTTATCCCCGGAATTATGAGGAGTCTCTATGGAAAACAAGGAAATAATACACGCAAAGATTAAGGAGACTATGCGTTCCAATTTCCGTTCCAAAGTTGTGCCGGAAAATCTGATGTGCTCCGGCTGACTCCTCATTGTACAATACAGACCCCAACAGAATACGTCCCCTTCCTCTCCGGCCGGTAGCTAAGGAGAAGCTTGCAGTGCACCAAGTACTAATGTTGCGTTCCAACATTGGATGGAAACCGGCAGCTGCATTACAGTCACGTGTAGCGGCTGTTTGGCGTCACTACTGCATTTGAAAAACCTGGATTAATTCCAGGATTTGGAGCTGATCCAATTTACTGTTTTAATGTGAGACTGTGAAATTATTTATGCATATTCTTTAAATGAAGTTTATAAGGGGATATTAACATGGAACTGTATGTATTTTATTATTGAATTTGTTCGAAATATGCAATAGAATTGAGACATCTGCACATGTTCCATTTCAGGTTTTATTTAGTGCTGATTTTATCTTGATTGAGGTAGTGGGTATATAAACCCACACAGGGCACTCCTCCTCTACACCTTGAAAAAGGACAACAGTTATGCCCGAAACGCGTAGGTTCAGAGGAGGACTACCCCATTTTTTCACTGGAGATTTTTTGCTCGTATACCATCTTTAGAGCACCCACTTTTCTCTCTACCCGGCTGAGGTAATATGGCATCGAAAAATCTCCAGTGATTCAGAGATATTCATGTTTTTAAGAACCTTTTTTTTATACTTCTGATGTTTTGAATGGAGTAATTGTCGTGTATGGAATAAAATACTTTTTACTTTCATTATGGAGTGCATTCCACAACCGTTTCATTACGCCGCAGGACTGATGGATCAGATGTAAAGATACCTTTTGGTGCATATAGCGCATTTACTAAGGTGAGTCATCACTATCTGGGAGCGTGTGATGAGAGGGACCACTCACCACATGAATGCTGCATACGGTGTAAAGATACCCTTTGGTGCATATAGGGCATCGTGTTAAGGTGAGATACCATTACCTAGGAGTGACAAGCCAGACTGGGAATGTACAGAAACCTTTACAGGCATATAGGGTTTATGTAGACAGGTCAGTGTTTGGAATTTCATTCATCCAATATGAAATTGTGTCCGCATTCATATCACTGACCTGTTCCTGTTTCTCTTCACAATCTACAATATCTGTGAGACTACTTACCCGTGGAGTACATCCGTGGAACGGGAGGAAGATCTCTAATATATGCAAAATTCGAGGCAGCACAATATTGTTCATCATTTGTCTTTGCATGCTCGTTTTCTTTCGGTGATCACAGTGCAGCAGCCTTGTGATATTTTTGTGTTCCAGCTTGTAGTTCCACAGCAATACAAATAGTTAAATAAACACCCAGACACATATTATATATAAGAAAAATAAAACTTTATTACATACATAGCCCACTTATACAGATACAAACCTGTTTTGAGCCCGTAGGTAGCCCTCCATCCATCGGTGCTTCCTGAAGAAATCCATAGGGTTACTTGTGGTAGTAAATTATACTTACAAGGGTCCTCCGATGTATATTGTGTCCTCTTCGTTCCCCCGAGGCTTGGCAAAACAAAAAATGCAAACACCCGGCACCAGCAAACTGTCAGGAGGAGGCGCAGGATGTTTGTTTACAGCTCCTCCTCCCGAATGCCGTTATTGGCTGCTTAGCAGTACCTAGCGGCCAATCAGGATCATGACCTCTGGAACCTGGATCTACTGCAGCTGTCCGAAGCAGGTAAGTCACTACTGAGCCCCCAGGGCCAATATATAAACATTATTACTTGATACATTATGAATATTGACATGTCATACCACATCCTTTTTGAATACATCATCTTTAATACTAATTGTTGTTCCTTAGGCATTTTAGATCCCAGGTATTTCTGTAACGGGTGCAGGGTATGCGGTGCAGGGTCCAAAATAACATGGTGTGCTTTTAGAGAGGAGGAGGCCCCGTGTACAGCCTCCTCCATTTAGGCCCCTCCTCTCTCCCGGCCACAGAGCAGCGCTGCACTGCACAGTGAAATAGGGTATGAGCCGTACTGCAAAAACTCGAATCCATGCACTCATTATATCACGCAATAACTATTGCAATAGCCTCCTTACCGGTCTTCCTAAGAAAAGACTCTCACCACTACAGTCTATTTTCAATGCAGCTGCAAGGCTGATCTTCCTGGCTAGACATTCATCGTATGCTGATCCGCTCTGTCAGTTCCTCCATTGGTTGCCTGTATATTACCGCATTCAATATAAAATATCTCTTTGCTTATCTCAAAATATATCCCCACCTGACCTCTCTGCTCTGCACAAGATCTGCATCTCTCATCCACACTCGTTACTTGCACCCACTTACACCTGCAGGATTTTTGTCGGGCAGCACCCAACCTATGGAATGCTCTTCCACGCACACTAATGCCTGGTACACACCAGGACGACTAGGGCCCGATCCCCTCAATCTAGATCCAATTCCAACCAATTGGATGTAGATTGTGTGGTGATTGGGCCCTTTTCTGTCCTGGTGTGGACCGATACCGATCCGTTGCTCGGTCCCGCGGGTCGGTCGTTATTTAGATCCTACCTGCTGCCGGGTGCGGGTCGCCATTGGATCGGACCCGCTGAAGAAACACTGACGACCCGCTCACAATGTGCATCGTGAGCGGGTCGTCATGGTGTGTACCCTACATAAGACTCTCTTCTAGCGTCCAAACTTTCAAGCGTTCCCTGAAAACTCACCTCTTCAGACAAGCTTATCATATTCAGGAACACCCACACAACCTTCAGCAGCATTTATATCTAATTGCATCCCATCAGGACTGTCTTGTTATCGGATGCGACTGCCATACTATGGAATTCTATCCTTATGTATCCCTCCTATTATCCCTATAGATTGTAAGCTTGCGAGCAGGGCCCTCCTACCTCCATGTCAGTTTGTATCTACCCAGTTTGTTTAATCACTGTGGTTTCCAATTGTAAAGCGCAACGGAATATGCTGAGCTATGTAAGAATCTGTAAATAAATAAATAATGAGCACTAGAAGACTCAGACTCTACTGTGCATGCGCAGAACTGCAAAAATATGGCGCTGCAGCCATTTTTTGGGCAATTCTGGCATCACTACAGTCTTCATCGTGGGACTTTAGAGGGGTAAGTATTAAAAAATGGGTGCCCTGGTACTCCTATCAACTCCTTGGCAATAAAGACCCTATTCCCATATAAGACCACTTAAATTCCTTTACTCTACGACTCTAAAACCTCCCCCGCTCCCCCCTTCCTTCTTTTTCTCCCTTCACTCTCTTTCCCTCTTCCTCTTCTTACTCGAGCCTCTCCTATGGATGGATTGCCCCATGGATGGATCGGCGGCCTTGGGAACCGGGTAGGCAGCAATGGTTTGTTTTATTAAAGTTGCTTATATTGTTTTGTCCTCTGTTTTGGACAAAAGTAGTATGGCTATACGCGCACATCTTCCTGGGTGATACAAAGAATATGAAAAATTATTGTTATAAGGCTATATGGTATACGCATAAACTAAATCTGTTGTGAACCGCACAGCCTTCATCTTACAAGATTGATCATCGCTATAGATGTGTGTGTGTTGCCCTCATGATTCGAGCTGTTATATTAAGTTAGGAAAAAGTTACTTGAAGCTTCTCACTGTCTTAGACCAGTACAAGACATACATGTACAATTTATTGTTTGACCACTTGTGCATTATATATGTGGACACTTTTATTGTATACTGTCTCATTACTTAAGCTTCAATAAAATATATATTGAAAAAAAAAAATGGGTGCAATGTGTCAGGTGTGGGTCCCCCTGAGACTCAGGTGTCCATGTGCACTGTGCAATGAATGAAATCATAAAAAAGTTAAAAATAATAAAAAATACAAATGATTTAACAGGATAGCTTCAATTGGGGGACCTAGAGTGCACCCCACCCGAGTTTCTTTTTTCTTTTTCTTGTAAACACCCATTCACAATACTCAGGCTACAGAAATCACTAAACTTGGTAAATGTAATCAATATTTGTGTAATAATCCTAAAGTGACAGCAGATCACTACTGATACCGACCCACAGCCCATCTGTTCGGATGCTGATGTGGTCAGAGATGATCGATTACTAAAATTATGGCCCGCTCCACTGAACCTCTCTTTCTGAAGAATATAATGAATCAAAACCAGAGGAAATATTTGAAAAAGAAAATATGGAAATAATTAGATTTACTTTGTTATAATAAATATTAATGTTAAATCACTCTTGGGTGGCCGTGCATGTAATAAAATATGTACCTTATGTGCCACAAATTATTGGTAAAAAAGAATTGTCAGTGAGCTCATTTCCGCCCACACTAATACATCTTAGCTGACAGCAACTTATGTCCCTAGGATTATTATGGCAGATAACGTTTTAATGTAGTGTCAGAGCAAAAATAACTAAAAACAGAGTTTTCCACCTAAAATTTAGGCAGACTTATCCTGATTTACAAATTAGATCATCTCTTTCAAAGCTCTCAAGTATTGGCATTCATGTCACAAACAAAGCAGTCAGTGGATTCTTCATTACGGGAGCATTCGCAGCATTAAAATGATTGATTTGACACATTCCCTGGAAAGCCACCGAAAAACCATTTAACTGATTGTGCACAGTGGAGACTGCATGAAAAACCAGTGAGATGTCCCATTAATTCCAGTACACACTGCAGGGTTTATTTACTAAGACGGGAGATCTATTGAAGATGGGATGTTGCTATAGGTAACCAATCAGATTCTATTGATTATCTTCTAGAAGATGCTAAATAAATAATAAGTGGAATCTGATTGGTTGCTGTGGGCAACATCCTGATCTTCAATAAAACTCCCATATTAGTAAATTCACCACTTAGGGAGAAAGTTCAAGACTTGGAGAAAGATAAAGGGGGGAATTTACAAAGATGTGTATTTTACTTCACATGTGATGTGGCTATGGGCAACCAATCAGATCCTGTCTACTATCTTCTAGAGGGTGCTAAATAAATAAGAAGTAGTTTATGATGGGTTA